>NW_027507746.1:2954585-3550398 GCF_037356315.1 Lithobates pipiens
CCTACCTGACACAATACACTGACCCCCCTACCTGGCACACACCTACCTGACCATCAAACACACACTGACCCAGCTACCTGACACAATACACTGACCCACCTACCCGACCATTACACACACTGGCCTACCTGACCATTACACACATGGGCCTACCTACCTGGCACAATACACTGACCTACCTACCTGACCATTACACACACTGACCTACCTACCTGACACAAACACACACACACACACACACACTCTGCCCTACCTACCTGACACACACCTACCTGACCATCAAAAACACTGACCCACCTACCTGACCATTACACACAGACACACTGGCCTACCTACCTGACACATATACTGACCTACCTGACCATCACACACACACCTACCATTACACACAGACACACACACACTGACCTACCTACCTGACACACACACCTACCTGACCATCAAACATACACTGACCTGACAATACACTTACCCACCTACCTGACCATTACGCACACTGACCTACCTACCTGACACAAACACACACACACAGACCTACCTGACCATTACACACACACAGACCCACCTACCTGACACACACACCCACTTACCTGACACACTGACCTACCTGACCATTACACACACTGACCTACCTAGCTGACACATATACTGACCTACCTGACCATTACACACACACACACATACACACCTACCTGACCATCAAACACACACTGACCCGACAATACACTGACCCACCTACCTGACACACACACACTGACCTGGAGGCGGGGTTTACATGTAAGAGGGGGAGGGGTCACATGGCAGCCAGTCTAGATCACATCAGGCTGTGCTTCCTTCACACCCCCAGACTGGAGGCTCCAGTCCAGTCCCTTTGGCAGCACAAGTGATTGCAGAGCCCTTTAGAGGTGCCCTGTGATTCCACTCTCTGCTCTCTCCTCCTGGATCCTGCTGGCTGCATTCACTACACAAAGAAATCCACCCCCCCATGTGTAGCCGAGAATGCCAGGGGCCACACAGGAGTTCAGCAGGTCAGTTTACTGTGCTGTGTGTGTATATGTATATATATATATGATGTGTTGTGTCCCACAATGAAGACTGGTGATTTCCCATAAATCTGATCTGTTTCCATTCCTGGGCTGCATATTCTGTGCTCTGCAGAGAAGTTCTGGTGACTCTTCACTTGCTGCCACTTACCTCCCCGCTCTGCGGCCACCACCTTCTATCCAATCCCCAGCCTGCTAATACCTAACATAGTGAGGAGTGACTGGATGGAGACCATTTCTGAGCATTTTTATATTACCAGCCCATCCCCCAATGGTCACGTTATTAATGTAGGTAGGTACAGTCACTATCTATTGAAGTATATGTAGGTGGGCCATTATTCATTTCTCTTCTTGCAGCTGGTGCTCTGGGTACTTTTCTTTGATTTATGTGATCGTCTCCGTGTACCCGGCGTGTCTCTGTGTACTCGTTATGTCCCTAATGTGGACCTCGGTGCCGGCAGGATCCAATCTTATCTGTAATATCGGGCGTATTAGTCATCTCCTCCACCTCTTTCTGGTTTGTGTGTCAGGTGACAAGCTGCCTGCTGTTGCTAGGAAGATTTACCTCAGCTGCTGAGCACCGGATTGGTGACAAATCCTTTGGTGGGAAACATCCAGCCAATGAGTGTAAGCTTTTATTTCTATCCCCTCCTATCAGTGGGCGGAGTCAGCATTTACCTCAGGTCTGTCAGCTGGACTCACCTCTGGACTCTCCTCGTCTTCCTTCTATTATTTCTTATTTTATTTTTACCCCCCCCAAGTTTTCACTGGTGACAGCTGTATATTCCCTTCCATGTGTGGCCCCGGGCCTGTATTGTGCCTCTCATTCCTGAGGGGCCAGGGCTGCCCTGTATACTGATGGTAATAGGTTACCTGAGGCCAGCCATGGAACTTTTCATCCACCTGTAGGCAGACCTGGACCTGAGGAAGACCATAGGACCGTCACATCACCACTGGGACTTTACAGGGAGCAGAAGAGGAGGACCGCCGACTGGAAGTGTCAGCATACAGGCCGACAGAAGATACCGAGAGAGAATACGCAGGATGAGGAGGCCCTACTCAAGACACAGCGCCACTCCTCCTGCCAGCGACAGCCAGGTAGGCAGCGGGTCTGAAGCTTCTGCCATAGACTGACAGCGTGATCGACACCTCTCCGACAGCGCGGCCCACACCTCTCCGACAGCGCGGCCCACACCTCTCCGACAGCGCGGCCCACACCTCTCCGACAGCGCGGCCCACACCTCTCCGACAGCGCGGCCCACACCTCTCCGACAGCGCGGCCCACACCTCTCCGACAGCGCGGCCCACACCTCTCCGACAGCGCGGCCCACACCTCTCCGACAGCGCGGCCCACACCTCTCCGACAGCGCGGCCCACACCTCTCCGACAGCGCGGCCCACACCTCTCCGACAGCGCGACCCACACCGCTCCGACAGCGCGGCCCACACCTCTCCGACAGCGCGGCCCACACCTCTCCGACAGCGCGGCCCACACCTCTCCGACAGCGCGGCCCACACCTCTCCGACAGCGCGGCCCACACCTCTCCGACAGCGCGACCCACACCGCTCCGACAGCGCGACCCACACCAACGCGATCCACGCCTCTCCGACAGGTAATTACAAAGTTATTACTATCATGTGATGAAATAATATATGACTCCAGGGAGGGGGAGGGGGATTGAGAGGGGAGAGGTGAGGGGGGATTGAGAGGGGAGAGGTGAGGGGGGGATTGAGAGGGGAGAGGTGAGGGGGGGATTGAGTGGGGAGAGGTGAGGGGGGGATTGAGTGGGGAGAGGTGAGGGGGGAGGGGGGATTGAGTGGGGAGAGGTGAGGGGGGGAGGGGGGATTGAGTGGGGAGAGGTGAGGGGGGGATTGAGTGGGGAGAGGTGAGGGGGGGATTGAGTGGGGAGAGGTGAGGGGGGGAGGGGGGATTGAGTGGGGAGAGGTGAGGGGGGGAGGGGGGATTGAGAGGGGAGAGGTGAGGGGGGGAGGGGGGATTGAGAGGGGAGAGGTGAGGGGGGGAGGGGGGATTGAGTGGGGAGAGGTGAGGGGGGATTGAGTGGGGAGAGGTGAGGGGGGAGGGGGGATTGAGTGGGGAGAGGTGAGGGGGGAGGGGGGATTGAGAGGGGAGAGGTGAGGGGGGATTGAGAGGGGAGAGGTGAGGGGGGGAGGGGGGATTGAGAGGGGGAGAGGTGAGGTGGGAGGGGGGATTGAGAGGGGAGAGGTGAGGGGGTATTGAGTGGGGAGAGGTGAGGGGGGGAGGGGGGATTGAGTGGGGAGAGGTGAGGGGGGAGGGGGGATTGAGAGGGGAGAGGTGAGGGGGAGGGGGGGTGAGTGGGGAGAGGTGAGGGGGAGGGGGGGTGAGTGGGGAGAGATGAGGGGGGAGGGGGGGTGAGAGGGGAGAGGTGAGGGGGGAGGGGGGGTGAGAGGGGTGAGGGGGAGGGGGGGGAGAGGTGAGGGGGAGGGGGGGTGAGAGGGGAGAGGTGAGGGGGAGGGGGGATTGAGTGGGGAGAGGTGAGGGGGGAGGGGATTGAGTGGGGAGAGGTAATAAGAAGAAAGGGAGGACAGGAGAGGATGCGGGTAGTGAAGGTGAAGCTGCAGCAAACACCTGTGTGGGTCAAGCCGTGTCCACAAAATGTCTCCTATAGCAGAGAATGGGGCTGCGCTGCTTAGAGGGGAGAGATCTACTAAAAACCAGAGAGATGTCATTTATCTTCTGGAAATAAAGCAGAAATAAATCTACCATAGAAATGTGTAAAGACAAAAGTCTACAAAGCAACATCAATGAGAAGATATAAGATAAGTGATGTGATAATCTCCAATCTTACAGGGAATAGATCCTATAGGGGGGAATCCCAATATCTATCTGCTGATATTAACCACTTGCCGACCGCCGCACGACGATATACGTCGGCAGAATGGCACGGGCAGGCATATTGGCGTATATATAAGTCCATGCCTGCCCGCGGGTGGGGGGCCCGATCGGGCCCCCCCCCGGTGCCTGCGGCGGTCGGCATTCGTTCGGGAGAGATCAGGGATGAGGGGACGGCCATTCATTCATGGCCACCCCCTCGCGATCGCTCTCGACGAATGGAAATCCCCCGTGACATCACTTCCTCTCCTGTAATGTAAACACAGGAGAGGAAGTGATGTATTCTCTCCTCCGTGTCGGTATTTTCCGTTCCGACACGGAGGAGAGCGGATCGGTGAGTTGCACCAACACTCTACACACACAGTAGAACATGCCAGGCACACTCACACCCCCCCTTTACCCCCCGATCACCCCCCCAATTACCCCTGCCCCCCAGTCACAGTGACACCAATGTCATTTTTTTTTTTTTTTTTTTTTTTTTTTGCATTGGTGTCATTTGTGACTGTAATAACTGTTAGGGCAGTTAGAGTTAGCCCCCTTTAGTTCTAATGTACCCCCCTAACCCCCCCAATAAAGGTTTAACCCCGTGATCACCCCCCGTCGCCAGTGTCACTAAGGCTGGGTTCACATTGCAGCGGTTTATGAGAACGAATGTGATTCGCACCGCACTGCAGTGCAAATCACATCCGATCTCTGTGCGATTCGAGTTCAGCCATTCGCCGCACCCGCCGCACCCGCCACACCCGCCGCACCCGCCGCAAATTCGCACGGGACCCTTTTTTTGGCCCGCAGCAGAATCGGATCGCATGGGTGTTCACACCATGCGATCCGAGTTTGCAGATCGCACTGCGATATGCGAACTGATCTGGGGGTGTCAGTAACATTTCACTGACACTCCCAGCAGTTCGCATAGGGCAGTGTGAACTGCCGCCGGGAGGCATGCGATGCGGGAACCCGCCGCGGATTCGCGGCGTTTCCGCATCGCTCCAGTGTGAACCCAGCCTAATAAGCGATCATTTTTCTGATCGCCGTATTAGTGTCACAGGTGACGCTAGTTAGGCAGGTAGGTATTTAGGTTCGCCGCAGCTTTTTATAGCGCCAGGGACCCCCATATACTACCGCATAAAGCCCCCTGATTGCCCCCTAGTTAACCCTTTCACCAGTGATCACCATATAACTGTTACAGGTGACGCTGGTTGGTTAGTTATTTTTTTATAGTTTCAGGGCACCCGCCATTTATTACCTAATAAAGGTTTAACCCCCTGATCACCCGGCGGGTGTCATTTGTGACTAATAACTGTTAGGGCAGTTAGGGTTAGCCCCCTTTAGTTCTAAGGTACCCCCCTAACCCCCCCAATAAAGGTTTAACCCCGTGATCACCCCCCGTCGCCAGTGTCACTAAGGCTGGGTTCAGATTGCAGCGGTTTGAGAACGGATGTGATTCGCACCGCACTGCAGTGCAAATCACATCCGATCTCTGTGCGATTCGAGTTCAGCCATTCGCCGCACCCGCCACACCCGCCGCACCCGCCGCAAATTCGCACGGGACCCTTTTTTTGGCCCGCAGCAGAATCGGATCGCATGGGTGTTCACACCATGCGATCCGAGTTTTCAGATCGCACTGCGATATGCGAACTGATCTGGGGGTGTCAGTAACATTTCACTGACACTCCCAGCAGTTCGCATAGGGCAGTGTGAACTGCTGCCGGGAGGCATGCGATGCGGGAACCCGCCGCGCATTCGTGGCGTTCCCGCATCGCTCCAGTGTGAACCCAGCCTAATAAGCGATCGTTTTTCTGATCGCTGTATTAGTGTCACAGGTGACGCTAGTTAGGCAAGTAGGTATTTAGGTTCGCCGCAGCTTTTTATAGCGCCAGGGACTCCCATATACTACCGCATAAAGCCCCCTGATTGCCCCCTAGTTAACCCTTTCACCAGTGATCACCATATAACTGTTACAGGTGACGCTGGTTGGTTAGTTATTTTTTTATAGTTTCAGGGCACCCGCCATTTATTACCTAGTCTCACTAGTGTACCCCTAAATTTAGGGGTGTCTACTTTCCAAAATGGGGTCATTTGGGGGGGGTTTGTGCCATCTTGGCATTTTATGGCCTTCAAAACTGTAACGCCCTTAGAAAGCCTGAAGGCGGTGCTTGGTTTTCGGGGCCCCGTACGCGGCTAGGCTCCCAAAAAGTCCCACATATGTGGTATCCCCGTACTCAGGAGAAGCAGCAGAATTTATTTTGGGGTGTCATTTCACATATGCCCATGGCATGCGTGAGCAATATATCATTTAGTGACAACTTTGTGAAAAAAAAAAAAAAAAAAAAAAAGTTTGTAATTTTCCCGCAACTTGTGGCAAAATATAAAATATTCCATGGACTCAACATGCCTCTCAGCAAATAGCTTGGGGTGTCTACTTTCTAAAATGGGGTCATTTGTGGGGGTTTTGTGCCATCTTGGCATTTTATGGCCTTCAAAACTGTAATAGGTAGTGAGGAGTGAAGTCAAATATTTACGCCCTTAGAAAGCCTGAAGGCGGTGCTTGGTTTTCGGGGCCCCGTACGCGGCTAGGCTCCCAAAAAGTCCCACATATGTGGTATCCCCGTACTCAGGAGAAGCAGCAGAATTTATTTTGGGGTGTCATTTCACATATGCCCATGGCATGTGTGAGCAATATATCATTTAGTGACAACTTTGTGAAAAAAAAAAAAAAAAGTTTGTAATTTTCCCGCAACTTGTGGCAAAATATAAAATATTCCATGAACTCAACATGCCTCTCAGCAAATAGCTTGGGGTGTCTACTTTCTAAAATGGGGTCATTTGTGGGGGTTTTGTGCCATCTTGGCATTTTATGGCCTTCAAAACTGTAATAGGTAGTGAGAAGTGAACTCAAAAATTTACGCCCTTAGAAAGCCTGAAGGCGGTGCTTGGTTTTCGGGGCCCCGTACGCGGCTAGGCTCCCAAAAAGTCCCACATATGTGGTATCCCCGTACTCAGGAGAAGCAGCAGAATTTATTTTGGGGTGTCATTTCACATACGCCCATAGCATGTGTGAGCAATATATCATTTAGTGACAACTTTGTGTAAAAAAAAAAAAAAAATTTTTTTTTTGTCATTATTCAATCGCTTGAGGCAAAAAAATAAAATATTCAATGGGCTCAACATGCCTCTTATCAATTTCCTTAGGGGGTCTACTTTCCAAAATGGGGTCATTTGGGGGGGTTTTGTACTGCCCTGCCATTTTAGCACCTCAAGAAATGAGATAGGCAGTCGTAAACTAAAAGCTGCGTAAATTCCAGAAAACGTACCTTAGTTTGTAGATGTGACAACTTTTGCGCAAACCAATAAATATACAATTATTGACTTTTTTTTTACCAAAGACATGTGGCTGAATACATTTTGGCCTAAATGTATGACTAAAATTGAGTTTATTGGATTTTTCTAATAACAAAAAGTAGAAAATATCATTTTTTTTCAAAATTTGCGGTCTTTTTACGTTTATATCGCAAAAAATAAAAATCGCAGAGGCAATCAAATACCATCAAAAGAAAGCTCTATTTGTGGGAAGAAAAGGACGCAAATTTTGTTTGGGTACAACATTGCATGACCGCGCAATTACCAGTTAAAGCAGCGCAGTGCCAAAGTGTAAAAAGACCTCTGGTCATTTACCAGCAAAATGGTCCGGTCTTAAAGTGGTTAAAGTGCAAAACAAATCCGATGTAATAATATCATCAACAGGAATATAAGATGTGCAAATCTCCTTCTAATACAGAGCTGGAGATTACTACAGAGATCTCACAGTGCTCATGTGCGGAGTATGGGGGGGAAAACAGAGTGTATAATATATATATATATCAAACAATCATGTGACGTAGTATTTAGTACATATATATCCAGCAATTGATATGGAGATCCAGTGATTCTTCTAGTTTGTATTTGGGAAACGTTTTCCAGGATGTCGGATCAATACATATCTTTGTAAGCGTTTTTAACCTCCTCGCGCCCGCCCTATAGCCGAATGACGGCCGTAGAGCAGGCACGTTCGCCCGGGCGGTCGTCCCTGGACGGCCTGATGTTTACTTCCTCAATGCGTGCCGCCGCGGGCGCGCATCGCGGAAGTTCTGTGTTTGCCGTGTCCCCCGGGGACAGGCAAACACAGATCGCTGTAAACGGCCAATCACAGCGGCCGTTTACAGCGTGATCAGCGTGTCCAATGGGAGATGATCTCATATGTAAACATATGAGATCATCTCTCAGCGCCGCTCTCCTTCCTCGCACAGACAGTGCGAGAGGGGAGAGATGAACGGCTGCAGCGGCAGCTATTCTGCCTGTGAAAAAAATAAAAGTAAAAAAATAAAATAAAGTGCCATCCTCCCTTAGCAGTGCCATCCTCCCTTAGCAGTGCCATCCGCCCCCAGCAGTGCCATCTGCCCCAGTGCCATCCGCCCCAGTGCCATCCGCCCCAGTGCTACCTGCCCCCAGTGCTACCTGCCCCCAGTGCTACCTGCCCCCAGTGCCATCCACCCCAGTGCCATCCACCCCAGTGCTACCTGCAACCAGTGCCACCTGCCCCCAGTGCCACGTGTCGTCAGTGCCACATAGTGCCATCTGTCATCAGTGCCACGTATCAGTGCCATTTGTCATCAGTGCCACCTGTCAGTGTCACGTGCCATCTGTTGTCAGTGTCGCGTGTCATCAATGCCACTTATCAGTGCCATCTGTCATCAGTGTCACGCGTCATCGGTGTCATGTATTAGTGCCATCTGTCATCAGTGGCACATATTAGTGCCACGTATTAGTGCCATCTGTCATCGGTGGCACATATTAGTGCCACGTGTCTTCAGTGCCACGCGTCATCAGTGCCACATATTAGTGCCATCTGTCATCAGTGCCACATATTAGTGCCATCTGTCATCAGTGCCACCTGTCATCAGTGCCACGTATAAGTGTCCTCATTGCCACGTATCAGTGCCATCTGTCATCAGTGTCACGTGTCATTGTCCTGGTGCTTCAAAAGTGTAATAAATAGTCAACAAGTTAGATGTGTAATTTATGTTCCTAGAACACGTGATGGCGCTACCTGCATGTTGGGCCTCTCTATGTGGCCAGGCTGTGAAAAAGTCCCACACATGTGGTATTGTAATACTCAGGAGGAGTAGCAGAATTTTTTGGGGGGTGTCATTTGTGGTATACACCTGCCACGTGAGAGAAATAACCTATTACAATGACAATTTTGTGGAGAAAAAAAAAATGAAAAATCTTAATTTTGCAAAGAATTGTGGGAAAAAATGACAACATCAAAAAGCTCACTATACCTCTTACTAAATACCTTGGAATGTCTACTTTCCAAAAAGGGGTCATTTGGGGGGTATTTGTACTTTCCTGACTTGTTCGGGTCACAAGAAGCGAGATAGGCCACCAGTACATCAGATGTGATCAATTTTGTGCGATTCGCACTACAGCTTGTAGACGCTCTAACTTTCACAAAGACCAAATAATGTCCACTAATTTGGGTTATTTTTACCAAAGAGATGTAGCAGTATAAATTGTGACCAAAATTTATGAAGAAAAATTAATAATTTGCATAATTCTGTCACAGAAACAAAGAAATATGCGTTTTTTTTTTAAATTTTCGGTCTTTTTTCATTTATAGCGCAAAAAATAAAAACCCCAGAGGTGATCAAATACCACCAAAAGAAAGCTCTATTTGTGGGAAAAAAAGGACAAAAAATTCATTTGGGTACAGTGTTGCATGACTGAGTAATTGTCATTCAAATTGTGAGAGCACCGAAAGCTGAAAATTGGTCTGGGCAGAATGGTGTTTAAGTGCCCAGTAAGCAAGTGGTTAAGGGTGACTTTATATTTTTTTGTTTTTTTCATTAAAAATCTCAAAAATGATGGCAAATTATGAAAAACCATAAAAAATATTTTAAACAATTGCAATTATACAATCCACACCTTGTGTCAGGTGACGTGGCAAGTGACACGCTAAATACAAGTACACGGCTCTGCCGCTCTCACAGCTGCTGCTACTCCCTCTGGTCTCACAAAATGGTTGAAATAGTTAATAATGCTGTTTTTTGATCTTGGGGGGGTCTATGATGTCAGCGTAACTAAACGCTTCTAGACGCAAACGCGGTAAAACACCGCTAAATTGCGGCAAAACTGGTGTTTCTAAAGGCCGGTTTCAGCTTTTAAAAACACATGTCATATTATAAATCTGTCTGTAAAAGATGTTGATGGTGCCGGATGTGCAGCTACATAGGGAGTGGATCAGGAGGTAGACGGGCGCACTGCTCTTTATCTCCATCCTGCTCTTTGCATTTATTACACAAGTCCCGCCTTTTATAATAATAATAATAAAAATAATAAATAAAAATGAACAGTTGACATTCATATGTTGTGTAGTGCGAAGGAGTTTATTTCCCCCCAGCTCTCTTGCAGGGTAAGTGGGGTATATATTTGGAGTAGTTGGCTGATCATATTCCCTATATAAGGGTGATCTGTGTTGGATTAGACAGAGAGAACGGTAACACCCCCAAAATTGGGGTCAGAGGGCGCTGATCACCCCTGGTATGTTATAAACAAAAAAAGAAAAGAAAATGGTGTCCCCGGATCGGGGCTTTTTGCCAGCAAAGTTTAACCTGTGTAATATAAATAACATTGACATGTAGAAAAGTAAACTAATATTGTAAATATTTATTAATAATAAAAAGAGGATAAAATGGGTCACGCAGTAGTCAAGGACTGAGCTCCACAAATTAGGTAAAAATGTATAGTATTACATGTATGAACAGAAATACACATATACATAGAATTGTGATGCTTGAAACATAGTATCAGTACAGTAAGAGATATATGCGTGTAGATAGTAAAAACCCTTTACGCGTTTCAACCCTCCCAGGGGTCTTCTTCAGAAGGTTACTATCTATTTATGAAAGAATAGAGAAAAGACAAGCATAAATATATATCACAATACATGATGCACTGTGTTGTACTAAAAATAATCTGTTGTAGACAGAGTATATATCAAAACATTGTAAGATTACACAGTTAACAATCAAGCGATACATATTGTAACAATAAATACCTATATTGATCACAAAAGAAATCCTCTTTCAAAGGACCGGACAGGGTTCCGTACATTCTCCCATAGTCTTCATAGATGTGCCGACCTTATACAGATGGAAAAAGTGGCTGGCTCTGCCCGGACGAAGGGGGAAAGAGCAAGGAAAATGGATCCAAAGGGGTAAAAAAGCTTACAAGGGATCACATCACTGTTACCACCTCCAAAACATAATAATGGAGGAAGGTATGGGTATGGGTAAGCGGGATTAGGAGAGAGGGCAACCTACAGGAAAAGAAAGAATATAAGACATGGGTATATATATATATATATATATATATATACACATATACATGTATATATGAAGAGGGGCCCTATTTAGAAAGCTATCACCTCTGTATAGAGAGATAGGACATGCCCGCATGCAGTGTCAATAGTATACACATGTCTAGGATACGCATATGTCAAGTGAATCCTGCCATTTCAGAGTGGAATATTTCACTCGGTTAGGGTGTAAGCAAATGCCCAAGGAAAACCCCAAAGAGAAGACCAACGCCAAACCAAGACACCATGTACAGCGAAAGTGGGAAAGGGGGGGAAGAGTGGAAAATTGAAAAGGGAAAAGAAGCAGAGACGGAAAGGGAGGTGAAGTGGCTGCGAACACGTGCCAAACAAAACTACAAGAATGAACCAACAGTGAACGTAACTGAAGATGTACGGAACCCTGTCCGGTCCTTTGAAAGAGGATTTCTTTTGTGATCAATATAGGTATTTATTGTTACAATATGTATCGCTTGATTGTTAACTGTGTAATCTTACAATGTTTTGATATATACTCTGTCTACAACAGATTATTTTTAGTACAACACAGTGCATCATGTATTGTGATATATATTTATGCTTGTCTTTTCTCTATTCTTTCATAAATAGATAGTAACCTTCTGAAGAAGACCCCTGGGAGGGTTGAAACGCGTAAAGGGTTTTTACTATCTACACGCATATATCTCTTACTGTACTGATACTAGTTTTCAAGCATCACAATTCTATGTATATGTGTATTTCTGTTCATACATGTAATACTATACATTTTTACCTAATTTGTGGAGCTCAGTCCTTGACTACTGCGTGACCCATTTTATCCTCTTTTTATTATTAATAAATATTTACAATATTAGTTTACTTTTCTACATGTCAATGTTATTTATATTACACAGGTTAAACTTTGCTGGCAAAAAGCCCCGATCCGGGGACACCATTTTCTTTTCTTTTTTTGTTTATAACATACCAGGGGTGATCAGCGCCCTCTGACCCCAATTTTGGGGGTGTTACCGTTCTCTCTGTCTAGTTCTTTAAACCCGGGTGGTTAAACACCCTTCCCCATTCGGTAACGCAAGAGGTTTTGGGACTTGAGCTCTACTTGGCATATTTGTATTTTGTATAATTCCTTATCGTTGTTTTTCGCTTGTTGATAATATGAATAGCTTCCAGGGTGATGATTGGAACCATCTAATGTCCAGCTATGAGACTGAATTTGAAAACGGTGATCGAGTGGAAACTGAGATCTCCACTCTTTTTGTTAAATTCACCAAAGTGCTAGAGAAGAAGTCGGCATTGTTTTGGCATATAAAATCCTTCGAGAGATACATTGATAATAATATTAACCCCTTAGGACTTCGGGTCCAAATCTTTCCAAATATGGAACATATCGGTAATGAATGTAGGATTGAATGGGAAGAGAATCTAAAAACATGCTCCCAACAAATGATGACCATCTTAATAAGGGAATATAATAGACAAATGGTAACCCTTGATGGGGAGATCAATAATTTGGAAATTGCTCTAAAACCCTTTTCGCATAGTGCACGGTTCTTGGATCTGCGCACCAAATTGAATGAAGGCCTACAGACCTTCAATCGTGATATTTTACGTAAAAAGGAAACCAAATTCTGGAGGGATAAGTCGATCTTCTCTGAAGGTCGGGCCTATAAATGGAATATGAACTTATCCACCCCAAGAGGGAGTTCAATTAAACATACCCACAATAAGGCAATGGGTGCATCACAATCTAACAATGCACCCAGTGGCCATCTGAAATCCACTGCACCAAATAAGGGACGAAGGAAAGCCAAAAGAAACTATAATAAGGATTCACCTGACAAAGAGAAAAAGAAACGTAACACCGGGGGGGAGACCCAGTTAGAATCTAACACCAAACAGGTCCCGATACCGATTTCCACTGGAACCAGACTTGCCAATGAATCCCCTGTTGGGCACGATAATAGACCAGTCACCTGTGATGTGACTAACATATTATGCCCGAAGGGAGATTTGAATGCTATTGAACCTACATCTGAGACAAAATCTAATACTTTAAATGCCATACGGGGGTCTCCCCTTCCCCCGAACAACAGGGGACTGGGCAATCTGGACATGTTTGTCACCAGAATCCCACAAAATTTATGAGTGTAATTAATTTGTCCTCGTATAGCATGACCCCAATAGAGACAAGTGTATTGTCGCGAGGACTTACTTTCTGTCCAGAGGAGGAATATGACATTTTTGAAGTGACAACTGATATCCAACTCTTCGCACGCAGGCTCCTTCTTCAGAGCTTGCATGCGAAGGTGGATGTAGATGTTGAGGACCATGAGATGCCTAAATTAGGCATGAGAGAACTTAGAGCTCTACGAGATCTGACATTGCTCTATGAGGAAAATAACACTCTGGATCTAATTGATCGAGTTGACTTGGAGTCTCTCCTAGGGAGTAATACTGATCAGGTGAAATGTCATTCATCCCTGAAAAAACCATCAGGCTCCTTTCCCCCGTTAAACCTAAATCCATGCATTGAAATCTTTGTCAAACAGGTGCTAAATGATATTTCTAAACTTCGTCGTAAGCACACCTATCCCGCCAATTTAAGCAGTGATGAATACAGAGCTATTCAATCATTGGGGAACAATGTAAATATCACCATCAAACCTTCGGATAAGGGGGGAAACGTGGTGTTGATGGATAACTCCGATTATCTCAACATGTGCCAGGCCATACTGGACAATACGGATTGGTATAAGGTAATCCCAACCAGGGCAATACTTACTTACCATCAACAATTTTATCAATTGATTGATGGTGCATTACAGACGGGTAGTATCACCAGAGACCAATACTCTTTCATCAACACCAAGTTTCCCATAGAAGCAACCTTTTACTGCCTTCCTAAAATCCACAAGAATCCATCTCGTCCACCCGGGAGACCCATAATTTCCGGTAGGGGGGGGTTAACCGAGAACCTTAGCAAGTTAATCGATTCTTTCCTGCAACCCCTTGTGATGGAGATGCCGTCATTCGTAAAGGATACCATACATCTTTTGCAGATCATTGAGAATATGATATTACCGACCAATGCTTGGTTAGTAGCAATTGATGTAGAAGCCCTCTATAGCTCAATACCCCACATCAAAGGGATTGAAGCTATCTACAACATCTTACAACATAGGGAATTATATGACCAGACCCTGAGTGATTTCATCATACAGGGTTTGGAGTATATCCTGCATCATAATTATTTTGTATTTAACAACTCCCACTACCTCCAGGTGCAGGGCGTGGCCATGGGCACTTGTTGTGCACCGGCCTACGCCAACCTGTACCTGGGGGAGTGGGAGAAATCCCTCCTGTCTGGCGAGAGGTTCGCCGATTTTACGCGCCATATTTGTCTATGGCGGCGATACATCGACGATATTCTCGTCATATGGAAGGGCACGGAGGATCAGCTACTCGAATTCATGACCCTA
Organism: Lithobates pipiens; assembly: GCF_037356315.1. Taxonomy (NCBI): domain Eukaryota; kingdom Metazoa; phylum Chordata; class Amphibia; order Anura; family Ranidae; genus Lithobates; species Lithobates pipiens. The sequence goes on from NW_027507746.1 coordinate 2,969,366, forward strand.
ATCAACGAAAATGAATATAATTTAAAATTCACAATTTCTTATAGTCCTCATTCGATCACCTTTCTGGACATAAAAATTGGGCGTTCTCCTACTAATTCAATTTTCACTACCCTGTATCGTAAGGATACCGCCGGGAACACTATACTCCACGCAGACAGCTTCCATCCAATAAATCTTAAGAAGTCCATACCTTATGGCCAGTACCTGCGGTTGCGCAGGAACTGTTCGGATGATGCCCTTTTTAGGGCCGAAGCTGCCCAACTACAGACAAGACTTTTAGCCCGCGGCTATAGTCGGGTATGTCTGCGCAAAGCGTATAATCGAGCACTGGCCCAATCCCGTAACAATCTTTTACACCCTGGGGCAGCGAAGAACGACCCTGTTAGGCACTTTGCCAGGATCGTTCTTCGTCATTCCAGGCAACATGCCTTGATTCGTCATATTATCCAAAAACATTGGTCTATTCTGAAAGATGACCATAAAATTGGCAAACTAGTGTCGAAACAGCCTCTAATTACCCACAAACGCGCTACTTCGTTTCGCGACAAACTAGTGCAAAGTGAATATAGAGATGAAGCAAGACGAGCAGCGCATTGCTCAGTTTTGGGATCCTTTCCCTGTGGGCACTGCTCTACCTGCAAGTACATTAAACGGGATAAAATCTTTCAACTCCCAAATGGTCGAACATTTCGTCCATCCCACTTCGCCAATTGTCAAACACGTGGGGTTGTGTACCTCATGGAGTGCGAATGTGGGTCGCACTATGTAGGCAAAACCAAGTTGGAACTACATAAAAGGATGGCCAAGCACATTTACCACATGGAGATTGGTAACTTTTATGTACCCCTTGGACGACATGTAGTAACTACACATGACTATAAGATGCCCGCTATTTCCTTTGTAGCTTTAGATCGTATACACATCCCTGTTCGAGGGGGAGATTGGAATAAGACCCTTCTCCAACTCGAACAGGGATGGATCTTTAAGCTCAATGCTACCGTTTCCCCAGGCCTGAATGAAGCCATATCGTTTGCTCCATTTTTAAAGGGTTTCACCTCTGGCAAAACACAGTGACACACTGCGGATTAGCCATGTGTTTTCCATGTCGTCCCTGCAATATACTGTTGTGTCTTTGGTTTTGACTTCCTTGCAGACCTATTCACCTCTTGTTTTTCGTATGTGGGTCCTGTGGGGCACATATGTTTGGCCGGTTGCACTGCATGTATGCATGGCATGCTATACATGCCGCATGCTCATGCACCCCATCTCTCTTTGGAATGGGTGCATTCCACCTGCTCCCGCTCACCTTTTTGGTGTTGATGGGCTGTATGTGCATGTGTATGATGCATTGGTGCAGTATACAACTCCGTGCCCCATGATCACTAGTCTGTCATATTTTTATACACTAACCAGTAGATCTCTCCTTCTGTGTGCCCAGTTTACCTGTAGATTACATGCTTATTATGAAATGTTTTTCATTTATGTTTATTTATTGTTATTCTTTACTTGTGACATGTTGCTATCAAAAAATATACTGTTTTTGGATTTACTATCCCTTATGCTGTACTACGGAGGGTCCGGTTATGTTTTCCCATTTTTCTCCACTAGATGGTGCCATGTGAGGTCATCTCCCATCCTTATCTATGTCGATTGGATGGACCAATGGGGTAGGGCTTCACGACCAGAAGAGGGGAGTGGCAGTGGCGCGCGCTTGCCTCTCCCCATTAAGTCCCGGGGTACGAACGGGTGAGCGCTGCCCGTCCACCCGGGACAATAATTTCTGGTCGGCGGCATTCCGAACGGTATCGGACTGGTGGCCTCACTGCGCACGCGCGTTCCGCGCGTACGACGCGACGCACCCACGTCACGCCGGTGCGACGCTACCGTGTACTCTCCCGCCTTATCAGGAGAGTCATTTCCGGAACGCCGAGGGGACCACATCCGGTCGTTTTCTAGGCGACCAAAAGTGGTTATGGGTTAACAGGTGGAGACTTCTGATTGATCCATCAACCCAACCTGGGCTACTTATATTCCACCCCCTCACACTGCACATCACTTCCTCATCCACAGGAGCACACGCACACTGCTTTCACGCAACTGGGTAAGTCCTTGGGTTCTTTTATTCTATGCTGTTCCACTCATTTTATTGCACTATATATAGTTCTGTCGGCAGGAGTATAAGACTATCTCTTGTCTATTTGCAGACTTAAGACCACTCTGGCCCCATGGAAACATATTAATGTGAAGGGCTGTACTATAAAGGTCACCACTTCCAAGTCACTTTACCACTCATTATTTGAGTGTTTTCTTTTTGGCTCTATTGTCCAATGTGGACCCATTGGAAATTGGCTATAGGTATATATACATTATTTTACTTTTTGCACTACTGTGGTCACGTTGTGATATTCTGAAGCTGCTACACCACTTCACTTTCTTTCCCCATTCACTTTTTTCTTCAGTTACGTTCACTGTTGGTTCATTCTTGTAGTTTTGTTTGGCACGTGTTCGCAGCCACTTCACCTCCCTTTCCGTCTCTGCTTCTTTTCCCTTTTCAATTTTCCACTCTTCCCCCCCTTTCCCACTTTCGCTGTACATGGTGTCTTGGTTTGGCGTTGGTCTTCTCTTTGGGGTTTTCCTTGGGCATTTGCTTACACCCTAACCGAGTGAAATATTCCACTCTGAAATGGCAGGATTCACTTGACATATGCGTATCCTAGACATGTGTATACTATTGACACTGCATGCGGGCATGTCCTATCTCTCTATACAGAGGTGATAGCTTTCTAAATAGGGCCCCTCTTCATATATACATGTATATGTGTATATATATATATATATATATATATATATACCCATGTCTTATATTCTTTCTTTTCCTGTAGGTTGCCCTCTCTCCTAATCCCGCTTACCCATACCCATACCTTCCTCCATTATTATGTTTTGGAGGTGGTAACAGTGATGTGATCCCTTGTAAGCTTTTTTACCCCTTTGGATCCATTTTCCTTGCTCTTTCCCCCTTTGTCCGGGCAGAGCCAGCCACTTTTTCCATCTGTATAAGGTCGGCACATCTATGAAGACTATGGGAGAATGTACGGAACCCTGTCCGGTCCTTTGAAAGAGGATTTCTTTTGTGATCAATATAGGTATTTATTGTTACAATATGTATCGCTTGATTGTTAACTGTGTAATCTTACAATGTTTTGATATATACTCTGTCTACAACAGATTATTTTTAGTACAACACAGTGCATCATGTATTGTGATATATATTTATGCTTGTCTTTTCTCTATTCTTTCATAAATAGATAGTAACCTTCTGAAGAAGACCCCTGGGAGGGTTGAAACGCGTAAAGGGTTTTTACTATCTACACGCATATATCTCTTACTGTACTGATACTATGTTTCAAGCATCACAATTCTATGTATATGTGTATTTCTGTTCATACATGTAATACTATACATTTTTACCTAATTTGTGGAGCTCAGTCCTTGACTACTGCGTGACCCATTTTATCCTCTTTTTATTATTAATAAATATTTACAATATTAGTTTACTTTTCTACATGTCAATGTTATTTATATTACACAGGTTAAACTTTGCTGGCAAAAAGCCCCGATCCGGGGACACCATTTTCTTTTCTTTTTTTGTTTATAACATACCAGGGGTGATCAGCGCCCTCTGACCCCAATTTTGGGGGTGTTACCGTTCTCTCTGTCTAGTTCTTTAAACCCGGGTGGTTAAACACCCTTCCCCATTCGGTAACGCAAGAGGTTTTGGGACTTGAGCTCTACTTGGCATATTTGTATTTTGTATAATTCCTTATCGTTGTTTTTCGCTTGTTGATAATATGAATAGCTTCCAGGGTGATGATTGGAACCATCTAATGTCCAGCTATGAGACTGAATTTGAAAACGGTGATCGAGTGGAAACTGAGATCTCCACTCTTTTTGTTAAATTCACCAAAGTGCTAGAGAAGAAGTCGGCATTGTTTTGGCATATAAAATCCTTCGAGAGATACATTGATAATAATATTAACCCCTTAGGACTTCGGGTCCAAATCTTTCCAAATATGGAACATATCGGTAATGAATGTAGGATTGAATGGGAAGAGAATCTAAAAACATGCTCCCAACAAATGATGACCATCTTAATAAGGGAATATAATAGACAAATGGTAACCCTTGATGGGGAGATCAATAATTTGGAAATTGCTCTAAAACCCTTTTCGCATAGTGCACGGTTCTTGGATCTGCGCACCAAATTGAATGAAGGCCTACAGACCTTCAATCGTGATATTTTACGTAAAAAGGAAACCAAATTCTGGAGGGATAAGTCGATCTTCTCTGAAGGTCGGGCCTATAAATGGAATATGAACTTATCCACCCCAAGAGGGAGTTCAATTAAACATACCCACAATAAGGCAATGGGTGCATCACAATCTAACAATGCACCCAGTGGCCATCTGAAATCCACTGCACCAAATAAGGGACGAAGGAAAGCCAAAAGAAACTATAATAAGGATTCACCTGACAAAGAGAAAAAGAAACGTAACACCGGGGGGGAGACCCAGTTAGAATCTAACACCAAACAGGTCCCGATACCGATTTCCACTGGAACCAGACTTGCCAATGAATCCCCTGTTGGGCACGATAATAGACCAGTCACCTGTGATGTGACTAACATATTATGCCCGAAGGGAGATTTGAATGCTATTGAACCTACATCTGAGACAAAATCTAATACTTTAAATGCCATACGGGGGTCTCCCCTTCCCCCGAACAACAGGGGACTGGGCAATCTGGACATGTTTGTCACCAGAATCCCACAAAATTTATGAGTGTAATTAATTTGTCCTCGTATAGCATGACCCCAATAGAGACAAGTGTATTGTCGCGAGGACTTACTTTCTGTCCAGAGGAGGAATATGACATTTTTGAAGTGACAACTGATATCCAACTCTTCGCACGCAGGCTCCTTCTTCAGAGCTTGCATGCGAAGGTGGATGTAGATGTTGAGGACCATGAGATGCCTAAATTAGGCATGAGAGAACTTAGAGCTCTACGAGATCTGACATTGCTCTATGAGGAAAATAACACTCTGGATCTAATTGATCGAGTTGACTTGGAGTCTCTCCTAGGGAGTAATACTGATCAGGTGAAATGTCATTCATCCCTGAAAAAACCATCAGGCTCCTTTCCCCCGTTAAACCTAAATCCATGCATTGAAATCTTTGTCAAACAGGTGCTAAATGATATTTCTAAACTTCGTCGTAAGCACACCTATCCCGCCAATTTAAGCAGTGATGAATACAGAGCTATTCAATCATTGGGGAACAATGTAAATATCACCATCAAACCTTCGGATAAGGGGGGAAACGTGGTGTTGATGGATAACTCCGATTATCTCAACATGTGCCAGGCCATACTGGACAATACGGATTGGTATAAGGTAATCCCAACCAGGGCAATACTTACTTACCATCAACAATTTTATCAATTGATTGATGGTGCATTACAGACGGGTAGTATCACCAGAGACCAATACTCTTTCATCAACACCAAGTTTCCCATAGAAGCAACCTTTTACTGCCTTCCTAAAATCCACAAGAATCCATCTCGTCCACCCGGGAGACCCATAATTTCCGGTAGGGGGGGGTTAACCGAGAACCTTAGCAAGTTAATCGATTCTTTCCTGCAACCCCTTGTGATGGAGATGCCGTCATTCGTAAAGGATACCATACATCTTTTGCAGATCATTGAGAATATGATATTACCGACCAATGCTTGGTTAGTAGCAATTGATGTAGAAGCCCTCTATAGCTCAATACCCCACATCAAAGGGATTGAAGCTATCTACAACATCTTACAACATAGGGAATTATATGACCAGACCCTGAGTGATTTCATCATACAGGGTTTGGAGTATATCCTGCATCATAATTATTTTGTATTTAACAACTCCCACTACCTCCAGGTGCAGGGCGTGGCCATGGGCACTTGTTGTGCACCGGCCTACGCCAACCTGTACCTGGGGGAGTGGGAGAAATCCCTCCTGTCTGGCGAGAGGTTCGCCGATTTTACGCGCCATATTTGTCTATGGCGGCGATACATCGACGATATTCTCGTCATATGGAAGGGCACGGAGGATCAGCTACTCGAATTCATGACCCTAATCAACGAAAATGAATATAATTTAAAATTCACAATTTCTTATAGTCCTCATTCGATCACCTTTCTGGACATAAAAATTGGGCGTTCTCCTACTAATTCAATTTTCACTACCCTGTATCGTAAGGATACCGCCGGGAACACTATACTCCACGCAGACAGCTTCCATCCAATAAATCTTAAGAAGTCCATACCTTATGGCCAGTACCTGCGGTTGCGCAGGAACTGTTCGGATGATGCCCTTTTTAGGGCCGAAGCTGCCCAACTACAGACAAGACTTTTAGCCCGCGGCTATAGTCGGGTATGTCTGCGCAAAGCGTATAATCGAGCACTGGCCCAATCCCGTAACAATCTTTTACACCCTGGGGCAGCGAAGAACGACCCTGTTAGGCACTTTGCCAGGATCGTTCTTCGTCATTCCAGGCAACATGCCTTGATTCGTCATATTATCCAAAAACATTGGTCTATTCTGAAAGATGACCATAAAATTGGCAAACTAGTGTCGAAACAGCCTCTAATTACCCACAAACGCGCTACTTCGTTTCGCGACAAACTAGTGCAAAGTGAATATAGAGATGAAGCAAGACGAGCAGCGCATTGCTCAGTTTTGGGATCCTTTCCCTGTGGGCACTGCTCTACCTGCAAGTACATTAAACGGGATAAAATCTTTCAACTCCCAAATGGTCGAACATTTCGTCCATCCCACTTCGCCAATTGTCAAACACGTGGGGTTGTGTACCTCATGGAGTGCGAATGTGGGTCGTACTATGTAGGCAAAACCAAGTTGGAACTACATAAAAGGATGGCCAAGCACATTTACCACATGGAGATTGGTAACTTTTATGTACCCCTTGGACGACATGTAGTAACTACACATGACTATAAGATGCCCGCTATTTCCTTTGTAGCTTTAGATCGTATACACATCCCTGTTCGAGGGGGAGATTGGAATAAGACCCTTCTCCAACTCGAACAGGGATGGATCTTTAAGCTCAATGCTACCGTTTCCCCAGGCCTGAATGAAGCCATATCGTTTGCTCCATTTTTAAAGGGTTTCACCTCTGGCAAAACACAGTGACACACTGCGGATTAGCCATGTGTTTTCCATGTCGTCCCTGCAATATACTGTTGTGTCTTTGGTTTTGACTTCCTTGCAGACCTATTCACCTCTTGTTTTTCGTATGTGGGTCCTGTGGGGCACATATGTTTGGCCGGTTGCACTGCATGTATGCATGGCATGCTATACATGCCGCATGCTCATGCACCCCATCTCTCTTTGGAATGGGTGCATTCCACCTGCTCCCGCTCACCTTTTTGGTGTTGATGGGCTGTATGTGCATGTGTATGATGCATTGGTGCAGTATACAACTCCGTGCCCCATGATCACTAGTCTGTCATATTTTTATACACTAACCAGTAGATCTCTCCTTCTGTGTGCCCAGTTTACCTGTAGATTACATGCTTATTATGAAATGTTTTTCATTTATGTTTATTTATTGTTATTCTTTACTTGTGACATGTTGCTATCAAAAAATATACTGTTTTTGGATTTACTATCCCTTATGCTGTACTACGGAGGGTCCGGTTATGTTTTCCCATTTTTCTCCACTAGATGGTGCCATGTGAGGTCATCTCCCATCCTTATCTATGTCGATTGGATGGACCAATGGGGTAGGGCTTCACGACCAGAAGAGGGGAGTGGCAGTGGCGCGCGCTTGCCTCTCCCCATTAAGTCCCGGGGTACGAACGGGTGAGCGCTGCCCGTCCACCCGGGACAATAATTTCTGGTCGGCGGCATTCCGAACGGTATCGGACTGGTGGCCTCACTGCGCACGCGCGTTCCGCGCGTACGACGCGACGCACCCACGTCACGCCGGTGCGACGCTACCGTGTACTCTCCCGCCTTATCAGGAGAGTCATTTCCGGAACGCCGAGGGGACCACATCCGGTCGTTTTCTAGGCGACCAAAAGTGGTTATGGGTTAACAGGTGGAGACTTCTGATTGATCCATCAACCCAACCTGGGCTACTTATATTCCACCCCCTCACACTGCACATCACTTCCTCATCCACAGGAGCACACGCACACTGCTTTCACGCAACTGGGTAAGTCCTTGGGTTCTTTTATTCTATGCTGTTCCACTCATTTTATTGCACTATATATAGTTCTGTCGGCAGGAGTATAAGACTATCTCTTGTCTATTTGCAGACTTAAGACCACTCTGGCCCCATGGAAACATATTAATGTGAAGGGCTGTACTATAAAGGTCACCACTTCCAAGTCACTTTACCACTCATTATTTGAGTGTTTTCTTTTTGGCTCTATTGTCCAATGTGGACCCATTGGAAATTGGCTATAGGTATATATACATTATTTTACTTTTTGCACTACTGTGGTCACGTTGTGATATTCTGAAGCTGCTACACCACTTCACTTTCTTTCCCCATTCACTTTTTTCTTCAGTTACGTTCACTGTTGGTTCATTCTTGTAGTTTTGTTTGGCACGTGTTCGCAGCCACTTCACCTCCCTTTCCGTCTCTGCTTCTTTTCCCTTTTCAATTTTCCACTCTTCCCCCCCTTTCCCACTTTCGCTGTACATGGTGTCTTGGTTTGGCGTTGGTCTTCTCTTTGGGGTTTTCCTTGGGCATTTGCTTACACCCTAACCGAGTGAAATATTCCACTCTGAAATGGCAGGATTCACTTGACATATGCGTATCCTAGACATGTGTATACTATTGACACTGCATGCGGGCATGTCCTATCTCTCTATACAGAGGTGATAGCTTTCTAAATAGGGCCCCTCTTCATATATACATGTATATGTGTATATATATATATATATATATATATATATACCCATGTCTTATATTCTTTCTTTTCCTGTAGGTTGCCCTCTCTCCTAATCCCGCTTACCCATACCCATACCTTCCTCCATTATTATGTTTTGGAGGTGGTAACAGTGATGTGATCCCTTGTAAGCTTTTTTACCCCTTTGGATCCATTTTCCTTGCTCTTTCCCCCTTTGTCCGGGCAGAGCCAGCCACTTTTTCCATCTGTATAAGGTCGGCACATCTATGAAGACTATGGGAGAATGTACGGAACCCTGTCCGGTCCTTTGAAAGAGGATTTCTTTTGTGATCAATATAGGTATTTATTGTTACAATATGTATCGCTTGATTGTTAACTGTGTAATCTTACAATGTTTTGATATATACTCTGTCTACAACAGATTATTTTTAGTACAACACAGTGCATCATGTATTGTGATATATATTTATGCTTGTCTTTTCTCTATTCTTTCATAAATAGATAGTAACCTTCTGAAGAAGACCCCTGGGAGGGTTGAAACGCGTAAAGGGTTTTTACTATCTACACGCATATATCTCTTACTGTACTGATACTATGTTTCAAGCATCACAATTCTATGTATATGTGTATTTCTGTTCATACATGTAATACTATACATTTTTACCTAATTTGTGGAGCTCAGTCCTTGACTACTGCGTGACCCATTTTATCCTCTTTTTATTATTAATAAATATTTACAATATTAGTTTACTTTTCTACATGTCAATGTTATTTATATTACACAGGTTAAACTTTGCTGGCAAAAAGCCCCGATCCGGGGACACCATTTTCTTTTCTTTTTTTGTTTATAACATACCAGGGGTGATCAGCGCCCTCTGACCCCAATTTTGGGGGTGTTACCGTTCTCTCTGTCTAGTTCTTTAAACCCGGGTGGTTAAACACCCTTCCCCATTCGGTAACGCAAGAGGTTTTGGGACTTGAGCTCTACTTGGCATATTTGTATTTTGTATAATTCCTTATCGTTGTTTTTCGCTTGTTGATAATATGAATAGCTTCCAGGGTGATGATTGGAACCATCTAATGTCCAGCTATGAGACTGAATTTGAAAACGGTGATCGAGTGGAAACTGAGATCTCCACTCTTTTTGTTAAATTCACCAAAGTGCTAGAGAAGAAGTCGGCATTGTTTTGGCATATAAAATCCTTCGAGAGATACATTGATAATAATATTAACCCCTTAGGACTTCGGGTCCAAATCTTTCCAAATATGGAACATATCGGTAATGAATGTAGGATTGAATGGGAAGAGAATCTAAAAACATGCTCCCAACAAATGATGACCATCTTAATAAGGGAATATAATAGACAAATGGTAACCCTTGATGGGGAGATCAATAATTTGGAAATTGCTCTAAAACCCTTTTCGCATAGTGCACGGTTCTTGGATCTGCGCACCAAATTGAATGAAGGCCTACAGACCTTCAATCGTGATATTTTACGTAAAAAGGAAACCAAATTCTGGAGGGATAAGTCGATCTTCTCTGAAGGTCGGGCCTATAAATGGAATATGAACTTATCCACCCCAAGAGGGAGTTCAATTAAACATACCCACAATAAGGCAATGGGTGCATCACAATCTAACAATGCACCCAGTGGCCATCTGAAATCCACTGCACCAAATAAGGGACGAAGGAAAGCCAAAAGAAACTATAATAAGGATTCACCTGACAAAGAGAAAAAGAAACGTAACACCGGGGGGGAGACCCAGTTAGAATCTAACACCAAACAGGTCCCGATACCGATTTCCACTGGAACCAGACTTGCCAATGAATCCCCTGTTGGGCACGATAATAGACCAGTCACCTGTGATGTGACTAACATATTATGCCCGAAGGGAGATTTGAATGCTATTGAACCTACATCTGAGACAAAATCTAATACTTTAAATGCCATACGGGGGTCTCCCCTTCCCCCGAACAACAGGGGACTGGGCAATCTGGACATGTTTGTCACCAGAATCCCACAAAATTTATGAGTGTAATTAATTTGTCCTCGTATAGCATGACCCCAATAGAGACAAGTGTATTGTCGCGAGGACTTACTTTCTGTCCAGAGGAGGAATATGACATTTTTGAAGTGACAACTGATATCCAACTCTTCGCACGCAGGCTCCTTCTTCAGAGCTTGCATGCGAAGGTGGATGTAGATGTTGAGGACCATGAGATGCCTAAATTAGGCATGAGAGAACTTAGAGCTCTACGAGATCTGACATTGCTCTATGAGGAAAATAACACTCTGGATCTAATTGATCGAGTTGACTTGGAGTCTCTCCTAGGGAGTAATACTGATCAGGTGAAATGTCATTCATCCCTGAAAAAACCATCAGGCTCCTTTCCCCCGTTAAACCTAAATCCATGCATTGAAATCTTTGTCAAACAGGTGCTAAATGATATTTCTAAACTTCGTCGTAAGCACACCTATCCCGCCAATTTAAGCAGTGATGAATACAGAGCTATTCAATCATTGGGGAACAATGTAAATATCACCATCAAACCTTCGGATAAGGGGGGAAACGTGGTGTTGATGGATAACTCCGATTATCTCAACATGTGCCAGGCCATACTGGACAATACGGATTGGTATAAGGTAATCCCAACCAGGGCAATACTTACTTACCATCAACAATTTTATCAATTGATTGATGGTGCATTACAGACGGGTAGTATCACCAGAGACCAATACTCTTTCATCAACACCAAGTTTCCCATAGAAGCAACCTTTTACTGCCTTCCTAAAATCCACAAGAATCCATCTCGTCCACCCGGGAGACCCATAATTTCCGGTAGGGGGGGGTTAACCGAGAACCTTAGCAAGTTAATCGATTCTTTCCTGCAACCCCTTGTGATGGAGATGCCGTCATTCGTAAAGGATACCATACATCTTTTGCAGATCATTGAGAATATGATATTACCGACCAATGCTTGGTTAGTAGCAATTGATGTAGAAGCCCTCTATAGCTCAATACCCCACATCAAAGGGATTGAAGCTATCTACAACATCTTACAACATAGGGAATTATATGACCAGACCCTGAGTGATTTCATCATACAGGGTTTGGAGTATATCCTGCATCATAATTATTTTGTATTTAACAACTCCCACTACCTCCAGGTGCAGGGCGTGGCCATGGGCACTTGTTGTGCACCGGCCTACGCCAACCTGTACCTGGGGGAGTGGGAGAAATCCCTCCTGTCTGGCGAGAGGTTCGCCGATTTTACGCGCCATATTTGTCTATGGCGGCGATACATCGACGATATTCTCGTCATATGGAAGGGCACGGAGGATCAGCTACTCGAATTCATGACCCTAATCAACGAAAATGAATATAATTTAAAATTCACAATTTCTTATAGTCCTCATTCGATCACCTTTCTGGACATAAAAATTGGGCGTTCTCCTACTAATTCAATTTTCACTACCCTGTATCGTAAGGATACCGCCGGGAACACTATACTCCACGCAGACAGCTTCCATCCAATAAATCTTAAGAAGTCCATACCTTATGGCCAGTACCTGCGGTTGCGCAGGAACTGTTCGGATGATGCCCTTTTTAGGGCCGAAGCTGCCCAACTACAGACAAGACTTTTAGCCCGCGGCTATAGTCGGGTATGTCTGCGCAAAGCGTATAATCGAGCACTGGCCCAATCCCGTAACAATCTTTTACACCCTGGGGCAGCGAAGAACGACCCTGTTAGGCACTTTGCCAGGATCGTTCTTCGTCATTCCAGGCAACATGCCTTGATTCGTCATATTATCCAAAAACATTGGTCTATTCTGAAAGATGACCATAAAATTGGCAAACTAGTGTCGAAACAGCCTCTAATTACCCACAAACGCGCTACTTCGTTTCGCGACAAACTAGTGCAAAGTGAATATAGAGATGAAGCAAGACGAGCAGCGCATTGCTCAGTTTTGGGATCCTTTCCCTGTGGGCACTGCTCTACCTGCAAGTACATTAAACGGGATAAAATCTTTCAACTCCCAAATGGTCGAACATTTCGTCCATCCCACTTCGCCAATTGTCAAACACGTGGGGTTGTGTACCTCATGGAGTGCGAATGTGGGTCGTACTATGTAGGCAAAACCAAGTTGGAACTACATAAAAGGATGGCCAAGCACATTTACCACATGGAGATTGGTAACTTTTATGTACCCCTTGGACGACATGTAGTAACTACACATGACTATAAGATGCCCGCTATTTCCTTTGTAGCTTTAGATCGTATACACATCCCTGTTCGAGGGGGAGATTGGAATAAGACCCTTCTCCAACTCGAACAGGGATGGATCTTTAAGCTCAATGCTACCGTTTCCCCAGGCCTGAATGAAGCCATATCGTTTGCTCCATTTTTAAAGGGTTTCACCTCTGGCAAAACACAGTGACACACTGCGGATTAGCCATGTGTTTTCCATGTCGTCCCTGCAATATACTGTTGTGTCTTTGGTTTTGACTTCCTTGCAGACCTATTCACCTCTTGTTTTTCGTATGTGGGTCCTGTGGGGCACATATGTTTGGCCGGTTGCACTGCATGTATGCATGGCATGCTATACATGCCGCATGCTCATGCACCCCATCTCTCTTTGGAATGGGTGCATTCCACCTGCTCCCGCTCACCTTTTTGGTGTTGATGGGCTGTATGTGCATGTGTATGATGCATTGGTGCAGTATACAACTCCGTGCCCCATGATCACTAGTCTGTCATATTTTTATACACTAACCAGTAGATCTCTCCTTCTGTGTGCCCAGTTTACCTGTAGATTACATGCTTATTATGAAATGTTTTTCATTTATGTTTATTTATTGTTATTCTTTACTTGTGACATGTTGCTATCAAAAAATATACTGTTTTTGGATTTACTATCCCTTATGCTGTACTACGGAGGGTCCGGTTATGTTTTCCCATTTTTCTCCACTAGATGGTGCCATGTGAGGTCATCTCCCATCCTTATCTATGTCGATTGGATGGACCAATGGGGTAGGGCTTCACGACCAGAAGAGGGGAGTGGCAGTGGCGCGCGCTTGCCTCTCCCCATTAAGTCCCGGGGTACGAACGGGTGAGCGCTGCCCGTCCACCCGGGACAATAATTTCTGGTCGGCGGCATTCCGAACGGTATCGGACTGGTGGCCTCACTGCGCACGCGCGTTCCGCGCGTACGACGCGACGCACCCACGTCACGCCGGTGCGACGCTACCGTGTACTCTCCCGCCTTATCAGGAGAGTCATTTCCGGAACGCCGAGGGGACCACATCCGGTCGTTTTCTAGGCGACCAAAAGTGGTTATGGGTTAACAGGTGGAGACTTCTGATTGATCCATCAACCCAACCTGGGCTACTTATATTCCACCCCCTCACACTGCACATCACTTCCTCATCCACAGGAGCACACGCACACTGCTTTCACGCAACTGGGTAAGTCCTTGGGTTCTTTTATTCTATGCTGTTCCACTCATTTTATTGCACTATATATAGTTCTGTCGGCAGGAGTATAAGACTATCTCTTGTCTATTTGCAGACTTAAGACCACTCTGGCCCCATGGAAACATATTAATGTGAAGGGCTGTACTATAAAGGTCACCACTTCCAAGTCACTTTACCACTCATTATTTGAGTGTTTTCTTTTTGGCTCTATTGTCCAATGTGGACCCATTGGAAATTGGCTATAGGTATATATACATTATTTTACTTTTTGCACTACTGTGGTCACGTTGTGATATTCTGAAGCTGCTACACCACTTCACTTTCTTTCCCCATTCACTTTTTTCTTCAGTTACGTTCACTGTTGGTTCATTCTTGTAGTTTTGTTTGGCACGTGTTCGCAGCCACTTCACCTCCCTTTCCGTCTCTGCTTCTTTTCCCTTTTCAATTTTCCACTCTTCCCCCCCTTTCCCACTTTCGCTGTACATGGTGTCTTGGTTTGGCGTTGGTCTTCTCTTTGGGGTTTTCCTTGGGCATTTGCTTACACCCTAACCGAGTGAAATATTCCACTCTGAAATGGCAGGATTCACTTGACATATGCGTATCCTAGACATGTGTATACTATTGACACTGCATGCGGGCATGTCCTATCTCTCTATACAGAGGTGATAGCTTTCTAAATAGGGCCCCTCTTCATATATACATGTATATGTGTATATATATATATATATATATATATATATATACCCATGTCTTATATTCTTTCTTTTCCTGTAGGTTGCCCTCTCTCCTAATCCCGCTTACCCATACCCATACCTTCCTCCATTATTATGTTTTGGAGGTGGTAACAGTGATGTGATCCCTTGTAAGCTTTTTTACCCCTTTGGATCCATTTTCCTTGCTCTTTCCCCCTTTGTCCGGGCAGAGCCAGCCACTTTTTCCATCTGTATAAGGTCGGCACATCTATGAAGACTATGGGAGAATGTACGGAACCCTGTCCGGTCCTTTGAAAGAGGATTTCTTTTGTGATCAATATAGGTATTTATTGTTACAATATGTATCGCTTGATTGTTAACTGTGTAATCTTACAATGTTTTGATATATACTCTGTCTACAACAGATTATTTTTAGTACAACACAGTGCATCATGTATTGTGATATATATTTATGCTTGTCTTTTCTCTATTCTTTCATAAATAGATAGTAACCTTCTGAAGAAGACCCCTGGGAGGGTTGAAACGCGTAAAGGGTTTTTACTATCTACACGCATATATCTCTTACTGTACTGATACTATGTTTCAAGCATCACAATTCTATGTATATGTGTATTTCTGTTCATACATGTAATACTATACATTTTTACCTAATTTGTGGAGCTCAGTCCTTGACTACTGCGTGACCCATTTTATCCTCTTTTTATTATTAATAAATATTTACAATATTAGTTTACTTTTCTACATGTCAATGTTATTTATATTACACAGGTTAAACTTTGCTGGCAAAAAGCCCCGATCCGGGGACACCATTTTCTTTTCTTTTTTTGTTTATAACATACCAGGGGTGATCAGCGCCCTCTGACCCCAATTTTGGGGGTGTTACCGTTCTCTCTGTCTAGTTCTTTAAACCCGGGTGGTTAAACACCCTTCCCCATTCGGTAACGCAAGAGGTTTTGGGACTTGAGCTCTACTTGGCATATTTGTATTTTGTATAATTCCTTATCGTTGTTTTTCGCTTGTTGATAATATGAATAGCTTCCAGGGTGATGATTGGAACCATCTAATGTCCAGCTATGAGACTGAATTTGAAAACGGTGATCGAGTGGAAACTGAGATCTCCACTCTTTTTGTTAAATTCACCAAAGTGCTAGAGAAGAAGTCGGCATTGTTTTGGCATATAAAATCCTTCGAGAGATACATTGATAATAATATTAACCCCTTAGGACTTCGGGTCCAAATCTTTCCAAATATGGAACATATCGGTAATGAATGTAGGATTGAATGGGAAGAGAATCTAAAAACATGCTCCCAACAAATGATGACCATCTTAATAAGGGAATATAATAGACAAATGGTAACCCTTGATGGGGAGATCAATAATTTGGAAATTGCTCTAAAACCCTTTTCGCATAGTGCACGGTTCTTGGATCTGCGCACCAAATTGAATGAAGGCCTACAGACCTTCAATCGTGATATTTTACGTAAAAAGGAAACCAAATTCTGGAGGGATAAGTCGATCTTCTCTGAAGGTCGGGCCTATAAATGGAATATGAACTTATCCACCCCAAGAGGGAGTTCAATTAAACATACCCACAATAAGGCAATGGGTGCATCACAATCTAACAATGCACCCAGTGGCCATCTGAAATCCACTGCACCAAATAAGGGACGAAGGAAAGCCAAAAGAAACTATAATAAGGATTCACCTGACAAAGAGAAAAAGAAACGTAACACCGGGGGGGAGACCCAGTTAGAATCTAACACCAAACAGGTCCCGATACCGATTTCCACTGGAACCAGACTTGCCAATGAATCCCCTGTTGGGCACGATAATAGACCAGTCACCTGTGATGTGACTAACATATTATGCCCGAAGGGAGATTTGAATGCTATTGAACCTACATCTGAGACAAAATCTAATACTTTAAATGCCATACGGGGGTCTCCCCTTCCCCCGAACAACAGGGGACTGGGCAATCTGGACATGTTTGTCACCAGAATCCCACAAAATTTATGAGTGTAATTAATTTGTCCTCGTATAGCATGACCCCAATAGAGACAAGTGTATTGTCGCGAGGACTTACTTTCTGTCCAGAGGAGGAATATGACATTTTTGAAGTGACAACTGATATCCAACTCTTCGCACGCAGGCTCCTTCTTCAGAGCTTGCATGCGAAGGTGGATGTAGATGTTGAGGACCATGAGATGCCTAAATTAGGCATGAGAGAACTTAGAGCTCTACGAGATCTGACATTGCTCTATGAGGAAAATAACACTCTGGATCTAATTGATCGAGTTGACTTGGAGTCTCTCCTAGGGAGTAATACTGATCAGGTGAAATGTCATTCATCCCTGAAAAAACCATCAGGCTCCTTTCCCCCGTTAAACCTAAATCCATGCATTGAAATCTTTGTCAAACAGGTGCTAAATGATATTTCTAAACTTCGTCGTAAGCACACCTATCCCGCCAATTTAAGCAGTGATGAATACAGAGCTATTCAATCATTGGGGAACAATGTAAATATCACCATCAAACCTTCGGATAAGGGGGGAAACGTGGTGTTGATGGATAACTCCGATTATCTCAACATGTGCCAGGCCATACTGGACAATACGGATTGGTATAAGGTAATCCCAACCAGGGCAATACTTACTTACCATCAACAATTTTATCAATTGATTGATGGTGCATTACAGACGGGTAGTATCACCAGAGACCAATACTCTTTCATCAACACCAAGTTTCCCATAGAAGCAACCTTTTACTGCCTTCCTAAAATCCACAAGAATCCATCTCGTCCACCCGGGAGACCCATAATTTCCGGTAGGGGGGGGTTAACCGAGAACCTTAGCAAGTTAATCGATTCTTTCCTGCAACCCCTTGTGATGGAGATGCCGTCATTCGTAAAGGATACCATACATCTTTTGCAGATCATTGAGAATATGATATTACCGACCAATGCTTGGTTAGTAGCAATTGATGTAGAAGCCCTCTATAGCTCAATACCCCACATCAAAGGGATTGAAGCTATCTACAACATCTTACAACATAGGGAATTATATGACCAGACCCTGAGTGATTTCATCATACAGGGTTTGGAGTATATCCTGCATCATAATTATTTTGTATTTAACAACTCCCACTACCTCCAGGTGCAGGGCGTGGCCATGGGCACTTGTTGTGCACCGGCCTACGCCAACCTGTACCTGGGGGAGTGGGAGAAATCCCTCCTGTCTGGCGAGAGGTTCGCCGATTTTACGCGCCATATTTGTCTATGGCGGCGATACATCGACGATATTCTCGTCATATGGAAGGGCACGGAGGATCAGCTACTCGAATTCATGACCCTAATCAACGAAAATGAATATAATTTAAAATTCACAATTTCTTATAGTCCTCATTCGATCACCTTTCTGGACATAAAAATTGGGCGTTCTCCTACTAATTCAATTTTCACTACCCTGTATCGTAAGGATACCGCCGGGAACACTATACTCCACGCAGACAGCTTCCATCCAATAAATCTTAAGAAGTCCATACCTTATGGCCAGTACCTGCGGTTGCGCAGGAACTGTTCGGATGATGCCCTTTTTAGGGCCGAAGCTGCCCAACTACAGACAAGACTTTTAGCCCGCGGCTATAGTCGGGTATGTCTGCGCAAAGCGTATAATCGAGCACTGGCCCAATCCCGTAACAATCTTTTACACCCTGGGGCAGCGAAGAACGACCCTGTTAGGCACTTTGCCAGGATCGTTCTTCGTCAT
The DNA here is from genome assembly GCF_037356315.1 of Lithobates pipiens. Taxonomy (NCBI): domain Eukaryota; kingdom Metazoa; phylum Chordata; class Amphibia; order Anura; family Ranidae; genus Lithobates; species Lithobates pipiens. The sequence goes on from NW_027507746.1 coordinate 2,988,298, forward strand.
TCCAGGCAACATGCCTTGATTCGTCATATTATCCAAAAACATTGGTCTATTCTGAAAGATGACCATAAAATTGGCAAACTAGTGTCGAAACAGCCTCTAATTACCCACAAACGCGCTACTTCGTTTCGCGACAAACTAGTGCAAAGTGAATATAGAGATGAAGCAAGACGAGCAGCGCATTGCTCAGTTTTGGGATCCTTTCCCTGTGGGCACTGCTCTACCTGCAAGTACATTAAACGGGATAAAATCTTTCAACTCCCAAATGGTCGAACATTTCGTCCATCCCACTTCGCCAATTGTCAAACACGTGGGGTTGTGTACCTCATGGAGTGCGAATGTGGGTCGTACTATGTAGGCAAAACCAAGTTGGAACTACATAAAAGGATGGCCAAGCACATTTACCACATGGAGATTGGTAACTTTTATGTACCCCTTGGACGACATGTAGTAACTACACATGACTATAAGATGCCCGCTATTTCCTTTGTAGCTTTAGATCGTATACACATCCCTGTTCGAGGGGGAGATTGGAATAAGACCCTTCTCCAACTCGAACAGGGATGGATCTTTAAGCTCAATGCTACCGTTTCCCCAGGCCTGAATGAAGCCATATCGTTTGCTCCATTTTTAAAGGGTTTCACCTCTGGCAAAACACAGTGACACACTGCGGATTAGCCATGTGTTTTCCATGTCGTCCCTGCAATATACTGTTGTGTCTTTGGTTTTGACTTCCTTGCAGACCTATTCACCTCTTGTTTTTCGTATGTGGGTCCTGTGGGGCACATATGTTTGGCCGGTTGCACTGCATGTATGCATGGCATGCTATACATGCCGCATGCTCATGCACCCCATCTCTCTTTGGAATGGGTGCATTCCACCTGCTCCCGCTCACCTTTTTGGTGTTGATGGGCTGTATGTGCATGTGTATGATGCATTGGTGCAGTATACAACTCCGTGCCCCATGATCACTAGTCTGTCATATTTTTATACACTAACCAGTAGATCTCTCCTTCTGTGTGCCCAGTTTACCTGTAGATTACATGCTTATTATGAAATGTTTTTCATTTATGTTTATTTATTGTTATTCTTTACTTGTGACATGTTGCTATCAAAAAATATACTGTTTTTGGATTTACTATCCCTTATGCTGTACTACGGAGGGTCCGGTTATGTTTTCCCATTTTTCTCCACTAGATGGTGCCATGTGAGGTCATCTCCCATCCTTATCTATGTCGATTGGATGGACCAATGGGGTAGGGCTTCACGACCAGAAGAGGGGAGTGGCAGTGGCGCGCGCTTGCCTCTCCCCATTAAGTCCCGGGGTACGAACGGGTGAGCGCTGCCCGTCCACCCGGGACAATAATTTCTGGTCGGCGGCATTCCGAACGGTATCGGACTGGTGGCCTCACTGCGCACGCGCGTTCCGCGCGTACGACGCGACGCACCCACGTCACGCCGGTGCGACGCTACCGTGTACTCTCCCGCCTTATCAGGAGAGTCATTTCCGGAACGCCGAGGGGGACCACATCCGGTCGTTTTCTAGGCGACCAAAAGTGGTTATGGGTTAACAGGTGGAGACTTCTGATTGATCCATCAACCCAACCTGGGCTACTTATATTCCACCCCCTCACACTGCACATCACTTCCTCATCCACAGGAGCACACGCACACTGCTTTCACGCAACTGGGTAAGTCCTTGGGTTCTTTTATTCTATGCTGTTCCACTCATTTTATTGCACTATATATAGTTCTGTCGGCAGGAGTATAAGACTATCTCTTGTCTATTTGCAGACTTAAGACCACTCTGGCCCCATGGAAACATATTAATGTGAAGGGCTGTACTATAAAGGTCACCACTTCCAAGTCACTTTACCACTCATTATTTGAGTGTTTTCTTTTTGGCTCTATTGTCCAATGTGGACCCATTGGAAATTGGCTATAGGTATATATACATTATTTTACTTTTTGCACTACTGTGGTCACGTTGTGATATTCTGAAGCTGCTACACCACTTCACTTTCTTTCCCCATTCACTTTTTTCTTCAGTTACGTTCACTGTTGGTTCATTCTTGTAGTTTTGTTTGGCACGTGTTCGCAGCCACTTCACCTCCCTTTCCGTCTCTGCTTCTTTTCCCTTTTCAATTTTCCACTCTTCCCCCCCTTTCCCACTTTCGCTGTACATGGTGTCTTGGTTTGGCGTTGGTCTTCTCTTTGGGGTTTTCCTTGGGCATTTGCTTACACCCTAACCGAGTGAAATATTCCACTCTGAAATGGCAGGATTCACTTGACATATGCGTATCCTAGACATGTGTATACTATTGACACTGCATGCGGGCATGTCCTATCTCTCTATACAGAGGTGATAGCTTTCTAAATAGGGCCCCTCTTCATATATACATGTATATGTGTATATATATATATATATATATATATATACCCATGTCTTATATTCTTTCTTTTCCTGTAGGTTGCCCTCTCTCCTAATCCCGCTTACCCATACCCATACCTTCCTCCATTATTATGTTTTGGAGGTGGTAACAGTGATGTGATCCCTTGTAAGCTTTTTTACCCCTTTGGATCCATTTTCCTTGCTCTTTCCCCCTTTGTCCGGGCAGAGCCAGCCACTTTTTCCATCTGTATAAGGTCGGCACATCTATGAAGACTATGGGAGAATGTACGGAACCCTGTCCGGTCCTTTGAAAGAGGATTTCTTTTGTGATCAATATAGGTATTTATTGTTACAATATGTATCGCTTGATTGTTAACTGTGTAATCTTACAATGTTTTGATATATACTCTGTCTACAACAGATTATTTTTAGTACAACACAGTGCATCATGTATTGTGATATATATTTATGCTTGTCTTTTCTCTATTCTTTCATAAATAGATAGTAACCTTCTGAAGAAGACCCCTGGGAGGGTTGAAACGCGTAAAGGGTTTTTACTATCTACACGCATATATCTCTTACTGTACTGATACTATGTTTCAAGCATCACAATTCTATGTATATGTGTATTTCTGTTCATACATGTAATACTATACATTTTTACCTAATTTGTGGAGCTCAGTCCTTGACTACTGCGTGACCCATTTTATCCTCTTTTTATTATTAATAAATATTTACAATATTAGTTTACTTTTCTACATGTCAATGTTATTTATATTACACAGGTTAAACTTTGCTGGCAAAAAGCCCCGATCCGGGGACACCATTTTCTTTTCTTGATCTGTGTTGGATATCCTCGTTGTTCTCCTGGAAGAGAACGATTTAAGTGGATGTAAAATATTAGACCCTCTAAATAAAATGGGGACTGTTCTGTCTACAAATAAATGGTTTTCTAGACACCTCTCTATACAAAATCTACCATTTTACTGCCCAAAGTCTTCTGCCGCACTACACTTCCTATCCGCCCTCCATATTACTGCACTTGTTCTTCTGAAAAATCATTATAAAGTAAAAGTAGAGGTGAGATAAAAGCACATGTGGGGATCAGCCGATCATTTCTGCACATTCCATCCCTGAGGTCCCTGTAACCAGGGACATGTTCTGTGCTACTTCCTGTGTAGAAGGGAGTCCCTCTTTATCATGTCACATATGAGAGGTGTGTTTTTGCTCCATTTTCTCAGTCATTGGTAAGGAGGACATTTCCAATGCTGGATTGTAAAGAGCGATTGTTTAGGCGGCGGTGGTGGGGGTGGGGCCGGGTTGGTATCCTGGCTTTTGGGTGATGTCGCCCACTTTGTGGGTGGACGGGGGTTGGTAAACTGTTATTTGGTGGATATAAGATATTGCTGCTCGAGTCTTAGTGACGGAGCATGTCGGTCTGTTAATGGTGAACAGGTCAAAGGTCATTTCATCATTAAAATTGTTTTATACCCAATAAAGGGGCCGCGGCCGAAACTTTCCACAATCCTTGTTGTGTGTTTATTTTATATTTTAGGTGTGTTCTTATGGTATGATGGGTGTTATTGGGGTGTACAATCCCATGTCATTCATATGTGGTGAGGTATAAAGGGGTGAGGTGACCCCCCTATAGATGGCGCCCTTTATTATTCTACATTTTATGGCACTTTTGTCATTGTGTGAGTTTTGTATTGTGTGTGATATTTGTGAGTTTTGTATTGTGTGTGATATTTGTGTGTTTTGTATTGTGTGTGATATTTGTGAGTTTTGTATTGTGTGTGATATTTGTGTGTTTTGTATGGTGTGTGATATTTGTGTGTTTTGTATGGTGTGTGATATCTGAATGAATGATTTGTATAGAGCTGGAAATGTGAAGTGAATCTCCTCCAGGCTCTTGATCATCCCGTGTTGTTCTTCTTCTTAGAAGAGTCGGGTGTTGAGTTTTTCCTGAAGGCCGATAGTTTTCCTCCATGCGGATGTTGGTGTGTAGAGCGTTCCATAGCCGTGGTCCTTGGACTGCGAATCTTCCTTCTGCCTCTGATTGGTAACGGGACTTGGGGATGAGGAGGAGGTTTTGGTTAGTTGATTGGAGGTTGTGATTGGGTGTGTAGTGTTTTATTTCCATCATATAGGGTCCCTATGTACATGTGTGTATACATCTGTGTGTGTCTCTATTATCGCCATGTACATGTGTGTATACATCCGTGTGCGTGTCTATTATCGCCATGTACATATGTGTATACATCCGTGTGCGTGTCTATTATCGCCATGTACATGTGTGTATACATCCGTGTACGTGTCTATTATGGCCATGTACATGTGTGTGTATACATCCGTGTGCGTGTCTATTATCGCCATGTAAATGTGTGTGTATACATCTGTGTGCGTGTCTATTATCGCCATGTACATGTTTGTATACATCCGTGTGTGTGTCTATTATCGGCATGTACATGTGTGTGTATACATCCGTGTGCGTGTCTATTATCACCTTATTTCATGGGTGAAGCGTCTCGCTTTGTTCTGCTTTCATCTTGAACATCACATATGGATATCCAGCCACATACACGGAATTTCTAGAATCGTCTAACACATTTGATATGACATGTTTTGTTTTGCACATGTATTGATGTTTATACCTCACTTATGGGTTTTATTGGGTATTTGTCAGACACATGAATATGGTATGTTATGTATGTGATATAGAAATCTATTATATGTACGGAGTGCCAAGGAGACGACCTGCTGCAGCCCATTAATCTAACCCGGAATTTATAAGGTCATCCAATATATCTTTATTATTTATCTCCTTTATCTTTTATGGGATGAAATGATCTAATATATCGGTTGATCGCCTCCTTGATCGCTCCTCCCCCACATGTGTGAAAGGTTTCTGCAGGACCACAGCTGATCTCTATCTGGATTGGATACAATCGGTCAGGTGACCACCATATATTATTTTGTGTATAAAAGACAGATTGTGATCGGTAGTCCTACAGCTGTGATTAAGAGCCTTTAACGGTGCGAAACGCGTCAGTTATCATCTGGATTGTGTCTCTGATTGATGTATGGAGTAAGCTTTATCCAATAAAGACATTATTTTGGAGTGCCGCCGTCCTTTTCCATTTTCTGCCATGCTGCTCTCCATGCTGGACTCCATACTGACACTTTTTACCAAACATGACTTGTCAGTAAGTTTTATTCTTCCAGGTCCAGGTGCAGAGTCCTCGCCGTCATCCTCATCCGCTGAGAACTGAAAGGTTCTTCCACTCAAGGGAGACTCCATTTCATGAATAATGTTCAGCAGGCCAATCAACATTCGCCTGGAAGAAAATCACCTGGCTTTTAGGAAAAAACTCAAGACCTTCCTCTTTTAGCAGATGATCAAAGCTCGCCACAACGCCTAGAGGCGATTCAGTTCGCATTGTGCGCTATATAAGTATTTCATTCATTCATTCATTCATTCATTCATTCAGACCTCCGCCATCTGGATGTGCCTCCTGTGTTGTTCCTCCAGCTTGCTGGGGAGGGGGGGAGGGGTGAGGCCGCCTTTTCCTCCGGTGAGACAGATCCTGAGGGGGGATGGGATAACAGGGGCATCATCCAGGACCCCCTCCTCGCTCCCCACCCCCGTACTGCCCCCACCGATGCCTTTCCACACTGGTGTCATCCCTCATTCTCCAGAACCTTTCCTCATTCTGGAACTTCTACCGGAAAGCTCCACTTTTCTCCTTCAATGTTTTCACCGGATTCTGCCGGCACTTCATGACGTCCTCCAAAACTTGTCCCTCTGGTGTAAGGCTCTGTCTCTTCTTGCTCCATGCTTTATCATGTACGGCTCTCTTCTCCCTCTACTCTAATTTCAGGCTCACCAGCTTCTCCTCTCCTTCTTAATCCTCTATAAATAATCAGTGACCCGCTGTCTGAAAGCCGGGGAGACGCCACTTTTCTGGGGCCAGAGCCGAGGTCTTCAGGGGAAGATGTGGTTTGGGATTGGAAGTTGTATCCCCCAGGGGGGACCATCGCCCGGGTCATCCCCAGAATCTCCCATCACTGGGGCCAGGGAACTCACCTGCCCCCTGGTGTCTGGAGAGTAAGGATGAGCCGAACACCCCCCTGTTCGGTTCGCACCAGAACCTGTGAACAGACCTAAACTTCGTGTGAACTTTAGAACCCTATTAAAGTCTATGGGACTCGAACGTTCACAATCTAAAGTGCTAATTGAGACAGAGGATGGATGCACTGCGCTGGAGGGAGAAATCACCCGTCACTGTATCAGATCAGCCATCGCTGGACCCCGGAGAGATGATCATCCTTCGCTGGATAGCAAGAGTAGATTGCCACCGCTGGAATCCCTTTTTTTTATAAAGGACTTTTTCAGCAGTGTATGTGTCTTTTTTTTAACATTCTTTTACACTTTCTTTGTGAAATGGTAGGGGTACTTTTGTACCACTTTACCATTTCAAACAGGGTGGAGGCCGGGATCTGGGGGTCCCCTTGTTAAAGGGGGCTTCCAGATTCTGATAAGCCCTGCGCCCGCAGACTACCATAACCACAGGCCAGGGTTGTGGGGATGAGGTCCTTCTCCACATCAACATGGGAACATGGTGCTTTGAGGGGTCACAGACCCACAAAGCATCCTCCCAATGTTGAGGTCATGTTGCCTGGTACGGTTCAGGAGGGGGGCGCTCTCTCGCCCCCCCCTCTTTTCCTGTGGCCTGCCAGGTTGTGTGCTTGGGTAAAGGGTCTGGTATGGATATTTAGGGGGAACCCCACATCATTTGTACAACTGGGGGAATCCACAGTGGTGAAGGATCTGTATATATTGTTCATTTTACTTTATTTATTTTAGTTTGACATTTTTTTCCCCAAAAATAAATTTTTTGATCACTTTTATTCCTATTACAAGGAATGTAAACATCCCTTGTAATAGGAATATGGCATGACAGGTCCTCTTTACAGTGAGATATGGGGTCAATAAGACCCCGCATCTCACCTCTAAGCTGGGAAGCCTGGAAAAAAAAGATTATGGATTTGATCGTATTGGCGAGTCGGTAGAAGCACCGGAGGGCGGCGGGAGGAGGGGGGTGTCTATGGCTGGGTATTGCAGGGTATCACCGACTATGGCTGGGTATGCCGAGTGTTGCCGAGTGTTGCAGGGTATTGCAGAGTAATGCAGAGTAATGGCAGGGTATTGAGGGGTTAATTTTTGGTGAGCAGCGATGTGGGCACTGCAGATGCAGCCCACATCCCTGCTGACACCGATCTCTTCCCCCTCCGCTGTTCTGATCGGTACAGAGAGGGGGGAGGGAGGAACCGGCATCATAACATGACGCTGGTTTGTTTACAAGTGATCACTCCATCATTTGACGGAGCGATCACGTGGTAAAGGGCCGCTATGAGTGGCCGTTTACCGTGATCCGTGATGTGCCGGGTACTGTGGACCCGGCGGTCACGGATGCTCTCGAGAGCGGAATTCTGGGAGGACGTCATATGACGGCCTCCCAGAGTTAAGAAACCGCCCTGTAGCCGTCATTCGGCTATAGGGCGGTTATTAAGTGGTTAAAGGAATATTACACTTTTATTGTTTCACTTTAATCATTTATTAAAATCACTGCTCCTGAAAAAATGGCTGTTTTTAAAACTTTTTTTTTTTTTTGCATTGATCCATGTCCCCTGGGGCAGGACCCGGGTCCCCAAACACTTTTTAGGACAGTAACTTGCATATTAGCCTTTAAAATTAGCACTTTGGATTTGGGGGAAGGGAAATTAGAGTGTAAGCTCCTCTATACAGAGACTGATGTGACTGTGGGGGGAGGGGGCATCAGAGTGTAAGCTCCTCTGGTACAGACACTGATGTGGCTGTGGGGGAGGGTACATTAGAGTGTAAGCTCCACTGGTACAGAGACTGAAGTGACTGGCTCAGTGACCTCTGTACAGCACTGCGGTATATGTCAGAGCTATATAAATGTGTAATAATAATAGTGTGTGACTGTGGGGGAGGGGGACATTAGAGTGTAAGCTCCTCTGTTAGAGACTGATGTGACTGTGGGGGAGGGGACATTAGAGTGTAAGCTCCTCTGGTACAGAGACTGATGTGACTGGATCCATGTTCTCTGTAACAGCACAGAGCCTTTTACTTTATATGACCAGCCCCTCCCCCTCCCCAGTATGTGTGAGCATTTCTCCACCTCCATGGGACTACAAACTCCAGCATAATAGTCTGTGCTCTTATTTCTCTGCGGCTCCCTAGCGCCCCCCACACAGTGTGACTGAGAAGGATGACTGCAGACAGGGGCGGCTGTTAGATATCATGGGGCCCCCTACAGCCTACCTTATGGGGCCTGTGACCCCATCCCGGGCCCATCCCTAACCCGACCCTAACCTCATAAAAGAGTTCAGCTGTCTTCAAGTGATATTTATCATCCTTGTGATACCTTGGGCAGTGACATATCCTATGGAGAAAGCTGGGAGCAGCCAGGGAAATGTAGAACTGATAGTGGAAGTGATGAGATCTTCATGGCCTCAGTTGTCACAGAGGAGAGGGAGAAACTGACGTTCCTCCTTCTCTGTGTGCTACCAATCTGACCAGATGGAATGGGAGAGACTGGGAGAACGGGGGAGGGGAGCTGAACGCAGCAGGGATCATTTTTGCTGTGCAAAACGCTTCATGGCCACAGCATATAGTATCCACCTTCGGCTGATTTACAAAATAAGGGGAAGTGGTTGGGGATGGGAAAAAGACATGTGCGACATTTTTACCACCCTCCCAAACACAAGTGTGAGGGCACATTCACACAGGGCACCGGCACCCATGTCTCATGCAGAGACTTTTACCGGCACAGTGCTGTGTACATCCTCATGCCGATCTTCCATTTCTATTAGGACATGCACCCTCAAGACATATTGGGGTGCAGTCTCTGTGTCCATGCAGCCATGTGTCCCAAAATAAATGAACGGGACACTGACATGGGGACGCGCACAACACTGCGCTGGTAAAAGTCTGTGCATGGCAGATGGATGTCTGTGCCCTGTGTGAATGAGCCCTAAATGAGTGCCAAGGATGCATTTCACCGCCCCATCATCATCACCATGAGAATTACACACACAGTACAGGTCATGTGACTTAAAGTGAGACCCGTAGGAAAGGATGGACGGAGGGGCTGCATGAATAGGGGGAGGACCAAGGGGTCAGCTATCGGTCAGCTAGGTCAGTGTTGGGACAAGGAAGGGAGCTCTTACCTGATTGGTGGTCAAAGGAAGAGGGGGCTGGGTCCAGTGGAGGGAGTCAGGTGGACGGGGAGTTTGACGCAGCATTCCAGGGATTAGGAGGACAAGACAGCTTCAAGACAGCCAGCTTCCATCTGCAGGTAGAAAAGAAAGGGGGATGAGTGATCTAGAGGCCTTGTTAGATCAGGGCAGGGCCAAACGGGGCCCTCAGTGGCTGCAGCAGCAGCTGTCTGGAGTTCTTGGGGGGTCGGGGGCTTCCACTGCATCTCCCCAGGCCAAAAATGGGCTAGGAAGAGGAGCCCCCGGATTGTTGGAGCCCATTCCCAGTTAGGAGCCCTCCAGGGCTTACTGCCGGGCGCCTGCTCTCTGCCTTGGCGGGGTCTCTGGGAGGAATCCGAGCCCCCAGAGCCCTTCCTATCCCCCTCATGCTAGCCGGAGCTTGTGGCCGCCTCCCCCTTCCTCCCCCGCTGAGGAAACGCAGCGGGGGCGCCACCGCCCCTTGGCTGCTTCGGAGGGTCATGCTGTGCATGAGGGGAGAAGACACACTGGGAGGGTGCCCCAATCCTCCCCCGCCAGTCACCGCCTCAGATCTGCATCTGTATCTGTCCCTCCGGTGGAGACAGCGTGGCAAGCATCGCCGTATATGATGCCGATTTTTTTTTTTTCCTATCCCCCTCCATCTCATAAAATCTAACAGACACTTTTCCCACTGGGACGTTTTTCAGGCGCTTTTGGGATAAAAATAGCACCTGTAAAGTGCCTGCAAAACGCCTCCCCTGCAGTCTGTGTGAAAGACAGAGCGCTTTCACACTGAGGCGATGCGCTGGCAGGATGTTAAAGTCCTGCAAGCAGCACATTTGGAGTGGTGTATACCGCTCCTCCACCACTCCTGCCCATGGCTATTAATGGGTACCATTGCCGAAGTGCATGCAATGTGATTTGGCAGCGGTGCTTCTCGGGCGCATTTAACCTCTTCCTCTGCTGCTAGCTGGGTTATATGTGCCCCACTAGCAGCCAAATAGCACCACTAAAATTATGGTAATGCGCCGCTAAAACTAGCAGCGTTGTACCATCAACGTCTGCCCGCTCCAGTGTGAAAGCAGTCTTCATAAGTGATACAGAAAATTTCTTACATTTAAACATTTATTAAACAAAACAAACCTCCAATCAGTTTACTTGTATGTATGATTTAGATAAAACCAAAAACAAAAAAAACACTATATATTAACCACTTCCCACCCGGCCAATGTATATATACGGCCGGGTGGGAGCCGCCTGCTCCTGATAGGACGTTCAGGAACGTCCTTCAGGAGCAGCGGGATCGCGCGCGCGCGCGCCCGCGCAGCGGCGCGATCCCGATGTGCTCGTGTCACCCGGACACGGCACATCTAAGATCGGCAGGAGGGCTCTGTGATTGGCCCTCCTGATCACATGACGGCCGTGTCCAATCACGGCCGTCATGTGATGTAAACAAACAGCCGGTTGCTAGGCAATCGGCTCTCCTCTCCTCACACGGAAGTCACCGCTGAGGAGAGGAGAGAAGAACGCTGCAGCCGGCTGATGATCAGTGAGTATGGGCTGCTTTTCACAGCTTTTTACTCACTGATCATCAGTGTAGTGTAAACACACAACACACCACACAGTGAAAACACAGTCCCCACATATGTCCCCAAAACACACATGTCCCCAAAACATACATGTCCCCAAATAATAAAAACACATGTCCCTAATAATAAAAACATGTCCCCCACATATGTCCCACTAAAATCACATGTCCCAATGATTATCTGCACACATATGTACGTGATCACCTGCACACATATGTACATGATCATTTGCGTACATATGTCCGTGATCACACAAACCAATTATTATACACTTAACGGAATTTTTTTTACCAAAAACATGTAGCAGAATACATTTTGGCTTAAATTTATGACAAAATTTGATTTTATTGGATTTCTTTTCAAATAGAAAAAAGAAAATATTGTTTTTTTCCCAAATTTCCGCTTTTTTTGCGCTTATATCGCAAAAAAAAAAAACGGAGTCGTGAATAAATACCACCAAAATAAAGCTCTATTTGTGCGAACAAAATGATAACAATTTCATTTGGGTACAGTGTAGCATGACCGCGCAATTGTCACTGAAAGCGCTAGAGCGCTGAAAGCTGAAAATTGGGCTGGGAAGGAAGGGGGTGAAAGTGCCCTGTATTGAAGTGGTTAAATAAAAACAGGTAGTCAAAACTTTTTGACGAAAAAAATGGGCTAACTTTACTGTTTTTATTTTTTTTTTAAATCATTAGTGTATTTTTTTTCCCAAAAAAATTTGCATTTGAAAGACCTCTGCGCAAATGCCGTGTGACATAAAATATTGCAACAACCGCTATTTTATTCCCTAGGATCTCTGCTAAAAAAATATATAATTTTTGGGGGGTCTAAGTGATTTTCTGGCAGAAAATACAGGATTTTTACTTGTAAGCAACAAATGTCAGAAAATATTTAGTCTTTAAATGGTTAAACTGAGAACTTCTACACACTGAGATGAGTTCATTCATTCAAGTGTAAACATTGTATCTCTTTGCTCTTTTCTTGGCAGAGCCCAGAGAGGAGGAAAGCCTCTTCTATGAAGACAGAAGTTGTTTGTAAGTCCTGCTGTAGTTCTAAATCGGCCTTTTTATCAGCAAAATCTGCCGATGCCAATTAATTAAAAAACGTCAAATATTGGCCGATATATCGGTCAACCTCTAATCTGGATGCCATCGGTGAAGCGTACAGGGTTTATGGTGGAATTGCTTGGCTGCGCTATGACAAGCAGTTCCATCAGCGCAAGGCCTTGCGGCCTGGCTTGCGCTGGGATCATAAAGACATTGGGTTTTGGATGAAGCTCATGGTGCAGGAGAGGGTTCCGGGATAGCCCTTTTTCAGAGGGGCCGGCGGTTCAGGTACCGCTGGACAGTCAGCCTTTTCTAAGAGAGGCATTTGTTGGCAGTTTAATGAGAGGTCATGCCATTTTGGCGCGGCCTGTCGTTTCCGTCACGAGTGCTCTGGTTGCGGGGGCTCACACAGCTATGCCAAATGTTTCAAAAAAGGAAAAAAACAGCCAGGCGAGTCTGCTTCGAAAAGGGAGGACTCCATTAAGCCTTCCCGCGATGGTGCCATATCTAGATAGGTATCAGCAGAGGGGGCGGCAAGTTTTTTAGTGGAGGGTTTTGCACATGGTTTTCGGATTCCAAGTTCGGGGCCAGTTGCCACGCCCCCTCGGCTAAAAAAATCCAAAATCAACTAGGCAATTTCCCCAGGTTGTCTTTGATAAGTTGGCGAAAGAGGTGGAGCTTGGGAGGATGGCTGGACCATTTGATCATCCTCCCGTTCCGTCTTTACATGTGTCCCCATTAGGGGTGGTGCCCAAAAGAGAACCCAACAAAATGTGGTTGATACATCATTTGTCGTATCCAAAGGGGGCTTCGTTGAATGATGCTATTGATCCGGAGTTGTCTTCGGTGTTTTACACCTCCTTTGATGCCGCAGTTGGTTGGGTGCAGCGTTATGGACAGGGTTCGCCTTTTGGCAAAGATGGATATTGAATCCACCTTATGCTTGCTGCCGGTACACCCGGAGAGCCAGCACTTGCTGGGTTGTTGTTGAGAAGGGCAGTTTTTTTCTTGACCATTGTCTCCCGATGGGCTGCTGTATTTTGAGGTATTTAGCACCTTTGTGGAATGGGTGCTCCGGGAGAAGACGCAGCTGATGATTTCCTTTGCATTGGCCCTCCCGATTCCTTGGTCTGTTCAGTATTGTTACACACACTGGAAGCTATTGCGACGCGGTTCGGGATTCCGTTGGTGCCTGGGAAAACAGAGGGTCCAGCTACGGCCATACAGTTTTTGGGCATTGTCATTGATACACAGCGCATGGAATGTCGCTTACCAATGGACAAGCTGGATGATCTGTGGGTGGTCGAAGAAAGTCAGGCTTAGGCAATTGCAGTCCTTGTTGGGGAAACTCAATTTTGCCTGCCGCATCATGCCTATGGGTCACATTTTCAGCCGTCGCCTTAGTGGTGCCACTTCGGGAACTCTCTTGCCTCACCACATAATCAGGCTTTCGCATGAGTTGAAGGATGAATTGAGGATGCGAGGTGTGTTTTTGGCCTCTTATAATGGTAGGTCTTTATGGATGGCCCCAGTGGTGGCGACTTCTGACATAGACCTTTACACTGACGCGGCGGGCAGTTCAGGGTTCGGGCATTTTGTCAGGGGGCGTGGTGTGCGGCGGCTTGGCCAAAATTTCAGAATCGGCGTGTTTGTTTTCATTGTGATAACATGGGGGTGGTAGAGGTGGTGTCTAGTTTGTCCGCTTCTTTGCGGCCAGTGGTGCGCTTTGCTGCGTCATCTGGTCTTGCATTGTTTAATCTTGAATTTCTTTGTACAAACTGTTCATGCTCTGGGTGTTCTGAATTCCTTTGCTGATTCCTTGTCTCGTTTCCAGTGGGAGAGGTTCCGGAAGTTGGCCCCGGAGGCGGAGCAACAGGGGGTTTCTTGTCCTGAGCGGCTGTGGAGTCTGGCATTGGAGTAGCGGAAGGGTTGTTGCGTCGAACGGTGAACGAGAACACCTGGGCTGCATACTCATCTGTTTGGGGTGAGTGGTCCAATTTGGTAAGGTCGGTTGGGGGTGTGTTTCTACACTGGACCAACTGTCTTTGCTGTTGTATTTCATTGGGACAGGATTCACCCAGGGAATGTCAGTTTCCTTTTTGCTGCACAAGGACAGTTTGTCCTTGCCGCATTTTCAGTTTTTGATGGTTTTCCGCTGTTGTCTGGCTACGACGGGTAGAGACGTTTCCCAGTTTAATACTCATTCTTTCTGGGTGGGGGCGGCTACCAAGGCGGCCAGACGGGGTTTGGAGGCACGGGTGGTGAGATGCATAGGAGTGAGAGTTGGATCGTTTTAAGATTTATGTTCGCCCTCATCTACTGTGATATGTTTTAATGGGTGTTGTCGGTTCCATGTTCTTTTATCTTCTTTTTCAGATTTTGGGGGATTCATATTTTTTTCTGGGGGTAGAAGCTGTGCTCAAATGGTTGGGAGTGCGGGGCATCATGTGGGGCCAGGTCCTTCCAGAATTTCATTATTATTCCCAAGTTGACAAGCCCCGGGATGTTTTAGTACTGCAGGCAGGAGGTAATGACCTGGGTGTCCGGGCCGCTAGGGACCTGGCAAGGGCAAATTTGACATTTTGTACTTACTGTGTGTGTTCCCCATCTGCATCATTGTGTGGTCGGACATTGTGGCTAGAAAGGTGTGGCGTTTTGCTCGCTCAGTTGGCCGCTTGAACAAAACGAGGATTAAGTTGAATAGAGAAGTTGGGAGGTTTGTGGCTTGGCTCGGGGGCGTAGTGGTTCGGCACAGAGAGCTGGAGGATCAGTCTGTTCGCTATTGGCAAGATGATAGTGTTAACTTGAATGCAGTGGGCATTGACTTCTGGTCCCTGGGCCTTCATTAAGGGGTGGTGAGGGCCTTGCAGGTGTGGAGGGATTCGCTTGAATGAGAGTTCAATCAAGCTCATGTGGCGGTTCAAGGGGTCAGTGAGGAATTACGTGGTTACAGGATTAGTGGGGCCCATCTAAGGTGTATGGCGCTTACACTTGGTTAGTGGTGGTTCTCCCAGGAGCTGGGTCCCCTGGGGGAAGGTAATATGGAAGTATGGGTGACATCAGAGAGTCCTCGAGCCGGTCGGGGCATAGACATAGACCATTACAGTTAAAATTGTGCCTTAAAGACACCCAAAGACTTCTTGTTGTTATGGGTATTGTTTTACATGTTTTTAGTGATGTTATTTTATTCTTTGGTTAATAAAATTTGGCTGCTGTGGCCATTTAAAATCCATGTTACGCAGTTTGTGTCTTTAATTTAATGGTAAGTCCCAAGGTTGACAAATCATATAGTCAAGCACCTGTACTGTGTGACTATCATGATAATCATTGAAATATATAGCAGCCAAATGTGATTAACATGATCAATGAAGATGATCAGATTTAGCTGTGTATAATTCAGTCATAGGCAACAAGCCCTGGCATGGGGGGAGGGGGTGGAGTCTGGACTGTACCTTTGAAGAGAAAAATAATTCTCTGAAGTCTTGATGGTTCCCACTTCAGTTCCCTCGCTCAGTGGAAACATTGCGCTGTGCTCTTACTTTCTGTGTTCAATTCTGTGATACAATTTAATTATAATTCTTTTAATTATTGATGATGATTAAGAATTAAAAATCTGTGAAATGTACTGTTATTTTGATCCTTCTCTCCAGGCATGGGAGACGGGACAGGTTCTACGCAGGGAAGTGGATTCCATTGTTGAGTGGATGAAGATGATAACTCTTTCCCTGAATGATGCTCGGAGGTCGGACTTGTGATGGATGTAAATGAAAATGGGGGGTGTTAGGAAACGGGTGATGCTATACCCCACAGCAGCGGGGAAAAATGTGGTCACCTGACTTACAGACTAAATAGAAGGGGTACCGATTGGAAAAAAAAACGATGGACACCAAACTAAAAATAAGAAGTTTCACATTGGTGGGGAAATGTGTGATCGAGGGAGACAATCTATCACTGGAAGCTCCAACAAAGCCGCCATAACCGTGTCATTGCTTGGCAATGATCGACCAACATAGCTGTGAGGAAGGTGATAGGGAGAAAGGTAAAGAAGGGGTGGGGCTTTCTTACACATGGCGATAGGGAGATGGGTAAAGGAGGGGTTGAGCTATCTTACACATGGGCAAAAGGAGACGGCTAAAGGAGGGGCAGGGATAGGGAAATGGCTAAAAGAGGTGTGGGGTTATCTTACACATGGGGGATAAGGAGATGGGTAAAGGAGAGGTGGGGATATCTTGCACATGGGGATAATATATTTTATACTGTCTGGTCGGATGCCTTCACAGCTCCTCATTGGATGGAATCCTCCAAGGTATAGGATCTCCTGGCATAGAGCAGACTTCAGTCCTGGGAGATCTCCTGCCACCAATCAGATTCAAATGCTCCTTTTCCCCCTCCACCAGGCTGCAGAGAGAGTCCTGAGTCTGCTGGAGAGGAATGGCCAGTGTCCCATCATCGTGGACTGTGTGGAGGAGGAGTCTCTTCCAATGAGAGATCACCATTTCCTCTCCTGATATAGAGAATATTGTCCTTCCTCCCTGGAACATCTCCTCCCTGGAATTCCTCCTCCCTGGAACTCCCCCTCCCTCTGCCTTCCTGGAACTCCCCCTCCCTCTGCCTTCCTGGAACTCCTCCTCCCTCCGCCTTCCTGGAACTCCCCCTCCCTCCGCCTTCATGGAACTCCCCCTTCCCCCGCTTTCCAGGAACTCCCCCTCCCTCCGCCTTCCTGGAACTCCCCCTCCCAGCCTCCCAGGAACTCCCCCTCCCTCTGCCTCCCAGGAACTCCCCCACCTTCTACCTCCCCGGAACGCCTCCTCTGTGCTCCTCGGTCATGCCCCCTATCAGCAGGCTGATTGTAGCTTCCATCCGGTCTCAGGAGAGCCGCCTGATGATAGACAGTGAGGTGGAAGAGCATGGAAGGACAATAGAGTGTCAGTGAATGGTGTGGGAGTGAAGTCATCAGAGGTTGGAGAACCTCCCGTATTGTCATCTCCCATTAGTTCTGGAGGTGGCACTGAAATTCGCACAGACAAAACTCAGCAACGCCAGACATGATACATGGCGGGCGGGAGAGAACTGACTTCCCCGGTGCCCAAATGGTGCAACTACATGAAATCTGAGAGTTTGGTGGTAGACATAGAGGTCATGTGACAGCTGTGGACATCACACAGGAGATCATACGTGTATATTGGGATGCTGCAGATGAGGTTATAGGGAGGAGTCATGTCCCTGAACACGTCAGCTGGGTGTGGTACCGCCATATTGGGGGCCCAATTCATATCCAGCCAATCGGTACACAAGGAGCCTCACCCAGTGTCATCACATCTCTCAGTGATTTGTGGATGGACAAAGACGGAGGCTAGCCTTCCAGCCTGGGCCCTCCAATGAAATCAGAGTTCAGATTTACATTACTGCTGTTGGATTTGACGTTCACATTATTAATGTGCTTTGCTGTCCCATATCTCCATGGCTAAATTTCCTATGCAGATGCATATTTTCTCTATGTATGCATCTGTTTGCAGCAGGTGGAATCATTGGCCCTAGGTGGGCCCCTGGCTGGTGTGCTGTATCTCTCCAGGTGCCTCAGCTGTTCTGATGACCCTTCCATTACCATTGGATTCTCTCTGTCAAGGAAAACAAAATCTGTATTTATTTCTTCTTCTTTGAGGGGGCCCAATAATTTATAGACTGTTGGGTTATACTGCCGCCCCAATAGAACACTGGCAAACAAAAACTGTGGCCCAGTATAGCCCCTCCTACTCCCACTCCCAGTGTGCCTTAGTTTTGTGGGAGTATACAGGAGGCGGGTTGCCATCCTCCCTGCACAAGGAGACCCCACCTCACCCGTTATCATCCTCGCCTGAGAAAACCTTGCCGGATACCATCCTCCCCACCCAAGAGCACACCTCACCTGTTACGGTCCTCCTTGCCTGAGACCACACCTCACCCAATACCATCCCCCCACCCAAGAAGACCCCCACCTCACCTAACACCATCCCCTGCACCTGAGGAGACCCCATCTCACCCAATACTAACCCTTCCACCTGAGGCGACCCCAACTCACCCGATACTGTCCTCCCTGCACGAGGAGACCCCACCTCACCCGTTACCATCCTCCTACCCCGGGGAGACCTCGTCTGCAGGGGCGGGCTGGGCTGGGGGGCAGGGATGCATTTTCCCCCTGGGCTGCTCTGATTCGCTATAAAAAGGCTGATGTGCTGCCAGCTGAGCTGGGAAGTGCACATGATGTGCAGTTCCGCAGTTGGCCACATGTTACTGCTCGGTCCGGAGGGAGGCTGACAGGGCTGGATAACAATTGATACAGAGATAGTGATGCGCTGTACTAGAGATTATAAGAATACAAAATGGTTATGTAAACTAGTAGAGAGAACCTCTAAAGGTGATTGTAAAAAATAAAAAATAGCGTGAATGAGGTAAGTAAATGTTGGCTAGTGATATATCAACGAAATATATAGTAATCGTATGGTACCAAACATCGATAATTTAACATACAAATTAGTACAAAATATTTGTAACCATTAATGATATTGAAGTGACAAGTGCACCAATAAGTGTAAAACAAAAGATACTAAATGAGTAATATTAAGATTACGTAAAAAGACTTAAAAATACAATAGCAAAGTGCAATAGTGTAAAAAAAAAAAAAAAAAAAAAAAAAAAATATATATATATATATATATAATAGTTTTAAGTTTAAACAGTGATCGTAATTGAAAAAGATATTAGATCGAATGTCTATACACGTGTATAAAATAAAATAAAGTGCTGGCTATACAAAGTCGCAGAAAATGCAAATAAGTTGTGTAGCGACTATAACATAAGTCGCATAAAGCGTGAGTGAACTTCAAATCAAAAATCGCTTAAAATAAACTATAGGTGAAAACAGGTGCTGGGTGATCCTCAATTCACTAGGTAGTGGTAAAGGTGATCCCACGGGGTTCTGCGTAATCCCAGGTGGTAGATATATAGGTGTCCCCTTACCTTACTGCTGTAAGGTTACAGCATGTATTAAATGTGTCTTTAGATATTCCTGGAGGTCCTTTCCCTTTATGGATCCTAGTATGGCAATTCCTGTTAGGCGTCCCTCTCCTACTTGCTATAAGGTGCGTGGCCTCTTTAAAGGATACTTGGGGTGTTTGCCGCAGGTAGTCTCATGCCAAGTATATAGGGTTAAAACATAAAGGAAGGATGCCCCATAGTGTAGTAATTTAAGAAAGTGCAGTATTTATTGAAAAAAAGTATGTTTCAGGTACTCACAAACATAAGGTAATAGAAGGCAGTTTAAAAAACGAGCAGCGAGCTCGACCAACGTCACTTCCGGTAGCGGTAATTCCCGACGCGTGTTCGTCACGTGACTTCATCAGGGGATAGCTAAAACGCATGTGTAGTGACTATATATAGGCAGATAAATAGAACGAACGATGTACGCAGCTAATTTGTATAATTAAACAGCCGCCGGAAGTATCACGGCGGCCATATTGCTTTCGACGTGGTCGCCGGAAATAGACCGGCGGCCATTTTGTTGGTTTCGAGAATGTAAACATCCGGTTTGTTGTATGCCGGAAGTTACATAGCGGCCATCTTGGAACCAATGTGTCGCTATAGCGGCCGGCAGACATAATGTTGGTGGGCATGATCATATGCTGGACGAGCAGGTTTAAAAGCATATGTGAGTGGATCGAATGAGCGTGACACATAGTGTTACAACGCTCATGCATACTTTAGAACTAACAGTAAAACAGAGAATTGAGACTAAAGTCCCCATAAAGGACCATTGGAAAAGGTATATTATTCACAAATAAAAGGGAAATGAATATAATTTTTATATAAAATAGCTTTGTAACTATATTAATGAAGGTAAGTAGTATAATTATTAAAATAAATATTAAAATAAAATAAAACTTTGGATGTAGATTAAAATATATATATATATATATATATATATATATATATATAAACAACAGAATGCATGTATATATACACACACAGCACACGCATATATACACATATATATATACACATACATATATATACAAACTAAGAGGGATGCGACCGGAAATGACGGGATTAAAAATGATGCATAGTAAAAATACAAGAAATATTTATATATTTACATAAAAATATATAATAAAAGAAGAGAATGAAAAATATGTAAGATAATGTAGAGGTTAATAAAATCTAGGATGTAAATATAGGAGGCCTATCTGTATGTTTCAAGGGGCTAATTTATTTTATTAATTTAAATTAGTTAAAACCATATTATAGGGCAAGAATAAATGGAAAAAAGGGGTATAGAAATAAATTTACATAAATAATTTAAAATTGCAGAGAGGAGCTAAATAGCATCATATCAATATTCTTATTGTGGAAGAGAAAGGAGTGGCTCAAAACTCGATAGATGTAAAAAATAGAATACAATAATGGTAAAATGTTGTTAAAAATCACTGATAAAACAGTTGAGGTCAAATTCGATGTTCAGGCCTTTTGGCGTAAGCGTGTCCAAAGTGAATATCCATTTTGACTCCAATTGGCTCAAAGTCCTTACTTTGTGCCCTCCCCTCCAGTGTTTTATGTAGGGCTCCATCCCCCAAAATTTAAGTTGCGACGGATCTTTCTTATGATGGGGGGCAAAATGCCTGGATACATTATGTTTATCGAAGCCATTTATTATATTTTTTACATGCTCTTTTATTCGGACTCTGAGTGGCCTCTTAGTACGGCCGATGTACTGTAGCCCACAGCTACATTCCAGGGCATATACTGCCCCAATCGTATTGCAACAAATAAATTCATCAATCTCGTAAGTGTTTCCAGTGCTTGTTGACCTAAATTCTTTTCTCTTCTCATTTGGATGTTTTGTTTTGGTGCAAGCATAACACCTTTTACAAGGATAAAAACCTTTGCCTGTGAAGAATGTTAGTCCTCGGCCTGGGGGATCTGGGATATTTTTTACGATTTTGTCCCTGATGGTGGGTGCTTTCCGGTATACGAATTTGGGACACACAGGGAGAACTTCGTTGAGGCGTGTATCTGCTTGTAGTATATTCCAATTCCTTTTAATTATTCGTTCAATTTGTTTATGTTGTATATTGTAATCGAGGATAATCGGAACAGAATCTTGTAGTGGCTCAGTGCGGGGTTTGTCTTTAAGTAAATCTTTACGGCTTATTGCGGTTACCTCTGCTATTTTTTTAGTGATAAATTCTTCAGTATAGCCCTTTTCGATAAATTTAGCTTTCATGCTATTCGCTTGTTCTTGAAACTGTATATCTTGAGTGCAGTTACGTCTTAGGCGCATTAATTGACCTTTAGGGATGTTGTACAACCAATTTTTATGGTGACAGCTTCCCAGTGGAAGATAGCTGTTACGATCAACACTTTTAAAATGAGTTTTGCAGGAGAAAGATCCGAATTCTTGTGTTATATCAAGATCAAGGAATGTTATGGTTTTATCACTGGTTTCCCATGTCAGCTTGATGTTACAATTGTTTTTATTCAAATTTTCCAAAAAACTTATCAGGTTGGTTTGTTCACCTTTCCATATTATTATAATATCATCAATATATCTTTTGTAGGTGACCAATTCACTTGGTGGATTACCGAAGACTGCATCTTCCTCCCACTGTGCCATAAAGAGGCCTGCTACACTGGGGGCAAATTTCGCGCCCATGGCCACTCCTGTTTTTTGGTAGTAATAGTGCCGATTAAACCAAAAATAGCTATTTTTTAAAACGAAGTCCATGCATTTCACTAGATATTTTCTTTGAATACAGGGTAGATTTGTGTACTTTTTTAGTCCCCATTTGGTTGCTTCACAGGCTAGGTGGTGTGGTATTACCGTATATAGTGAAGTGACATCTGCTGTGGCTAACCACCAAGGTCCATCATTCAGTGGGATGTTTTCTAGTATTTGCAGTATATGTTTCGTATCTCGTAGATATGCCGTGGTTTTTTGTACTGCTGGTTGGAGATAGTTGTCAATATACTGCCCCATTCGTGCTGTTAATGAATCGATTCCATTTACGATGGGTCTTGGGGGTGGATTATCCTTGTCTTTATGGATCTTTGGAAGTATGTATATGATTGGGGTACGACATGATTCTGGAGTAAGGTATTTGGCCTCTTTTTTGTTCAGGATGTTCTTTTTTAGGCCTAGATGGACGATTTGATCGAGTGCTTTTCTACACTTAAACATCGGGTTGCCCAACAGACAAGTATATGTTTCTTCATCTTGTAGGAGGTTGTTAATACTTCTGTTGTATTGTTCTTTAGAAAGGATAACTATACCCCCTCCTTTGTCTGCTGGGCGTATAACTAGATCTTTTCGTTTGCTGAGTTTCCGTATTCCACTCCTAATGTGCTTAGGCTCTTCCTGTTTCTTAACTTTTAGTTCACTAAGTTCGTCAAGTACGATTCGTTTGAACACCTCGATATGTTTATTATCCTTTGTTGCAGGATTGAACACCGATTTGTTCCTTAAATTGCTATGTAAGATGTCTTCGGTAGGGCTAGTAATATTAGATCTGCAAGGGTTACTTAACAAGTATTTCTTAATGTTCAGTTTTCTGACAAACTTCTGGATGCCTATGTATGTTTGAAATTTGTCTAGATTTTTTACAGGTGCATATTTTAATCCTTTATCTAGGACTCCTATTTCCTCGTGGGTGAGATGTTGTCCACTGAGGTTAAAAATACCTTGGCCTTTTACTCTCTTTTTCTTTTGTTTTCTCTTGCTCCCTCTGCATCCTCTCGTCTTTCTGGTGTTCTTCTGTAATATCTTTGATTTTCGTTTTTCCTCGGTGGGTCGTGCTCCATACCCCTCTCTAAAAAAGATCGCTCGTAGTCCATATCTGATTGTCTATGTCTATCCGTTCTCTCGTCTTCTTGTCTTTGTTCCAGGGGTGCATAATAATTATGCGTAGGGATAGGGCTCCTATAGTAGGCCTGATAGGGCTCTTGGATAGGGGGGGTCTGGTATTCGGTATCTCTTCTTTCATATTGTCTATAGGGACTTCTGCCCCTAGGTGCATGGGACTCATAGGGGCGTCCTCTATTATCATTATTTGGACCTCTGTATTCACTTTGTTGGTGTTGATATGTACGATTGTCTTGATATGGTCTTGGTCCGTTGTTATGGCCATTATTTCTCCTATTATTTTTCCAGAATGGTTTTTTCCACCCATTTTGGGGTGTTCTATTTTGATAATAGGGTCTCCTATCATAACGATAGGGGGTTGTTCTACGGTCATTCCCATATGGTGTATGTTGGTTATAATGTTCTCGTCTTCCTTCACCTCTGGTAGCCTCTTGTCTATTTTCATGGTATGCATCTTGTGGTCTGTTTTGGGCGTTTTGTCTAATGTCTGTGTTAGTATACTCCGGTTGTACTCTCACTGTTTTTTCCGGGGTGGAGTATGTTGAAATTGGGTCTGCGTGCCCCAATTGACTCTGCCATTTGAATGTTCGGTCAGTTTTGAAGTCATTCATATCTCGAATGTACTAATGAGAAAATTAGGCCACAATATGGAAAAAAAGGTAAGCTTGTGGTGGGACATTACCACTTTTGAGCAATACCTGAAAGATGGAATAGTCCCAAGACGCCTTAGATGGGATGTAATACCCAATGACGGCCTTACCGACCAGGAATCAATTGATGACTGGTTCAAGTTTTTTAACGGAAAAGGCCTAGAACTCCTAATGTTCTTGTTAGAGAGAAAAAGGAAAAGACAAAGGGTGGTGGACGAAATCATAATAGGTGTAAAAAAAAAAAAAGAACTTGAAATATACAAAGATACAGCAGAATTTACTGCCCTAACTGTGCAATTGAATAAAGATCTCACAAAAAAGGACAAGGAGGTACAACAGAGGAAAAGTAAGAAGTACATTCGAGATATGAATGACTTCAAAACTGACCGAACATTCAAATGGCAGAGTCAATTGGGGCACGCAGACCCAATTTCAACATACTCCACCCCGGAAAAAACAGTGAGAGTACAACCGGAGTATACTAACACAGACATTAGACAAAACGCCCAAAACAGACCACAAGATGCATACCATGAAAATAGACAAGAGGCTACCAGAGGTGAAGGAAGACGAGAACATTATAACCAACATACACCATATGGGAATGACCGTAGAACAACCCCCTATCGTTATGATAGGAGACCCTATTATCAAAATAGAACACCCCAAAATGGGTGGAAAAAAACATTCTGGAAAAATAATAGGAGAAATAATGGCCATAACAACGGACCAAGACCATATCAAGACAATCGTACATATCAACACCAACAAAGTGAATACAGAGGTCCAAATAATGATAATAGAGGACGCCCCTATGAGTCCCATGCACCTAGGGGCAGAAGTCCCTATAGACAATATGAAAGAAGAGATGCCGAATACCAGACCCCCCCTATCCAAGAGCCCTATCAGGCCTACTATAGGAGCCCTATCCCTACGCATAATTATTATGCACCCCTGGAACAAAGACAAGAAGACGAGAGAACGGATAGACATAGACAATCAGATATGGACTACGAGCGATCTTTTTTAGAGAGGGGTATGGAGCACGACCCACCGAGGAAAAACGAAAATCAAAGATATTACAGAAGAACACCAGAAAGACGAGAGGATGCAGAGGGGGCAAGAGAAAACAAAAGAAAAAGAGAGTAAAAGGCCAAGGTATTTTTAACCTCAGTGGACAACATCTCACCCACGAGGAAATAGGAGTCCTAGATAAAGGATTAAAATATGCACCTGTAAAAAATCTAGACAAATTTCAAACATACATAGGCATCCAGAAGTTTGTCAGAAAACTGAACATTAAGAAATACTTGTTAAGTAACCCTTGCAGATCTAATATTACTAGCCCTACCGAAGACATCTTACATAGCAATTTAAGGAACAAATCGGTGTTCAATCCTGCAACAAAGGATAATAAACATATCGAGGTGTTCAAACGAATCGTACTTGACGAACTTAGTGAACTAAAAGTTAAGAAACAGGAAGAGCCTAAGCACATTAGGAGTGGAATACGGAAACTCAGCAAACGAAAAGATCTAGTTATACGCCCAGCAGACAAAGGAGGGGGTATAGTTATCCTTTCTAAAGAACAATACAACAGAAGTATTAACAACCTCCTACAAGATGAAGAAACATATACTTGTCTGTTGGGCAACCCGATGTTTAAGTGTAGAAAAGCACTCGATCAAATCGTCCATCTAGGCCTAAAAAAGAACATCCTGAACAAAAAAGAGGCCAAATACCTTACTCCAGAATCATGTCGTACCCCAATCATATACATACTTCCAAAGATCCATAAAGACAAGGATAATCCACCCCCAAGACCCATCGTAAATGGAATCGATTCATTAACAGCACGAATGGGGCAGTATATTGACAACTATCTCCAACCAGCAGTACAAAAAACCACGGCATATCTACGAGATACGAAACATATACTGCAAATACTAGAAAACATCCCACTGAATGATGGACCTTGGTGGTTAGCCACAGCAGATGTCACTTCACTATATACGGTAATACCACACCACCTAGCCTGTGAAGCAACCAAATGGGGACTAAAAAAGTACACAAATCTACCCTGTATTCAAAGAAAATATCTAGTGAAATGCATGGACTTCGTTTTAAAAAATAGCTATTTTTGGTTTAATCGGCACTATTACTACCAAAAAACAGGAGTGGCCATGGGCGCGAAATTTGCCCCCAGTGTAGCAGGCCTCTTTATGGCACAGTGGGAGGAAGATGCAGTCTTCGGTAATCCACCAAGTGAATTGGTCACCTACAAAAGATATATTGATGATATTATAATAATATGGAAAGGTGAACAAACCAACCTGATAAGTTTTTTGGAAAATTTGAATAAAAACAATTGTAACATCAAGCTGACATGGGAAACCAGTGATAAAACCATAACATTCCTTGATCTTGATATAACACAAGAATTCGGATCTTTCTCCTGCAAAACTCATTTTAAAAGTGTTGATCGTAACAGCTATCTTCCACTGGGAAGCTGTCACCATAAAAATTGGTTGTACAACATCCCTAAAGGTCAATTAATGCGCCTAAGACGTAACTGCACTCAAGATATACAGTTTCAAGAACAAGCAAATGGCATGAAAGCTAAATTTATCGAAAAGGGCTATACTGAAGAATTTATCACTAAAAAAATAGCAGAGGTAACCGCAATAAGCCGTAAAGATTTACTTAAAGACAAACCCCGCACTGAGCCACTACAAGATTCTGTTCCGATTATCCTCGATTACAATATACAACATAAACAAATTGAACGAATAATTAAAAGGAATTGGAATATACTACAAGCAGATACACGCCTCAACGAAGTTCTCCCTGTGTGTCCCAAATTCGTATACCGGAAAGCGCCCACCATCAGGGACAAAATCGTAAAAAATATCCCAGATCCCCCAGGCCGAGGACTAACATTCTTCACAGGCAAAGGTTTTTATCCTTGTAAAAGGTGTTATGCTTGCACCAAAACAAAACATCCAAATGAGAAGAGAAAAGAATTTAGGTCAACAAGCACTGGAAACACTTACGAGATTGATGAATTTATTTGTTGCAATACGATTGGGGCAGTATATGCCCTGGAATGTAGCTGTGGGCTACAGTACATCGGCCGTACTAAGAGGCCACTCAGAGTCCGAATAAAAGAGCATGTAAAAAATATAATAAATGGCTTCGATAAACATAATGTATCCAGGCATTTTGCCCCCCATCATAAGAAAGATCCGTCGCAACTTAAATTTTGGGGGATGGAGCCCTACATAAAACACTGGAGGGGAGGGCACAAAGTAAGGACTTTGAGCCAATTGGAGTCAAAATGGATATTCACTTTGGACACGCTTACGCCAAAAGGCCTGAACATCGAATTTGACCTCAACTGTTTTATCAGTGATTTTTAACAACATTTTACCATTATTGTATTCTATTTTTTACATCTATCGAGTTTTGAGCCACTCCTTTCTCTTCCACAATAAGAATATTGATATGATGCTATTTAGCTCCTCTCTGCAATTTTAAATTATTTATGTAAATTTATTTCTATACCCCTTTTTTCCGTTTATTCTTGCCCTATAATATGGTTTTAACTAATTTAAATTAATAAAATAAATTAGCCCCTTGAAACATACAGATAGGAATCCTATATTTACATCCTAGATTTTATTAACCTCTACATTATCTTACATATTTTTCATTCTCTTCTTTTATTATATATTTTTATGTAAATATATAAATATTTCTTGTATTTTTACTATGCATCATTTTTAATCCCGTCATTTCCGGTCGCATCCCTCTTAGTTTGTATATATATGTATGTGTATATATATATGTGTATATATGCGTGTGCTGTGTGTGTATATATACATGCATTCTGTTGTTTATATATATATATATATATATATATATATATATATATATATATATATATATATATTTTAATCTACATCCAAAGTTTTATTTTATTTTAATATTTATTTTAATAATTATACTACTTACCTTCATTAATATAGTTACAAAGCTATTTTATATAAAAATTATATTCATTTCCCTTTTATTTGTGAATAATATACCTTTTCCAATGGTCCTTTATGGGGACTTTAGTCTCAATTCTCTGTTTTACTGTTAGTTCTAAAGTATGCATGAGCGTTGTAACACTATGTGTCACGCTCATTCGATCCACTCACATATGCTTTTAAACCTGCTCGTCCAGCATATGATCATGCCCACCAACATTATGTCTGCCGGCCGCTATAGCGACACATTGGTTCCAAGATGGCCGCTATGTAACTTCCGGCATACAACAAACCGGATGTTTACATTCTCGAAACCAACAAAATGGCCGCCGGTCTATTTCCGGCAACCACGTCGAAAGCAATATGGCCGCCGTGATACTTCCGGCGGCTGTTTAATTATACAAATTAGCTGCGTACATCGTTCGTTCTATTTATCTGCCTATATATAGTCACTACACATGCGTTTTAGCTATCCCCTGATGAAGTCACGTGACCCGTGACGCACACGCGTCGGGAATTACCGCTACCGGAAGTGACGTTGGTCGAGCTCGCTGCTCGTTTTTTAAACTGCCTTCTATTACCTTATGTTTGTGAGTACCTGAAACATACTTTTTTTCAATAAATACTGCACTTTCTTAAATTACTACACTATGGGGCATCCTTCCTTTATGTTTTAACCCTATATACTTGGCATGAGACTACCTGCGGCAAACACCCCAAGTATCCTTTAAAGAGGCCACGCACCTTATAGCAAGTAGGAGAGGGACGCCTAACAGGAATTGCCATACTAGGATCCATAAAGGGAAAGGACCTCCAGGAATATCTAAAGACACATTTAATACATGCTGTAACCTTACAGCAGTAAGGTAAGGGGACACCTATATATCTACCACCTGGGATTACACAGAACCCCGTGGGATCACCTTTACCACTACCTAGTGAATTGAGGATCACCCAGCACCTGTTTTCACCTATAGTTTATTTTAAGCGATTTTTGATTTGAAGTTCACTCACGCTTTATGCGACTTATGTTATAGTCGCTACACAACTTATTTGCATTTTCTGCGACTTTGTATAGCCAGCACTTTATTTTATTTTATACACGTGTATAGACATTCGATCTAATATCTTTTTCAATTACGATCACTGTTTAAACTTAAAACTATTATATATATATATATATATATATATATTTTTTTTTTTTTTACACTATTGCACTTTGCTATTGTATTTTTAAGTCTTTTTACGTAATCTTAATATTACTCATTTAGTATCTTTTGTTTTACACTTATTGGTGCACTTGTCACTTCAATATCATTAATGGTTACAAATATTTTGTACTAATTTGTATGTTAAATTATCGATGTTTGGTACCATACGATTACTATATATTTTGTTGATATATCACTAGCCAACATTTACTTACCTCATTCACGCTATTTTTTATTTTTTACAATCACCTTTAGAGGTTCTCTCTACTAGTTTACATAACCATTTTGTATTCTTATAATCTCTAGTACAGCGCATCACTATCTCTGTATCAATATCTCTCCCTGGGTTCAGACATTTCCCTGCAGTGAGTGCAGCAGTACCCCATTCCACTTATAAACACTAATTTTCTCCCAGCTTTTGGCGCAGGAATATTCTTTTGCTTTAGGGCTGGATAACAGCCCAGAAGCGCAGGAACGTTTATGCTGTGAGCGGACATCTGTCCTGTCACAGTGCTGTCCCTGGCTTCTGAGCTGACAGTCTGTGTCCATTGCGAGCACAGCCGAATGGAATAGGGTGGATCCGCTCTGCCTCCTCCAGCCCCCTCTCTCTCTGTGCCCGCCCACACTCTGAGCAGCCTATGTGCTGCGTCTGAATAGGATGTGTGGGCGGGAACATTTAAACAGAGCAGACAGTGCTTTCTATGGGACGCTGTGGAAGCTGTGATAACTGAGCCTCATGCTGGGTCCTTCATTCCAAGTAAGTGAGCTATGGTCAGCCCCTCCCCCTCTCTACAGATAAGGAAGTTTCTTTCAGCAGCATGTGCAGTAGCTGGTCCTATGATGTGGCTCACACTGGTGTTGCTGATCTCACTGTCTTCCTGCATGTTCCCCCCAGTCACATGCAGCCACACTGTGCCCATCAAATGCAGCTACCATGTGCCCATCAAATGCAGCTACACTGTGCCCACCAAATGCAACCGCACTGTGCCCACCAAATGCAACTGCACTGTGCCCACCAAATGTAACCTCACTGTGCCCACCAAATGTAACCTCACTGTGCCCACCAAATGTAACCTCACTGTGCCCACCAAATGTAACCTCACTGTGCCCACCAAATGTAACCTCACTGTGCCCACAAAATGCAGCCAGACTGTGCCCACCAAATGTAACCTCACTGTGCCCACAAAATGCAGCCAGACTGTGCCCACCAAATGTAACCTCACTGTGCCCACCAAATGCAACTTCACTGTGCCCACCAAATGTAACCTCACTGTGCCCACAAAATGCAGCCAGACTGTGCCCACCAAATGTAACCTCACTGTGCCCACCAAATGTAACCTCACTGTGCCCACCAAATGCAGCCACACTGTGCCCACCAAATGTAACCTCACTGTGCCCACCAAATGCAGCCACACTGTGACCAACATATGTAACCTCACTGTGCCCACAAAATGCAGCCACACTGTGCCCACCAAATGTAACCTCACTGTGCCCACCAAATGTAACCTCACTGTGCCCACCAAATGCAGCCACACTGTGCCCACCAAATGCAACCTCACTGTGCCCACCAAATGTAACCTCACTGTGCCCACCAAATGCAGCCACACTGTGACCAACATATGTAACCTCACTGTGCCCACAAAATGCAGCCACACTGTGTCCACCAAATGCAACCTCACTGTGCCCACCAAATGCAACCTCACTGTGCCCACCAAATGCGGGCACACTATGCCCACCAAATGCAGCCACAAAGTGCCCACCAAATTCAGCCTCACTGTGCCCACCAAATGCAACCTCACTGTGCCCACCAAATGTAACCTTTACTGTGCCCACCAAATTCAGCCACACTGTGCCCACCAAATGCAGCCACACTGTGCCCACCAAATGCAGCCACACTGTGCCCACCAAATGTAACCTCACTGTGCCCACCAAATGTAACCTCACTGTGCCCACCAAATGTAACCTCACTGTGCCCACCAAATGCAGCCACACTGTGACCAACATATGTAACCTCACTGTGCCCACCAAATGCAGCCACACTGTGCCCACCAAATGCAGCCACACTGTGCCCACCAAATGTAACCTCACTGTGCCCACCAAATGTAACCTCACTGTGCCCACCAAATGCAGCCACACTGTGACCAACATATGTAACCTCACTGTGCCCACAAAATGCAGCCACACTGTGCCCACCAAATGTAACCTCACTGTGCCCACCAAATGCAGCCACACTGTGCCCACCAAATGCAACCTCACTGTGCCCACCAAATGTAACCTCACTGTGCCCACCAAATGCAGCCACACTGTGACCAACATATGTAACCTCACTGTGCCCACAAAATGCAGCCACACTGTGTCCACCAAATGCAACCTCACTGTGCCCACCAAATGCAACCTCACTGTGCCCACCAAATGCGGCCACACTATGCCCACCAAATGCAGCCACAAAGTGCCCACCAAATTCAGCCTCACTGTGCCCACCAAATGCAACCTCACTGTGCCCACCAAATGTAACCTTTACTGTGCCCACCAAATTCAGCCACACTGTGCCCACCAAATGCAGCCACACTGTGCCCACCAAATGCAGCCACACTGTGCCCACCAAATGCAACCTCACTGTGCCCACCAAATGTAAATCTCACTGTGCCCAAATTCAGCCTCATTGTGCCCATCAATTGCAGCCTCACTATGCACATCAATTGCAGCCTCACTGTGCCCATCAATTGCAACCACACTGTGCCCACAAATGTAACCTCACTGTGCCCACCAAATGCAACCTCCCTTTGCCCACCAAATGCAACCTCACTATGCCCATCAAATGGAGCCACATTGTGCCCATCAAATGGAGCCACCCTGTGCCCAAATGCAGCCTAATTTTGCCCATCAATTGCAGCCACATTGTGCCCATCAATTTCAGCCACATTGTGCCCATTAATTGAAGCCTCACTGTGCCCATCAAATGCAGCCTCACTGTGCCCATCAAATGTAACCTCACTGTGCCCACCAATGTAACATCACTTTGCCCACCAAATGCAACCTCATTTTTCCCACCAAATGAAACCTCACTGTGCCCATCAAATGCAGCAAAACTGTGCCCATCAAATGCAGCCTCGTTGTGCCCATCAATTGCAGCCACATTGTGCCCATCAAAGGCAGCCTCACTGTGCCCATCAAATGCAATCACACTGTGCTCATCAAATGCAGTCTCACTGTGCCCATCAAATGCAGCCGCATCGACCCCCCCAGCAGCATTTAACCAGCACAACCCCTGCCCGCTCCCTTTCTGACTGCCACTTACCGCATCTTGGTGGCGGGTCAGGCAGCAGATGACGGGGGTGAGCTGTGGGACGGGCAGAGGGTCAGGCAGTGGCTCCTGTGTCCTCCATGCTTCCTCCTGCTAGATGTCCAATAGGAGCGCCTGACCTTCCAGCCAATCAGGTGATGGGTATTAGACCTGCGCTATCCTGATTGGTGGAGAGCCGATTCAGTGTTAAAAAAAAGCAAATATTTATTTGCTTTTCTAATACACCTGGGTGGGCTCCAAGTGCAATGCTTTGCGCTCTGAGTCCCCCCTATTTTGAAGCCTATTAGAGCCTATGGCTCTAATCAGGTACAGGGAAATGTGGAGCAGGCTCTCTCTCTCGCAGGGAAATGTGGAGCAGTGTCTCTGTGTGGCATAGCTTTACTCACAAAGTGACTCTGCTGGCCAAGATGCGTTTGTTCCACTGCTGGCCGCTATCATTTGCAGGGGTTGCTAGGATTGCCTGGCATCTAGCAACCAGTGATGTCACAGTCCCCAGGAGGAAAGGATCTTCCACCTCCACCACGCCTATTAGTGTTTTATCCACCCACCTCCTCCCTCCATCTTCTCCTGTGTGGCGGCATGCGCCTCGGAGCCTGCCTGAGGGAAGGGAACAGTCACTGACTGACAGAAGCACCTCTGCCTGAGGTGAGGGAGCAGTGAATGAATTAGAACATATGTGTAATGTGGAGCATATGTGTCATGGGAGAATGAGCTGGTAGCAGAGGAGGAGATCACATCCTTAAATCTCAGCCAGGGGTCATGCTGGGACTTGTAGTCCTTTACTTTTGGGGATGTGATATCCCAAAAGTAAAAGGCTACAGGTCCCAGCATGAACCCCTCAGAGCTCAGGACCTAAGGGGACACATCCTTAGATCTCAGGGTTTCATGCTGGGACTTGTAGTCCTTCACTAGTTGGGGGGGTCAAATCCTTAAATCTCAGGCGGTAATGCTTGGACTTGTAGTCCCTCACAGGTTGGTCTGAGGAGGTCAGGTCCTCAGCTCTGAGGGATTCATACAAGGACTTGTTTGCACTTTAGTTCTTGGAGGCCATGGTGGTACAAGTCCTCCACTGGCCCTGGGGGGCCACATTGTCCTCCCTGACCCTCCCCCCACCTTTGTGATCATGGAAAACCTTAGTCTGTTTTCCCTATCCATCACTTTGCCACCACCGGTTATATGGGCCACTTGACTGGACTTGCCCCCTGGCCTAGGGCTGCCAGCCCTCCCCTGCTCGTCTGATACCCTCCCCTCCACCCAAGAAGACCCCACTTCACCCAATACTATCCCCTCCACCTGAGGAGACTCCACCTCACCTAATACCATCCCCTCCACCTTGCGTATGATATCTTGCAATCTCTTATTCCAACTGTCCACAGCACAGACATCTCTTCCCTATTTCTACCTATAGCATTGGCTGCAGCTCTGACAGACTCATATTTGCATAGAAGGAGAAGGTGCTGCACCAGAGACCTCAGGAGATTCCTGCTTCTCCTGCCTGTACCTATCTTCTTACTACCCATAGCAAGGTGTGATTGGACTGGGCTGTAATTTCTTCACCTACCAGTAGGTGTCCTCAATGCTCCACCTGCATTCTGTACATCCAACTTGGGACTTATATATAGGAAACATGCATACATTTATGGCACAAATGTTATGTCATATATACAATATAGGGTAGGAACATATTATGTGGTAAATATAGAGAGGCAGGGAGAAGAGAGTGCAAGGAAAGGACAGAATTCAGAGAGGGCAAAGAGGGGTGAGAGAGAGGGGATAGGGAGAGGAGAGATGGGGAAGGGAAATGGGGAAGACAGATGAAAAGAGAAGTGAAAGGGGAAGAGAGAGAGGGAAGGGAGATGTGAGAGAGGTGGAAAAGGTAAGAGGGTGAAGGCAGAGGAGAGGGGGGGAGGGAGAGGTAAGAGGGGAGAGGAGAGAGGTGAGAAGGGAGAGGGGGAAGGGAGTGGTGAGTGGGGGAAGGGAGTAGATATGTGTAGAGTAAAATATTTCAGTTCGTAATTTTGTTTTCGTCCGAAAACTTAATTTATTTAGTTACTCCCGAAATTCGTTTTTATTTATTTTGTTTTTCGTTCAAAAATTGCATTCGTCCGAAAATCCACATGAATTACGATCAAATCTGTCTTTGAAGGCTTATGGTGTCTGTCGAATGTATAAAGAAGATTCGATGGAGCTTGTATATAGCATACTTTAGAACCCCATTAAAGTCTATGGGACTCCAACGTTCAAAATCTAAAGTGCTAATTTTAAAGACTAATTTGCAAGTTACTGTCCTAAAAAGTGTTTGGGGACCCGGGTCCTGCCCCAGGGGACATGGATCAATGCAAAAAAAGTTTTAAAAACGGCCGTTTTTTCGGGAGCAGTGATTTTAATAATGATTAAAGTGAAACAATAAAAGTGTAATATTCCTTTAAATTTCGTAGGGGGGTTGTCTATAGTATGCCTGTGAAGGGGCTCATGTTTCTGGTGCTTAGAACTGTCCCTGCACAAAGTGTCATTTATGCAGGAAAAAAAGTCCTTTAAAATCACTCGCAGCTATTATGAATTGTCGGCTCCATAATACAGAGAACACTCATTGAAAGTCATTGATAAAAAAATAAATAAATAAATAAATAAAAAAGCGTGGGGGTCCCCCAAATTCAATTACCAGGCCCTTCAGGTTTGGTATGGATATTAAGGGGAACCCTGCCTCAAATTTAAGAAAAAAATTGACGTGGGTTCCCCCTAAATATCCATAACCAGACCCTTCAGGTCTGGTATGGATATTAAGGGGAACCCCGTGTCAAATGTAAAAAAAAAATTGACGTGGGGTCCCCCTAAAAATCCATACCAGACCCTTTATCCGAGCACGCAACCTGGCAGGCCGCAGGAAAAGAGGGGGGGACGAGAGAGCGGCCCCCCTCCCTCCTGAACCGTACCAGGCCACATGCCCTCAACATTGGGAGGATGCTTTGGGGGTCTGTGACCCCTCAAAGAACCTTGTCCCCATGTTGATGAGGACAAGGGCCTCATCCTCACAACCCTGGCCGGTGGTTGTGAGGGTCTGCGGGCGGGGGGCTTATCAGAATCTGGAAGCCCCCTTTAACAAGGGGACTCCCAGATCCCGGCCCCCCTGCTTGAAATGGTAAGGGGGTACAAAAGTACCCCTACCATTTTACAAAGTGTAAAAAATAGTTAAATAAGACAAACACACTTTTGAAAAATTCCTTTATTAAAAATAAATAAATAAAAAAAAGATTCCAGCGGCGGTAATCCACTCTTGTTATCCAGCGTCGGACGGTCATCTCTCCAGCGATGGCTCATCTCATCCAGCGCAGCGTATCCATCCTTCTTCTGTCTCCGCGGTGGAGACACTGCAAGGATTCTGGCGGCCTGACATTTCTTATATATGGAGGGCGGGGCCACCCGTCATCTGACCCGGCCCCCTCTGATGCAAGGGGAAACCCGGGGTTCCCCGTGACGTATGGGTGACCCCGCCCCCTCTGATGAAATGGAAACCTGCCTGTGTTACATCAGAGGGGTGCGGGGTCACCCATACGTCACAGGGAACCCCAGGTTTCCCCTTGCATCAGAGGGGGCAGGGTCAGGTGACGGGTGGCCCCACCCTCCGTATATAAGAAACGTCAGGCCGCCAGAATCCTTGCAGTGTCTCCACCGCAGAGACAGAAGAAGGATGGATACGCTGCGCTGGATGAGATGAGCCATCGCTGGAGAGATGACCGTCCGACGCTGGATAACAAGAGTGGATTACCGCCGCTGGAATCTTTTTTTTTATTTTTTATTTTTAATAAAGGAATTTTTCAAAAGTGTGTTTGTCTTATTTAACTATTTTTTACACTTTCTTTGTGAAATGGTAGGGGTACTTTTGTACCCCCTTACCATTTCAAACAGGGGTGGCCGGGATCTGGGGGTCCCCTTGTTAAAGGGGGCTTCCAGATTCTGATAAGCCCCCCGCCCGCAGACCCTCACAACCACCGGCCAGGGTTGTGAGGATGAGGCCCTTGTCCTCATCAACATGGGGACAAGGTGCTTTGAGGGGTCACAGACCCCCAAAGCATCCTCCCAATGTTGAGAGCATGTGGCCTGGTACGGTTCAGAAGGGAGGGGGGCCGCTCTCTCATCCCCCCTCTTTTCCTGCGGCCTGCCAGGTTGCGTGCTCGGATAAAGGGTCTGGTATGGATTTTTAGGGGGACCCCACGTCAATTTTTTTTTTACATTTGACGTGGGGTTCCCCTTAATATCCATACCAGACCTGAAGGGTCTGGTTATGGATATTTAGGGGGAACCCCACGTCAATTTTTTTCTTATATTTGAGGCAGGGTTCCCCTTAATATCCATACCAGAACTGAAGGACCTGGTAATTGAATTTGGGGGACCCCCACGCTTTTTTTAAATGTATTTATTTATTTTTTATCAATGACTTTCAATGAGTGTTCTCTGTATTACGGAGCCGACAATTCATAATAGCTGCGAGTGATTTTAAAGGACTTTTTTTCCTGCATAAATGACACTTTGTGCAGGGACAGTTCTAAGCACCAGAAACATGCGCCCCTTCACAGGCATACTATAGACAACCCCCCCTACGAAATTTAAAGGAATATTACACTTTTATTGTTTCACTTTAATCATTATTAAAATCACTGCTCCTGAAAAAACTGCAGTTTTTAAAACTTTTTTTTGCATTGATACATGTCCCCTGGGACAGGACCCAGGTCCCCAAACACTTTTTAGGACAGTAACTTGCAGAATCTTTTCTCTCTGTCAAATCTTTTTTCTCTGTCGAATATTTTCTCTATATAATCTTGGACTAATAGAGGTAAGGTTAGGCACATTCGACCACAGGTTCTATAGACAGATTGTTATTGTCAGAGTCACGTTGAATCTCCTATTCTAAATTGAACTGTTGTAACAATGAAAACGAAAATAAAGCATTTATTTATGTTGGATCTTTCGTTTTTCGGATTCTGTGCTTTCGTTATCGTTTGTCAAAACGAAAACGAAAATAGCTGAAATTTGGACAAAAATGCATTCGGACGAAAACGAATGCACATGTCTAGAAGGGAGAGAATAATGTTAACAAAATATAAAAAAAACTTTATTGATGAGTAAAAAAACCTCAATGGGTAAATCTATAGAGAATAACACCTTCCAATAACCAGGTAATAATATTGGTGGCCCAATAATCAATCGGGATAATCATATCTCTTTGGGTAATGATCCATGACATGAAATCCTCCGGGAATAATACATGATCCTCATATACAATATATCAGACTTGAAATGTAATCAGAACAATCGGTGGATAAATCCGTTTAGATGATATAATAAAAATTGCAGCAAGTTGTCAGTGAAAGGCGAAGCGGCTGAACGGACTCGGCACAATGAAATCTTAGGAGCCGTGTTGGCAGAGAGTCATGCAGAGCAGAGATGGGGGAGTTGGCAGAAGTAAAGATGAACTTCTAGAAATGGGATGACTTGGCTAAGCTTGTCATTCAGGGGGATAAAGTTCTGGTTGTGGAAGAAAAACTCTGATATAAGGCAGCAGAGAGCCGGCTATGAGATCTCCGTCTCTCCTTGGGATTGCTGATGGATCGGGTTCTGTTCTTATACAAGATAATGTCAGCAACATGGAGAAAGACATGCAGAGAGAGACACTGGGAGTCGGGAATGCTGTTATATAGAGCTGCTTTAATTTATTACATACAAGGAGAGGAATGAGAGTTCAGGGAGAAGAGAGAGAGAGAGCAGGCAAAGGAGAAAATGCAATGAAAGAAGAGTGCAGGAAGGGGAGGGTCCAAGGAGAGGAGAGAATGTAGGGAGAAGAGAGAGAGTGCAAGAAAAGAAGAGAGAGTGCAGGGAGAGGAGAAAGGGCAGAGAGAGTGCAGGAATAAAGAGAGAACATGTAATGAAAGAGAGTGCAGGGAGAGGAGGGAATGTAGGGTGAAGAGAGAGAGATAGGATGAAGAGTAGGGAGGAGGATGGAGAGGAGTATGCAGGATGGAGAGGAGGATGGAGAGTAGTATGGAGGATGGAGAGGGTGGCAAGCAGTATGGAGGATGGAGTGGAGTATTGATGAAGGAGAGGAGTATGGAGAGTAGTATTGAGGATGCAGAGTAGTATGGAGGATGGAGAGGATTATGGAGGATGGAGAAGAGTATAGAGAATGGAGAGGAGTATAGAAGATGAAGGGGAGTATAGTGGATGGAGAGGATTATGGAGGATGGAGAGGAGTAGGACAGCAGTAAGAGGAAGATGTGGTCTCTTTCTCTGTATTAGTGATTGCTCCAGTCAGCTTTTATTAATGAGAAACTTTAGAAAATGTATTTTTCCCACCATGAATGAGTCCTAATAACGAGTCGGATCCTCATCACCATCATAGTAAGTATTGATAATATTGGAAAGTGTGGAATCCTACAGAGGGGAGAAGAGGGAATTCACAATGGGAGGCGACCATTATATCCATGAAGAGTAGAAGACTTTCCTTTAGAGGGTTGCAGAGAAATCTGGGGTGTCGGTGAGGAGATCCTCTATACATGGAAGAGGTCCAGCAGACCCAACACCGGGACACAATCACCAGACAAATCTCTGGCCGTCTACAAGAGATAATTGTACACGGAGATATTACATTGTATACATTCCATGAAATGTGTCACCAATACATATATATGTGAATGTGATGTGACTATCATTCCATGTTACACAGGGACTCGTCATATCAGTAATTTGGCTACTTCCCATCCACAGAAGAATTGGGATCATGTGACCTGAGGAAGATCTGCAGATCCCAATATCAGCAGCAGAGCCGACTGAGGAGACGATTGTATTCAGAATATTGAAGGTCGGCCCCATTCCCATCCCTGGAACAGCCAGGACGGGTTTTATTATTTTCTGTTAGGAAGTGATCCAGATTTATAGTGATGAGAAGCCGGAATCCAGGAACTGGACTGATCAGCACTAGAGATGGGCCAACAGTTCTATCCGAGCAAAAGTTCCCCCCGAACATCACCTGCTCACCCACTCGGCAAACACCCAAATTTTCAGTTAGCTCAGCGGGATATTTGCTCGCTGAGCGCCCCACAATGCACTGTGAGCTTCTCAGTGCATTCTAGAGGACCTAATTGGATGAAGCCAGTGGTCAGGTGCAAGGTTTCACCAATTAGCACTTTCAGGGCCCTGATTGGACAAAGTTATGATGACTTTCTCCAACCAGGGCTCAGTGCTCATAGTCCCACCCCCACTATAAATGGTTCCTTCTCATAGGAAGCCTTTGCAGTGTTGGAGTGGAGATATATAGAGCCGGGCTCAGTTTACTACTAGTGAGTTAGTGTGTTCATTTATTGTTACTCTGAGTGTAGAGTGTGAGTATGTTGTGTGAGTATAGTGTAGTGTGTGAGTATAGTGTAGTGTGTTGTGCAGTAAAGTGTTTAACACCACATAACATTTAGTGCTGTATATCCTTCTTCTTGGTTGCTGCATGTTTTTTTTTTTCTTTCCTGTCCCCTTTTTTTAAATTGTGAGCTGCAGTTTTTCTGACTGTGACGTTGGTGTCCCCCTTTTTTTTATAGTTTTTACATTTCTGTCAGCGGAAGTCCTCAATATAAAGTGCACCAAACACCACTTTTCATTGAATAAAGTGCATCCAATCACACATTTCCCAGTTTATAATAAGTTTGGGTAATAATCCCCCATCATGTCTGGGAGGACAACAAGGAGCGGCAGACATTCCCCATGGCACTGTGAGGGGTCCAGCAGCGTATGTGACCACAGGCAAAGGTGGACGTGGTCAGTCCTCAGGCAGGACATCATTTCCTCTGTTTAGTGATGGTGCCCGTGCTATCCAGTCACAGCATGCAGAGGAGGTGGTAGACTGGCTTACTAAACCCTCCTCATCTTTGGTCATCCTCCTCATTATCCTCATCCTCCGTCACCCTAGCAGAGACTAGTGCGCAGTCCCCTGCAGCTGCCAGAGCAGCTTATTCTGCCTACTTGTCCACATCTATTCCTGCCCTAGCCCCAGCATCGGGCATGGAGGAGTCAGCGGAGTTATTTGAACACAGCGTCAGCCACTTGCTCCTTGAAGATGCACAGCCATTACTGGATTCAGATGTTGGTTCTGAGGTTGAGGAAGGCAGGAACATGAGCCTACAGAGAGGGAGGAACACTGGTACACAAATTGGCAGTCACGTTCCCCCAGCTGCAGCGTATTGCCAAGTTGTCTCCGGTGGTAATGAGGATGGAGGAGATGATGATGATGATGAGGTCACTGATGTGACTTGGGTGCCAGATAGAGAAGAGGAGGAAAGTGTGGGTGAGGCACAACCCCAACGAGGCAGCCATCATGGAAGAGTAGAGAGCAGCCACCCTATTCCATCACATTGTGGAGCTGTCATCTCCCGGCCCACTTCCCACAGCTCAGATGTCTGGACAATTTTTTGCACATGTGCAGCCGATCGCACTGTTGCAATTTGCAAACTTTGTCTCCAGCACATCGAGTGTCGCAAAAACTCCAACCATTTGGGTACCACATGCTTGAAAAG
This sequence comes from Lithobates pipiens, assembly GCF_037356315.1. NCBI lineage: Eukaryota > Metazoa > Chordata > Amphibia > Anura > Ranidae > Lithobates > Lithobates pipiens. The sequence continues at coordinate 3,029,224 of NW_027507746.1, forward strand.
GCATTTAACCTTCCACCACTCAGCCCATTGCAAGAGCACCTAAAAGCCACACAAAAGGGGCACAAATATGTCCCTCCTCCTCACCTCACTCTGTCCCCACTATGCCCCATGTCCTCTCAGCAGCCTCCACTGACAGGGATGATATTATAGTGCAGGGTGTCCCTGGTCCTTGCAGCACATCTGCCAGCAGCACACCGCCAGATGCAGAGTAGTAAGGCTTGCTCAAAGTGGTGCAAAAATGTGTTATTTCCATCCAAAGTCTGCCAAAGAGACACCAGAATGTATCCAACAATCCTCTAATCTTGTTCCCAGTGCACTGCATTTTGACCTCATCATACAGACTGGACCCCAAGCCGTTATTTATAAAAGAAAGCTTGCAGGAAAACACTATTTAAATGACAATTTTTATTTATTTATAAATGTCAGTTTTTCTGCAGCAGGTTCTATACATGGTAGAGTAAAGACACCCCCAGCACTATATTTAACCACTTGCTTACTGGGCACTTAAACCCCCTCCTGCCCAGACCAATTTTCAGCTTTCAGCGCTGATGCACTTTGAATGACAATTGCGCGGGCATACAACACTGTACCCAAATGACATTTTTATCATTTTTTCCCCACAAATAGAGCTTTCTTTTGGTGGTATTTAATTACAGCTCGGAGTTTTATTTTTTGCTAAACAAACAAAAAAAGATGCAAAATAAAAAATCATGTTTAATAGTTTGTTATAAAATTTTGCAAACAGGTCATTTTCTCCTTCATTGAAGTGTTCTGATGAAGCGGCACTGGTGGGCACTGATAGGCTGCACTGGTGGGCACTGATAGGCATAGTTAAAGCGGCACTAATAGGCACAGATAAGGTGGCACCGATAGGCACAGATAAGGCAGTACTGATGGGCACAGATAAGGCGGCACTGATGGGCAAAGATGGGCACAGATAAGATGGCACGGATGGGTGGCACTGATAGGTACCACTGATAGATGGGACTGATAAGCACTGATAGGTGGCTCTGATAGGTGGCACTGCTGGGCACTGATGGGTGGCACTGATAGGTACCACTGGTAGATGACACTGATGGGCACAGATATGTGGCACTGGGGTGTAGCACCATTGAGGCAGATTGTGGGCACTGATGGGTGGCACTGTGGGCACTGATGTGTGGCACTATGGGCACTGATGGGGGGCACTTTTTTATTACTGAGGTGGCCTGGCAGGGGGCAGGTGGGCACTGGTAAGCTGGTCATGATCAGGACATTATGATCGGGACAACAGTCCCGATCACGGCCAGCTTACCAGTGCCCACCTGCCCCCTGCCAGTGCCACCTCAGTAAAAAATAGCCGATTACCAGCTCCGTTGTGTCACATGATCAGCTGTCATTGGCTGACAGCTTATCACGTGGTAAGGGGTCAAGATCAACCCCTTGCTTCGATCCATGCTCAGGCGAGTCTCATAGACTTGCTGATCACAGAGCACGCCGCCCGTGTATGGGACAACGTCAATAGACGTAGTCCCGGCAAAGTAGGTCCGCGCTGTAGCCGTCGTTCGGCTATAGCGGGGATCCCTAGTGTTTAAAGGAATTTTTAATGTTTATTGTTTCACTTTAAGCATCATTAAAATCACCGCTCCTTTAAAAAATATTGTTTTAAAAAAATGTTTTCATTGATGTCCCCCAGGGGAGTACCCGGGCCCCCATACCCTCTTTATGGCCAATTAGTTGCATATAAGCCTTTAAAATTGGGACAATGGGGTTTGCCATTCAGGTCTATTTTTTTGTGATGTTCAAAAGTTCTGATATGGAATGAACAAGAGGGTGTGCAGCCCACCACTAGTGACTACACGTAATGCTCTGCAGTGGGGTGGGTGACATGTAATGCTCTGCAGTGGGTTGGGTGACATGTAATGCTCTGCAGTGGGATGGGTGACATGTAATATGCTCTGCAGTGGGATGGGTGACACGTAATGATCTGCAGTGGGATGGGTGACATGCAATGCTGCTAGAATAGATGGGTAACACACAATGCCCTGGGGGGTGACACTGAATCTTCCTGGTGTAAAACAGAATCTTCCTGGGGGTGGACACAGAATCGTCCTGGGGTGACAAATAATCTTCCTGGGGGGGTGACACAGAATCTTCCTGGGGGTGACACAGAATCTTCCTGGGGGTGACAGAGAATCTTCCCGGGGGGTGACAGAGTCTTCCTGGGGGGTGACACAGAATCGTCCTGGGGGGACACAGAATAAACCAGAATAAACCATTTTTTTCAATGAAAATTGAGTCAGTAAAATGTATTGTCAGTAAACTTTGACACAACAGGACAGTGTTTTGTATGAATAAAGTTTGTTGTAATGTTTGTTCCTTGTGCCGTTGTCACAGAACATCATCCAGGAGCCAATCCACATGCAGCTCTGAAAGTGCGGGGGCTGCTGTCACTCATAGAGAGGAGGCAGGGCTCCAATCAGATGACAATGGAGGCGGAGCTGTAGCGGTGATCTGATGTGCGGTGTAGCCAGTGTGTCACCGCAGGCTTATAGTACAATAGATGGGAGCACGCATGCGCGGGTGCCCCTATCAGATCAGTGGTGTGAAGGGGGCACCGGTCACACAACAACACAGGAAGTGGGCAATACTGAGCAGAAATGACGCCATTTAGAAGAGGAAAAGAAGAGAAAGATTACTATTACTGGAATTCTATATTTAAGGATCAGAAAGAGAAAATAAAAGCTGAGAGTTGATGTGACTTTACTCTGATATCATCCATTCCGGACATTCTCTTCATATCCGGATCCGTGTATTACCTGAGAGGGGGAGGGGCTCCCACACACCATCTTCTTATCTTCATCTCTTTATATATACAATCCAGCCTCCTTCATCCCTTCATAGAAGAATAAAATGAGAGTGTTAGAGGAGGAAATGTTGCTGTGATGATGGAAGGGGGTAGGGGCTCAGACTGTGCTCTGTAAGGAATGATGGAAAAGTGAGGGGCCCTCACCATGGCAGGGGCCACACACTCATCTACATCCAACCATTGGGATAGCAGACTGTATGCCGGGTGTGCTGGGCTGTCATGTGTACAGGCTGAGAACACACATCTGATTGGCTCAGTTATACTGACACATTGGATGGACCTCGGGGGATGGGGGGAATTTTTCTGTAAAGGTAAAGCCTTGTGGAAGATTGTAGGACCTGACTAAGATTATTATTGGTGGATCTGATCCTCCCCATCCCCCATCTGTAATGATAAAACTTGGGATGAGGAATAAATTCTCCATCATCTGGGAAATCTGTGACTGGCACAGGAAATCTCAATCATCTCTCTCATTATCTGTATAACTACAGAGACCTCCAATGGGCTCTACAGAAATTGTATAGAATGTTTGTCACCCGTCCTTCCATCTTCATTACAGAGCAGCAAGGGTGTCAGAAGACCTCCCAACAACGTCCCACCTCCATCATCTCATCTCCATCATCTCATCCCCATCATCTCACCTCCATCATCTCACCCCCATCATCTCATCTCCATCATCTCACCCCCATCACCTCATCTCCATTGTCTCACCCCCATCATCTCATCTCCATCATCTCCATCATCTCATCTCACCGCCATCATTACATCCCCATCATCTCACCCACATCATCTCACCCACATCATCTAATCCCCATCATCTCATCTTGATCATCTCATCACATCTCCATTGTCTCATCTCCATCATCTCACCCCCATCATCTCACCCCCATCATCTCACCCCCATCATCTCACCCCCCATCATCTCACCCCCCATCATCTCACCCCCATCATCTCACCCCCATCATCTCATCTCCATCATCTCACCCCCATCCAATGTGGTCTACATTTTACTATTCTCATTCTAAGACTTGTATGTGTGTTACCTCCAATAGAACAGATCGTACCATCTATCCACAGAGAAGCCGGCATTCCGGAGGACCTCACAACGTTGTCTCACTTCTGACTCCGACATCTTCTCATCATCCTCCAATGTTATCTCCAGATAGGTCAGAGTTCGGTTTGTTGAGATAACGGAGCAAAGATCATCACAGCACCAGAATGTCCCATTACAGCCCAGAACACTGGAGGGAGAAGCAGGAAAGAGGTGAAATGTTCTTCCAGGGAGGGGCAGAAGTAGACACATCCAATAACTAATCAGTGGGCGGGGTCTTAGAAAATTAAATGTTCTTCCAGGGTGGGGAAGAAGTAGACACTTCCAATGAATAATCAGTGGGCGGGGTCTTAGAAAATGAAATACAAAGCCACCTCATATGTGCCCACAATGCCCATTAATCAGTGCCCACCAGTGGTGCTGATCAGTGTAGTCTCACCAGGCAATTTGAAGGGGCAGATTTGATGATGGCAGTTTTTATGGGGAAAATAAGATGGGGCAATTTTGATGGTGGCTTTATAATTGGACAATATAATGTGGCAGTTTTTATGGGGAAATTTGATGGAGCTATTTTGATGTTGGCAGTATAATGGGGCAATTTCATAGGGCAGTTTTGATGAGTCAATTTTGATGGGGCAATTTCATGGTGTTATTTTGATTGTGCCAGGATAATGGGACATTTTGATGGGGCAGTTTTGATGGGGGCAATATGATGGGGCATTTGTTATGGGGCAATTTTTACCTGACAATTTTAATGGTGGCTGTATAATAGGGCAATTTTGATGGCGGCAATAGGGTGGGGCAATTTTGAAGGGAGCAATTTCATGGAGAAATTTGATGGGACAATTTTGATGGGGGCAATTTTGATGGGGCAAATTTGATTGCGGTAGTATGATGGGGCAATTTTATGGGTGTCATTTTAAGGGGGCAATAGGATGAGGCAGTTTTGATTGTGGCAATTTTGATGGTGGCAGTATAATGGGGCAATTTTGATGGGGCAATAGTATGGGGTTGCTATGGAAACCTGACCTACAACCTATTACACGGCTCATGCTGCTCTGAGCATGTGTGAGATCTGGAGGTCCATGCTGGGTAACCATGGAATACAGGAAGAGATACAGTCTGGCTTCAGATGCCCACACATGAGATGGCGGCGGCCTGCTGGGACTTACAGAAGTAAGAAATCAATGCTGCAAAAATAGAAAGTGGCCCTTGGATTACAGCGTAACCTTTACTAGAATACATGAATCATGAGGATTATAGGGGGAGATTTATCTACAAAGTCACATTTCTCCGGAGCACCACTTTATATACACAAGTGCCATAAAAGCCCCCCTTAGGGGTATTTATTTTGCTTCTAACAAGTTTTTGGATGTGGCACTACTGAGAGGAAATCCTCACCGACTCCATTTCTACAATTACAGGGATAAAGTTGTTAGTTTTCTGTATAAAGTGTATTAATAGCAATTCATTATTGTGCAGCACATTGTTCCAGCACTGAGGTTGTGGTAGTAGCAGACATATATTCTATGTAGTATTTGCTTTGTATTATCATTTTGTTGTGTAATTATTATTTGGAAGTATCAGGATCAGGTGGTTAGGTGGTTTGTTACATAGTTACACAGCCGTATAGTAACACTGGGGTTGTGGTAACACTTACCTCTGTCTGCAGGTAGGTTGTCTGTCTGTGTAATATAGAGCAGAGCTACACTAGTTTGTTATTTAGTGTATAAAATATGTAGAAAGATAAAGAATGAGAGAAAATACAACAAAGACAAAAGGACAGACTCAGTCTGGCTGTGAGAATAAAACAGAAATAAACTTTTTCTGAGGATTATCCTGTGACAGGAAAATGTCAGGAACATCCGCTATTCACCGGTTAGACCGGCACCATGGGAATCACCCCGTCCATATCTCAGGATCCTCAATTTATGGATGTGGGTGGAGTTTAGCCATCAGCCAATCAACCCTGGGGGGTGTCCCCTGCCCAGCCCACAAGCCGGTCCTGTGTTCTGAAGGAACCAGAGCTAAATGGACCATGAATGGTTCTGATGGATGAGGATTGGATTTCCAACACCGGCATGTCAGTCTGATCCCAACAAGACCAATCAGTGCTTGTCTGGTGTGATCAGACCCCATAGAACCATTCTGGGGGTTCTCCTGGATTCTATCCTCACTACACATACAATGTTATATGTACATGTACCCCAACATGTCTACAATCAGGGGCAATTATTTCCATCTCTCTGCAACTAATATTTTATTTTGTATGAGAGATAAAATAGATTCCTCTGATCTCTGATATAAATCAATGTCTGGCAGACAGTTCGGGGTCTTCTCCTTGTATCGGCCTCGTCCCCTGCTGGGCTTGTAGATGAAATGACTAGGACTTCTCTTTGAGGCTCAGTGAGGTGACAATTTTATATCTACAAGGATGGGGGGATTTTATTGGCATCTAGGGGTCTCTTCTGGTCTAGAGACTCGCTCTGTCCTTCCAGATTCTAATTGAGGACCATCTGTCTATGATTGGTCACTGAATGAAGAGAATACGGAGTCCTGTGCGTCTTCTGGTCTGTTTCAGGTCCGAATTCAGCCCAAAATTCAGCCAGAAATCAGACCTGAAATGGTGAATGGAGACGCACCGGACCCCTTGCTGTGACCCGCTGTGACCTCCAGTGTGACCCCAGCCAAAGACTGATCTCTGATAGTCAGTGGAGGGGGGAGGGGATGAAAGCCAATAACAGCGAGTGACCTGAAGGACTATGATAGGACCTCCCAATGTAACCGGCCAATCAGAAGTCTGTCTTTGTATAACTTTCATCTAGGTGACATGTCTGGATCCCTCACATAGAAGATTTATACCAGAATCCTGCAGAATATTATATCATTTATAGGATAATTCTCACCTCAGACTCTGCAGAGTACAGCCAGGATCTCTGAGCCCCTCACATAGAAGTTTTATTACAGAGTCTTCCAGATTATTTTCTGTTAATTCCAGTCTGATGAGGGATCGATTATTGATAAGAATGGATCGGAGATCATCCCAGCCAGAGGAAGTCACACCACATCCGTCCAACCTGCAGAGACAAATCCAGACACATGATATTATATTATAAGATGAATATGAGGAATTATTACCATTTAGTGAAAAGTAACATAACATCACTAGAGCGGAATATCAGGATATACAGAATGTTATACAGAGGAAAGATCTTCTTATTAGGGAAGCTGATAAAGGTGAAGCTGTTGTAGTACTTATGTCTACACAGTATAAAGAGGGGGCGCTGTGACAGCTCAGTCACCCCCTTATGTACCTGGTTATTAAGCAGGACCTCACACAGTGTCTCATAGAGGGGCTTCTGAAATTGATAGATAAAGGAAAGGATCTGGGGGGTTTATGAAATAAAACAGCAGAATTTCTGATGGTGGATCCCCCAGTGACCCCAATATTCCATCACCTTCCTAAAGTCCACCAATCAGGAGTTCCCATTGAAGATCACCGGATTGTGGCAGGAATAGGATCCCTTATAGAGAATGTAGGGGGAGGGGTGGATATACATTTCCAGCCTTTAGTGCTGAGACTTCTGGGATCTATTAGAGATACAAGTACTATATTGGTGGATATTCCACATTTACAATGGGATTCTACATTCACATGGGGGACACTTCACATTAAATCGCTTTATTCTTCAGTCCCCCATTCTTTAGTGTCTCCACCAATCAGATATCATCTCCATAGATATAGATCATACACTAGGATGTTACAGGAATTATTACAGAGGATGGAAAGGATGAAGGTTTTTTTACCTTAACCACTTCAGCCCCAGAAGGTTTTACCCCCTTAATGACCAGAGCACTTTTTACAATTTGGTACTGCGCTGCTTTATCTGGTAATTGCACGATCATGCAATGCTGTACATAAACAACATTTGTGTCCTTTTTCCCTACAAATAGAGATTTTTTGGTGGTATTTTATCAGCTCTGGGAATTAAATTTTTTGCAATATAAATGAAAAAAGACAAAACATATTGGAAAAAAATGTATTTCTACCTTTTCTTATAAGAAAAATCCAATAAACTAAATTTTAGTCAATGTTGGAAAGTAAAGTAGATCGCCTCCAGTCATATATCTGCCAAAATATGCCGATAGTATCACACTGACACTGAATGAGATAACAACTGATGCAGTGTCAGTGTAATACTATTGGCATATATTGGCAGATATATGACTGGAGGCGATCTACTTTACTTTCCAACATACGGGATACCAGCTGAAAGGCAGCCAGGTGATTTACAGTTGGATACTGCAGTGGATGCCGACACCGTGATTCTCGGGTGACTGTGGTACTGATATACATATTAAAGTGGTTGTAAACCCTTACAGACCACTTTGACCTACAGGTAAGCCTAGATAGGTAGGTCCAAGAAATATCTCCTAAACATATACGGTTTAGGAGATATTTAGAAAAAAAGCCACCGCTGTCTAAGGCGTATGCGCCATAGACAGCAGCGCGCAGGCGCACTGGGCAGGCCGCAGATCATGGCGATATGCGGCTTGTGTCGGCTCCCGTGTGCATACGCGGGAGTGACGTCATTGCGGCTCCGGTGAATCACAGCGCTGGAGCAGCAAGACCCGGAAGTTGCTCCGGGATACATGGCAGCGGTGAACATGAAGACAGAGGATACATACTAGCTCATTATGCCTTTGCCTTGTAGGTTGCATTTTTTTTAAATAGCCGTTACTTCCTCTTTAACACTCGCTGACCAGCATCTGACTTGAGTTTCCTTTTGAAATAGCAGCTGATAATCTTATCTGTTTAATCACATCAGAGACTAGTAATGTCATTATGTCTTGCTACTTCGTCTGCCTAAATAAACAAAGGAGATAACTTGTTGCCAGTTGTTGAAACATTATAAGTCAGCCGGTGTTCTGCCGTATAGTGTCCGGCCATGAAATAGTGTCCGACCCGTACTGCGCAGTACGGAGCAGATGAAGCTTTGGAAAATCTCCGAAGCTGAACAGCGCCTGCGCCGTGAGTGGAGGTGGTAGCCCCACCATCCAAGCAGACATAGAGTTGTGAATATTAGAGGGCCCCTTGTGGGCGAGCTTCGCTCGCTACGCTTCGGGCTCGGCCTCGCTGCGCCCTGCTCTTTTTTATTCCTACTCTATGTCCACTTGGATAGTGGGGATAGAACCTGGACTCACGGCGCAGGCTCCGTTCATCCTCGGCAATTTTCGGAATCTGTGTTGCTGTGTACTGCGCATGCGCAGTACGCAGCGGACACTATCGGATGGAGGACGTTATATGACAAGACACTGGCAGCTTTGGAATGTGCATTGGAAGTGTGGTGAAGTGATTAAATAGAAGACTGTTACAATTAAATGCCACGGATTGGAAGGGATTTCCTACTGTGCATTGGCTTTTTCTATTGTTAAACTATTGTACATTGTTTAACCTTTCCAGCACCAAGGGATGGAGACATGTGACTATCATAGCAATATTATTAGCACTAACTACAGATAGGATTTGTCTGAATTGAACACGTCATTTTTCAGCTATCTACCTCATCCCCTCTCTCCCTTCCCCCACTCAATATTGATCTAGTCCATGGATTAACTGTTTAGTAATTGGAAGAAATAGGGAATTTTGACCCTGTAATATTCAGTAGGTAATCTAATACGTGGGTTGCAATGGACTAAAGCAATTTGTCCAGACCTGAGTAGAGTTTTGTGTTGTTTTATGTATTTCCTGTTTGTCTTATTGTCTGTGGGTACACAATTAATTATATTAGATTGAGAACCATTATTTTTATGAACTGCACAGGTTTTTTCTATTTTTGATACTTTAATAAAACTGGTTAAGTTATTTAAACTGGAATCAATTAATTTAGATTTATTTATTGTTGCCATTAGTAACTGCATGTTAGCCTGCTCTTAGCAGACTAATGTTCTCTTTTTTCTATATCTCCTATTCCATGCCCACAGTGTCTGACATCTTCTGTACCATGCCCACAGCCTTGACATGCCCTGTACAATACCCACAGCCTCTGACATCTCCTGTACCATGACCACAGCCTCTGCCATCTTGACATATTCTGTACCATGCCCACAGCCTATGACATCTCCTTTACCATACACACAGCCTTTGACATCTCCTCCTGTACCATGCCCGCAGCCTCTGACATCTCCTGTACCATGCCCAGAGCCTCCGACATCTCCTTTACCATACACACAGCCTCTGACATCTCTTGTACCATGCCCGCAGCCTCTGACATCTCTTGTACCATGCCTGCAGCCTCTGACATCTCTTGTACCATGCCCGCAGCCTCTGACATCTCTTGTACCATGCCTGCAGCCACTGACATCTCTTGTACCATGCCCGCAGCCTCTGACATCTCCTGTACCATGACCACAGCCTCTCACAACTCCTGTACCATGCCCACAGCCTCTACCTTCTTGACATCTTCTATTACATGCCCACAGCCTCAGACATATCCTGTACCATACCCACAGCCTCTGCCATCTTGACATCTCATGTACCATGCTCACAGCCTCTGACATCTCCTGAACCATGTCCACAGCCTCTGACATCTCCTGAACCATGCCCACAGCTTCTGACATCTCCTGTAACATGTCCGCAGCCTGTGCCATCTTGACATCTCCGGTACCATGACCACAGCCTCTGCCATCTTCACATCTTCTGTACCATGCCCACTGTTGTGAATTCATGAAGAAATACATTTAATATTCACTGGCAGAGATGAGAGAGTTCAGTAGGCCCAAAAAAAAGTGGATGAACTATAATGTTGATATTATTGAACTGTGACCCCCTTGGAGAACTTCAAAGCAAAATACAGGATCTCACATGTTTTTCCAAAGGTTCAGGGGATTAATTATTCTCGTAAGTTCTACAAGCCTGTATTGAGACAATATGTTGCCTGAACAAAAGGGATGTTTTGTCACAAACACCAGAAAAACTCTTATCTATCTCCTTGAATGGACAAGGAAGGCTGTGCAAATATATATGGCAAGGTTTGGGCCATACTTAGGACGTACCTGTGACTAACAGTCATTAAACCTAAATGACCAGAACAAATATTTCATTGTCTCAGAAAGTGAGAGATCAACAAAATCGATTGTGTGAATTGTAGAAACTTGAAGGACACAGCCGTCTAAACATTCATTTGAAGCTCAAAGTTCATTTCAAAACATGGTGTGAGAAGGATATACAAGTCAGACATATTTCAAAAGTACTTCAAGTAATTCAAACTATATGTGATATTTTTAGGTCACCAAAGAGATGTTATAATTTTAGTATCTAATGATCTAAAGAACTTTGTCATAAAGAAATTATGTATGAAAGTGTGATTATAAAAAGAAGTGTTTTAGCAACGAATTAGCATTATGAAAAACATATAATCGTGATTATAACTGTATAAGAATTTAACCTATGTTTTTTTTTTTTTTTTTTTGCTTTCAATAATTTTTATTGAGATTTTCACAAATACAAAAAAGATAAATTACAAGACCGGGGTAGCATAGCCCAATACATTCCAAGACATAAGGCAAAATACGATTGATTAGTGGCGTTAACATAGCATAAATCACATTTGGGCTTAAGTATTAGATATATTATTGACGAAAAGGGGGGGGCGAGGGCGTCGTCCCCGCATCCAAACACTCCGTCTAGGAGTGATGTTATGGGGTGGGGGCGAGGCCCCCCTCCCCCCGCCCAGCGCCAACCTACCCCCTCCCTCTCTATCCCCCTTCTTGCCCTGCTTCAATTAATATGCTATTTTATTAAAGATTTTCCGTACATAACTAACCATATTATACTGTATAGAGAAGGAAAAGAAGATACAAATGACGTGCCGATCAAGTTAGTGCGCTGAAACTGCTATGCAGCGCCTACTCATCGATGCCCCCCCTTGATGCACTTCCCCCCCCCCCTACCCCCCCCGGACCTCCCTCCCACCCACCCCACCTCGAGCACGCAATGCCAGCAACAACCGTCCCAGTCACAGCCAGACAGCCACCTCCATATGGGCCAGAGAGAGAAAGAGAAAAAAAAAAAAAAAAAAAGAAAGGAGGGGGCTCCGCATAAGGAGGAAGGGAGGAAAGTCCTCCCTACCACCCGCCCAGCGGGTACTAGGCCATTCATATATTAACCTCACTCCAGGGGGAACCCCATATCAGTCAGCCAAGGGTACCATAATATCTCGAATTTTCTTAAATTATTTAGCTTTATAAGCATTGCTCTCTCGCACCATATTAGAGAGTTAATTGCATTGACCCATTGTCCAGTATCCGGGGGGTCCCTAGCTTGCCAATTAATTGCTATCAGTCGCCTAGCTTGATATAAGCACTTCAGGACAGATGGCTTGATTGACAGAGGAATATTAACCCCATCAAATATCCCCAGTAAACAGGCCCTGGCCTCGGGTTTCAGGGTAGTCTTAAAGGCTCTATTTATTTTAATGACTATTTCTAACCAATAGCTGTACAGATTTGGGCATTTCCACGCCATATGGAAGAGATCCCCCGGTGCCCCACATCTAGGACATTCATCCCTAGGTTTCCTCCCCATTTTCCATAACTTCTGGGGGGTGTAATATGCCCGATATATGAGGAACAGATGGGACACTCGCTGCAATGGAGATATAGAGGCCAAATGCCCCTGTTCAAGCGTTTTAGCCCACTGTTCCCGAGATATCGGGCCGACATCCCCCATCCAACCCTGTCTACTCTTGGCTGGGCCTTCACCTTTCAGGAAACTGCCTCTAAGCTTTATATATAGGCGCGAAATCTGGCCTTTTGCATGCCTATGATCTATAAGGGCCTGGAGCAGGGGAATTTCAGTTCGCTCAATAGTGAGTGACCCATATTGGGCTTGGATTGCATGTCTCAACTGTAAGTATTTGTAAAACAACCTATTAGGGACATTGAATTCCTGTCTGATAGTTTCAAAAGATTTCATTACGTTCCCCTCATAAAGATGCACTATTCTATTAATCCCCTGGCTATCCCAATCCGGAGCTTTATCTACCTTATTTAATTCGGGCAGGTGACGATTAACCCATAGAGGGGTATAGGTAGTTGTTCCCGCATATCCTAGCTTGCGCTTTGCTTGTTGCCATACCTTCCTCATTAGAGTGTTAGTGGGGCAGCTATAGAAAAGGGCATTAGCCTCCAGGGCTTCGGGAATCAGTTTATGAGGTGCTCCCAACATCATCAACTTATGATTTATAGACCCCCCCTCTTGAAGTCCTGCCCCTGCTAAGTGCTGGAGTTGGGCAGCCAGGAAGTATGCACCCAAGTGGGGTATGGCCAACCCTCCCTCCGCGACGGGGAGCTGCAGCGTATGCAAGCCTATCCGAGCATGCCCCTTTTTCCAGATTAATTGCCGAATAAGCGAGTCCATAATTTGGAACCATTTCTGGTTAATCCAAATTGGAGAGTTGTGTAGAATGTAAAGTATTTGGGGTTGCCAAATCATTTTTACTAGGCTGCAGCGTCCCGCCACAGAGAGAGGGAGGCCACACCAACTATTAAGTTTCGTCTTCATTTTCGACAATAGTGGTGCCAAATTCTCGTTGGCATATTGACTTGCGTCCCCAGATATCCAGATGCCCAGATACTTCAGCTTAGTCACCAACTCCAGGCCTATTATCGTTGAGGGGGCCCCGTGTTCCCCATGCCTGAGCAGTGGTAAAAGAGCTGATTTGCCCCAGTTGATCTCTAAGCCCGATTGTTGACCGAACTCGCCCATCAGATGGATCACTCTATTCAGGGTAGAGTCCACATCGCCAATAAAAAATAGGAGGTCATCCGCGAATAAGGCAATTTTTTTCCTCGTCGCTACCCCGCCGAAATCCCTGTATGTCCGGGCAAGATCTTACCAGAGCCGCAAGGGGCTCCATGGCCAATACAAAAAGGAGGGGGGACAGCGGGCACCCCTGTCTTGTACCTCTCTCCAGTTGGAATGATTCAGAGGTTTCAGTACCCATCTTGATTTTGGCCCTAGGTTTGTTGTACATTAATTTTATCCACTGGGTAAATAAGGGGCCAAATCCAAACCTCTCTAGGACCCTCCACAGATAGCCCCATTCCAAGCTATCGAAGGCCTTAGTGGCATCAAGTGCTAGGATAGCCCCCACCCCCTCATTATCTCTGGGTAGTTGGACATTAAGGAAGACTCTTCTAATATTAGTGCTGGTCGCCCTGCCCGGGATAAAGCCCGACTGATCTGGGTGTATGAGTTTATGGATGTATGTATTTAACCGAATTGCTAGTGCTTTGGCTAGTATTTTAATATCCGTACATAGCAGGGATATCGGCCGATATGATGGAACTTCCTGGCAGTCCTTGCCCTCCTTCAAGATTAAGATAATATTAGCCTCACGCATCGAGTCGGGGAGTTCCCCCGTCTCCAATGCGTGATTCAATGTCACGAGGAGTTCCGGCAATAGGACCTCCCCATAGCGTTTGTAGATTTCTACTGGAAGGCCATCTGGCCCTGGAGATTTATCATTAGGCATTGCGGCTACTGCATTCTTTAATTCTTCCAGCGTAAGTGGTAACTCAAGGGATAGTTTATCAACCGTTGATAAGGTTGGTATTGCTGTCCGAAGTAAGAAATCAGTCGCCGAATTACCTTGTCCCTGGATGACAGATTTATATAAATTTTTATAGTAGTCATGGAGTACCCTCATAATCGCGGAGGGGCTGGAGACAAGAACGCCTGTAGGAGACTTGATTACCTGGGCTACTGTTGGCGCGCCATTAGTTTGAACCAGGAGAGAAAGGGTTCTGCCTACTCTCTCTCCTTCGCCAAAGTAATGCTGGCGCTGAAAAATCCGCCTGTTCTCTGCTTTTTTTAGGAGGGCTATTTTATAGACTTGTTGGCTGGCCAGCCATTCCCGCTGGCTTACAGTCGATGGAGCTGCTATGTATGCTTGTTCTGCCTGGGCGACCTTATTTCTCATTGCTAGGTCCTGCTCTCGAGCTTTCCTCTTAATAATTGCGACTTGTTGTATTAATGTGCCCCTAATATAGGCTTTTAGGGAGTCCCAAACCGTACCCGGAGGGGCAGAGCCCCTATTTATTTGGAGAAATTCCCCTAACTTATCCTGGAGGGGGCTTGGGCCACCCATTAATACCAGCCAACCCGGGTTAATCCTCCACTCTCTTGGACCTGGTCTAACACCTAGAGACAGTATCATGGACAAGGGGGAGTGGTCAGAAACCCCCCTTACTCCGTATTCTATCTCCTGGACCACCTCCGCGGCTGCTTTATTTCCCAGCACCATATCAATTCTTGATAGTGTGCAGTAAGTGCTGGAGAAACAGGAATACTGTCTTGCTTGAGGATGACGTGTTCGCCATAGATCGTTTAAGCCTATTTCGGAGATGAAACCCTGCAAGCGCCCAATTTTGGTCACCAGTGGAGCAGGAAATCTATCCATATGCGGATCCAGCGTTTCGTTGAAATCACCTACTACTATACATGGGACAAGTGGTTTATCTAAACAGAACGTCGTCAATTTAACCATTACCTCCAATTTAAAGGGAGGAGGTATATAAATATTGGCTAAGATGCATTGGCGCCCGGACAGCAGGCCATACAAAAAAACAAATCTTCCCTCTTTGTCAATAGAGGACTCTTTGCACAGAAAATCCGTGCCTCTTTTAACAAGAACGCTCACCCCTCTCGAATAAGATGTATAAAAAGAGTGGTAGTATGCCGAGAACCTCCGGTTCCTTAACAATGGGGCTGTACTGGGGGTTAGATGTGTCTCTTGAAGAAAAAGCAGGCCGGGACCTCCCCTTCCTGTTTCCAGAAAAACTGCTGCCCTCTTTTTTGGGTCTCCCAGCCCCCTCACATTCCATGATAAGATGTGTACACTACCCATAGATGCTGCTTCTACTCAAACCGGACGGGACAAGGGAGAGGGAGAGGAGGGGGCCCGCCCTCCCACGACGGGCCCGCCGCCCCTCCCCCCCCCCAATTCCGTTGTACCAGCTATACGCGCTCGAGGTGCTCCCCTTAACCCTACTACCCACCCGTTCTCCCCCGGACAGCAGGCCATACAAAAAAACAAATCTTCCCTCTTTGTCAATAGAGGACTCTTTGCACAGAAAATCCGTGCCTCTTTTAACAAGAACGCTCACCCCTCTCGAATAAGATGTATAAAAAGTGTGGTAGTATGCCGAGAACCTCCGGTTCCTTAACAATGGGGCTGTACTGGGGGTTAGATGTGTCTCTTGAAGAAAAAGCAGGCCGGGACCTCCCCTTCCTGTTTCCAGAAAAACTGCTGCCCTCTTTTTTGGGTCTCCCAGCCCCCTCACATTCCATGATAAGATGTGTACACTACCCATAGATGCTGCTTCTACTCAAACCGGACGGGACAAGGGAGAGGGAGAGGAGGGGGCCCGCCCTCCCACGACGGGCCCGCCGCCCCTCCCCCCCCCCAATTCCGTTGTACCAGCTATACGCGCTCGAGGTGCTCCCCTTAACCCTACTACCCACCCGTTCTCCCCCCCCTCCCATCCCCCCACCCCCCCCCACGCCATCTAAGCAGCCCCTCCCCCCCCTCCTCCTCCCACCCCCCCACCCACCCATCAGGGTATCCCCTGGGGGACACTATTGTGGCTCGACTTTCCATACTCCCCAAGACCCTGGACACCCGTCCCCGCTCCCCCCGCTCTCCCAAATAACCCGGGGACCGCTAGGCTCCCCGGAGTGCCTCACCACGACCTCCCTCAGTACCCCGCCACCAATGCAGCATAGGCTCGAGCTAACCAAAAAAAAAAAAAAAGAAAAAAAAAAAAGGGGGGGGGGAAAGGGAGAATGGCAGGACATATTCAATGACAGCATCCCCAATGCTTAACTATTAAGCGTTACTAATAGTATTTATACTATGTTGTGACATACCTGCCCTCTCCCTCACTCACCCCCCTATGCTAATCAGTGACCTTATAGTAACATACCACATACCACCATGATAAAGATTCCCCCTTGCTACTCAACAGAATTATTTCAAGTGCAAATATTATATAGAGTTAAACAGTGCTCTCTTGCTTCCCAAAAAAAAGAAAAAAAAAAAAGGGGGGGGGGTGTTCAATGACGACCCCTCCAAAACTTATGTGAAATATATAGTGATATTTGCATTGTATTATGCGATCTATACCAACATTTATGCTAACACCCTTACTCACCCCTCCTTGCTAAAAAGTGCTAATTAGTGCAAAAGGACATTATAATCACGTGCCTCCAACTCAAACTAAATCTAGCTGACATAATGAGTATTCCACATCTCTAAATTGTTTCACGTGCAGGTTTTATACAAACAACAAAAAAAAAAAAAAAAAAAAAGAAAAAAAAAAGAAAAAGAAAGAAAAGGGACAAAGGGGGGGGAGGGAAAGAGAAAAAAAAAAAAAAAAGGGCTCCCAGGGAACCGGCCCTGTTAGCCAGTCCTAGTGGTTGCAGAATGGCTAAAAATCTCTTTTATGTTCCTCCAGCCACCTTTCCACTTCCCCTGGGGTGCCAAAGAAAAAAGTCGAGCCCAAAGCAGTTATTCGTAGCCGGGCAGGATACAACAGTGCATAGTTTAACTTATATTGACGGAGGGTTCGCTTAATGGGGATAAACTCGGCTCTCTGTTTCTGTAGATCTGGTGAGAAGTCTGGGTAGAATGAAACCCTAGATCCTTTATAGAAAACATTGTTCAGTTCCCTGGTCCTTCGTAGCAAAATGGTGCGATCATTATAATTCACAAGTCTCAATATCAGAGGCCTGGTACGGCCCTCTGATAGATGCGGGCCTGCGGGGACTCTATGGGCCCTTTCAATAGCGAAGAGAGTGGTAAAAGGGGTGTTGCCCATAAGTTTCCTGAACCAGTTTTCCAGAAAGTCTATGGGGTTAGATCCCTCGCTTCCCTCTGGGAGGCCAATCAGGCGGATGTTATTCCTACGGTTGCTATTTTCCAACGCATCTAATTTTGCTGACTGTGTGGCTATTTGTTTCTGTAGCGCATTTATTTTTTGCTGTAGTGGAAAAAAATCGTCCTCGATCGTGCTTAGTCTTCCTTCCAGGATCGTAGTTCTTGCCATTGTGTTGCTCAATAGTTGGCCCATAGAATGCAGTTCAGTTTTAATACTGCCTAGCTGGTTATCGAGGCCACCTATAGAGGCTTTGCATTCATTGACTGCCTGCAATATATCACGCAGTGTGGGTTCATCACCCTCTAACGGAGGGGATTCCACCGGAGCTGCTATATTGTGTGCTATCTTGCTTGCTGCTGTGGCTGAATCATGCATCTTGCTGCCACTAGGTGAACAACCTGGGTTAGATGCTAGTTGAGTGATACTTCTCCTTTCCGTAGTACCCGCCTGTGTCTTTGTTTGCCCTGCTGGCTGAGGGGGCCCTTTTCTGGTAGGGGAAGTTGCATGGGCAAAGCGTTCCAATTTTGCTACCGCAGTAGCCGATGCCTGGTTTGCTTTCTCTTTAGCAGCCCGGGTTTTTTGGTTCCCCTCACCAATCATCCCATCCTCATTGGCCCGCTTACTAAGCATGGTAGAAAAGCGGCCAAGAGTAGTGGTGTTGGAGAATTGCGGTAAAAATCGCCCCCCGAGAGACTTAATTTAGCAATTTGATATAAGTCCATACGGTGGAGCAAAAAAAAAAATAAAAATGGTGCAGTGGCCCCAGGCCAAGGGGACAGCAAGCTAACCGTGCAGACTGAGCATGAACACAAGAGACTATTCCCCCGACAGTTTGTCTGCTTCTAAGCGCTATATTGATTTGCATATATGGTTAACAGAGTTCATCACGCTATAGAAACAGCAATGCAAACATAAGAAAAAAAAAAAAAAACAGGGGGAAAAAGCCGTTTCAGTAAGTCCCGGAAGCACCAAAAGCTTGGCAGCCTCTAACTTCCAACAAGCAGGCTTAGTGGGTTGATAAAACTAGACCAATGTGTTTAAATGTTCGTATGGGCATTCCCAGGTACTGCACCCTCCTCCTTGCTTGCCTCTCACCCCACCGCTCGCTCCCGCTTTACCGTTAGCCTAGGTAGATGCCATAGGCTTCTTCTTCGTGGGTTGCTACGGGCCACCGCCTGGATCTTCTTAATACAAGCTTCTGTCTCTGCTCTCAGAGCGTCCCGGGCCTCCTTCGGGCTCCCGCAGGCTCCTTTGGCTCGGCTCGCTCCTGATGACACGTCTCTGATGACGCTGAAGTCACGCCGATACGAGCTCCCGCGAGCGATACGAGCTCCCGCGAGACCCACCGCCAAGTTCCTGCTTGGTAGTATGCGATGAACTCCGGAGTAAGGTGGCTGGGGTCGCTATGTTGTGTAGAGAGCCCAGGTGGGGACCCAGGCTAAGCGCCACTTTCACCAGCGGGGAGATTCCCTTGCATAGAGGGAGAGCGAGGGGAGGCTAAGAGCGGGCGTCCAGCGTTCGCACTCTCTCACTCACTCACTCCCACATCCGACCACGCCCCCCCTGAGAGCCTATGTTTAGATAAACAAATATTGATTGGATACTCGAATTATACATGTATCCATATAGATAATAATTGTATGTGATATTGTTTGATATATATCTAACCCGTGTCCTTTCTAAATGGACTAAAGATTTAATAGATATACATTGATATACATATATAACCATTTTATACAATGGGGATTATTCAAATTTATGTTAAGCGTATTTTATATTATACTATCATTCCTGAACACTCGAGATATATTCGTTAGAACATATATAAAAACAAACGCATATTATAGAAATAAAAATATTAACTTAAAGAGATAAAACACCAAACACATGTGAGACACCTTGTGGTTGAAGGTGCTATTACCTTAAAATCACAAGACTACTGGGAAAGGTGATCATTAAGTCTGTCTGCCAATAGGAAAGGGACACATACCCTCTGGGCAGAACTTAGTATAATTTTGAGCTTTTTGTTTAAGAGGATATTTAAGAAACTAAAAAGATGGGCAAAGGGAGAGAGCTCGGGGGAGAGCTGAGGGATACCCTGGGGGGGACACCTGAAGACTCCCAGACAAACTGACACTCATGCAGCATGCATGAATACACATTTTTACATTCATGAAGATCCCTGCTCCTTGGAACTCGGAGGTCACACAAAGTAATTACTCTGTAAAAGGATCCATGTTGAAGCCATGGCAGCCATCTTAAAATTCCTGGTAACCAACAATCCACACTAATAGCCATATTGGAAATGGGTAAATATATTTTCATCTCTTCAATATTGATTTTTTTGAATATTCTATTATTGAAAATCTTTCTCCCGAATCAATGACCGCCTTTTAGATTTTTCTTTAAATTCTATTTTTCATTATAAATTTCTCTTTTTGCATAGAGGCCAATTTTATTGACAAATGTCTAATTTATTTCACATTGTTAACCACTTACTTACCTGCAGTATAGTAATGGTTGGATGTGTGAAATACAGACATTCTGTTTAATTGTCAATTATGAAAAGGTTATTGATTCTACCGAGAAGTGATAATGGTGATAATTAAGTCCAAGGTACTACTACGCCCAGTTTGAGGGTATTTCCACAAATTGTCAAATGATCAATTAATGCAATCTGTATTTTAATTTCATGTAGATATTTGTCTTTTGTCAACCAATAAATGTAACTATTTTTATGATCACTTGTCTCCGTGAATACGTTACACATGTATAGACTGTGTCATATAGATTGATCCTGTATCTTAAAAATATCTTCGTTAAAAATTACTTAATAAATATTGTGCGGGAAAATGTCCTTAAAAAGCACAACACCACAGCCTTGACATCTCCTGTACCATGCCCACAGCCTCTGACATCTCCTGTACCATGCCCACAGCCTCTGACATCTCCTTTACCATGCCCACAGCCTCTGACATCTCCTGTACCATGCGCACAGCCTCTGACATTTCCTGTACTATGCCTGGAGCCTCTGCCATCTTGACATCTTCTGCACCATGCCCACAGCATCTGATATCTCCTGTACCATGCCCGTAGCCTCTGCCATCTTTGGTACCGTGTCCACAGCCTTGACATCTCCTGTACCATGCCCACAGCCTCTGACATCTCCTGTACCATGCCCACAGCCTCTGACATCTCCTGTAACATGCCCACAGCCTTTAACAGCTCCTGTACCATGCCCACAGCCTCTGCCATCTTGACATCTTCTGTACCACAACCACAGCCTCTGACATCTCCTTTACCATGCCCACAGCCTCTGTCATCTCCTGTACCATGCCCACAGCCTCTGGCATCTCCTGTACCATGCCCACAGCCTCTGGCATCTCCAGTACCATGCCCAAAGCCTATGACATCTCCTGTAGCATGATCACAAACACTGCCATCTTGACATCTTCTGTACCATGCCCAAGCCTCTGACATTTCCTTTACCATGCCCACAGCCTCTGACATTTCATGTACTATGCCCGGAGCCTCTGCCATCTTAATATCTTCTGCGCCAGGCCCACAGCATCTGACATCTCCTGTACCATGCCCGCAGCCTCTACCATCTACAGTACCATGCCCACAGCCTTGACATCTCCTGTACCATGCCACTGCCTGACATCTCCTGTATCATGGCCACAGTCTCTGACATATTGACATCTCCTGTACCATGTCCACAGCCTCTGCCTTCTTGACATCTTCTGTACCATGCCCACAGCCTCTTACATTTCCTGTACCATGTCCGCAGCCTCTGCAATTCTGACATCTTCTGTACCATGCCCACAGCCTTGTCATCTCCTGTACCATGCCCACAGCCTCTGCCATACTGACATCTTCTGTACCATGCTCGCAGCCTCTGACATCTCCTGTACCATGCCCACAGCCTCTGATATCTCCTGTACCATTCCCGCAGCATCTGCCATCTTGACATCTTCTGTACCATGCCAACAGCCTCTGACATTTGTTGTACCTTGCTCATAGCCTCTGCCATCTTGACATCTTCTGTAACATGCCCACAGCCTTGGCATCTCCTGTACAATGCCCACAGCCTCTGCCATCTTGACATCTTCTGTAACATGCCCACAGCCTTGGCATCTCCTTTACCATGCCCACAGCCTCTGACATCTCCTGTACCATGCCCACAGCCTCTGACATCTCCTGTACCATGCCCACAGCCTCTGACATTTCCTGTACTATGCCCACAGCCTCTGCCATCTTGACATCTTCTGCACCATGCCCACAGCATCTGATATCTCCTGTACCATGTCCGCAGCCTCTGCCATCTTTGGTACCGTGTCCACAGCCTTGACATCTCCTGTACCATGCCCACAGCCTCTGACATCTCCTGTACCATGCCCACAGCCTCTGACATCTCCTGTACCATGCCCACAGCCTCTGACATCTCCTGTAACATGCCCACAGCCTCTGCCATCTTGACATCTTCTGTACCATAACCACAGCCTCTGACATCTCCTTTACCATGCCCACAGCCTCTGACATCTCCTGTACCATGCCCACAGCCTGTCATCTCCTGTACCATGCCCACAGCCTCTGGCATCTCCTGTGCCATGCCCACAGCCTCTGGCATCTCCTGTGCCATGCCCACAACCTCTGGCATCTCCTGTGCCATGCCCACAGCCTCTGACATCTCCAGTACCATGCCCAGAGCCTATGACATCTCCTGTAGCATGATCACAAACACTGCCATCTTGACATCTTCTGTACATCTTCTGTACCATGCCCAAGGCCTCTGACATTTCCTTTACCATGCCCACAGCCTCTGACATTTCATGTACTATGCCCGGAGCCTCTGCCATCTTAATATCTTCTGCGCCATGCCCACAGCATCTGACATCTCCTGTACCATGCCTGCAGCCTCTACCATCTTCAGTACCATGCCCATAGCCTTTACATCTCCTGTACCATGCCACTGCCTGACATCTCCTGTATCATGGCCACAGCCTCTGACATATTGGCATCTCCTGTACCATGTCCACAGCCTCTGCCATCTTGATATCTTCTGTACCATGCCCACAGCCTCTTACATTTCCTGTACCATGTCCGCAGCCTCTGCAATTCTGACATCTTCCGTACCATGCCCACAGCCTTGTTATCTCCTTTACCATACACACAGCCTCTGCCATCTCGTGTACCATGTCTGCAGCCTCTGCCATCTCCTGTACCATGCCCATAGCCTCTGAAATCTCCTGCACCATGCCCACACCCTCTGCCATACTGACATCTTCTGTACCATGCTCTCAGCCTCTGACATCTCCTGTACCATTCCCGCAGCCTCTGCCATCTTGACATCTTCTGTAACATGCCCACAGCCTTGGCATCTCCTGTACAATGCCCACAGCCTCTGACATCTCCTGTACCATGACCACAGCCTCTGCCATCTTGACATCTTCTGTAACATGCCCACAGCCTTGGCATCTCCTTTACCATGCCCACAGCCTCTGACATCTCCTGTACCATGCCCACAGCCTCTGACATCTCCTGTACCATTCCCGCAGCCTCTTCCATCTTGACATCTTCTGTACCATGCCCACAGCCTTGACATCTCCTGTACAATGCCCACAGCCTCTGCTATCTTGACATATTTTGTACCATGCCCAAAGCCTCTGACATCTCATTTACCATACACACAGCCTCTGCCATCTCGTGTACCATGTCTGCAGCCTCTGCCATCTCCTGTACCATGCCCATAGCCTCTGAAATCTCCAGTACCATGCCCACAGCCTCTGCCATCTTGATATATTCTGTACCATGCCCACAGCCTTGATATCTCCTGTACCATGACCACAGCCTCTATATTCTTGACATCTTCTATTACATGCCCACAGCCTCAGACATATCCTATATATATTATATATTTTTTTTCCTCAGTTTAGGTCAATACGTATTCTACATATTTTTGGTAAAAATAATAGCAATAAGTGTATATTGATTGGTTTTCGCAAAAGTTATAGCATCTACCAAATAGGGGATAGATGGGAGGCATGGCTAGCCAGCGAAGCGGATGGCTGCTTTCTAAAACAGCTAATCTCCACTGAGGGCCAACGGAGGTTGATACAGCTATGTACAGCCTTGTTTGAGCACACAGACTGCACTACAAGGTCCAGCGAACCTCTGAAATGGCATCCCACAAAATAAAGGGGTAAAACAACCAGGAAAGATGCCCGATTTCTTTGCCATTCAGCGCCGTTACACGGACCAAGATGGCGGCGACAGGCACTGGGGAGACACATGCAGCTCCTATACACAACGCAGCACGCCCACAGGCTCCCAACTCGGTCGCAATCACAACAAGCAGGGATCAGATAACTTTCCCTCACCCCCATCGGCATCATCCAATCCAGCTACAAGTAAACCGGATCTGGCATTTCATTCAGCTTCTAATGGCTTGGAGGTAAGCTTAGACTCCTCTATAGATGTCACGAGAGAACTGCAGGAATCTATATCTGACTTCCCCACAGCAAACAAACCAGTAATGGACACCACACTAAAAGACATGTTAGTGTCCTTAAGATCCACTCTGCATGCTGACATAATGGCACTAACCAGCCAATTTAAATCAGAAATATCAGCAGTCAACAAGCGAGTCTCTCACGTGGAAACAAAAATGGGTGAATTTGCCTCCACTTTCAATAACTTGGTGGATGCCCACAATGATAGGGACGACAAGATATTGCAGATGCAACTGAAATTGGCAAATTTAGAGGATAGGTCCAGGAGGCATAACATTAAAATAAGGGGAATACCTGAAACAATAAAACCTCCTGACCTAAAAGAATACTTTACTACGTTGATGAAATCAGTGCTTCCTGATTCACCTATAGGAGATCTAATTGTGGACCACATCCACCGGCTTCCCAGGCCTAAACACATTGCATCACACCTGCCCAGGGACACCATAGTCAGGATTCATTTTTTTCATACTAAGGACAGATTCATGGCCGCTGTTAGGCACCACGACAATATACCCCCTGACTTGCAAGACCTCTTCTTCACAGACCTGTCGGCATACACTATGCAACAGCATAGACAACTGCCAAGCATCACAAAACCTCTGAACAACAACAAGATAGTGTACAGATGTATATACCCAGCGAAGCTGCTAATAACTAAGGATGGACACAACCATATAATTGCTAGCGTCAAGGAAGGCATGCACCTCATGATAGACTGGCATATCATTCCCACTGGCACAGCGGAAGGGGACGGGATGAAACTCCCATATCTAACAGAGGATTCAGACGCTGAAACTGGCTGACAATTGGGCTCGTAAGTCACTACCTTCATTAACTCTGTTGGCCCAGGGGATGTCGATGTTAATTTATCCCCTTACCTAAACCCCTAAGTTGAGTGGTTGTTTTACCGCACAGATTCTAACCAGAATTGTAACCTGTTACTCTGGTGTGTTACAACCGATTAATCCACCTACGTTTTACCTCACTTAATTTTTATTTTATTTTTCCTTTCTTTTCCTTTTCTTTCTTACTAACCATCATCTAAGAAGTAATCCAGGAGACTTCCAAGAACTACCTTCCGGACTCAGCAAACACCTACCAAACCTCGCTTTCTGGGGAACCCAGCCACACGCCTGTGACAGGTAACGTGTAATACGCTAATATAAACATAACTGCACTAAATCAGCCCCACTAATCACCATAGGATGCCTTTCAATATCTCTTCACTCAATGTTAAAGGACTGAATAGCCCTCAAAAAAGACAAATGACATGGAGAGAAGCTATTAAGCTTCACAGTGATATATTTTGCATACAATAGACCCATTTCTGTTCTCTCAAATTCCCAGTTTTTCAGCACCGTAAATACCCACATGTTACATGGCCAACGGCCCCAAAAAAAAGGGGGAGTAGCTATTGCTATCAAAGACTCAGTCCAATTTAAAGAACTGGATGTTCATATGGATAGCTCAGGCAGATATATTATACTGGTATGTGAGACTGACATTTCTGTATATACTTTGGTTAACATATCTACCTATCACAAAGTAAAGTTTTTGAATAAAATATGGAAGAAAGTATCTTCAATGAGACAAGTATCTACTATCCTATGCAGAGATTTCAATACTGTTCCCAACAGAGAGAGATGGACGCTTCTGATGGATCTAAATCCCAACATAGAAGAGTTTCTTTGGACCGTTTCATCTCTTTGTCGGGTCTTTATGATGTATGGAGATGCCAGCACGCATCAGAGAAAGACTTTTCTTTTTTTTTTCCAAATGCTCATAATTCATATTCTCGCATAGATCTGTTCTTGGTAGACAAATTTATGTTGCAAAAAATTGACCGATCAGAAATACATTGTATTACGTGGTCTGATCATGCACCAATTTCCATTGGCATGGGGGGTCAATGAGTCGAAACCAGATCAAACAGATGGCATAATAATATTTACATATTATCGCAACCTGCAAATTTAGAAGCTATACGCTCAGCACTTACGGAGTTTTTTGCCATTAACGCTCCCTCGGTTGGCGCTCCCTTCACACTGTGGAATGCACATAAAGTGTATATTAGAGGTTTGCTCATTCAGATGAGTGCTAAATTTAAAAAACAACCATCACAAAAACTGGACAAGCTACTGACTAAGAACACTTAGAAACTATTAATAAGCAAAACCCCTCCCTAAAACTTAGAGATGCACTATTCATCACTAGGCAAGAGTTGAGAACGCACCTGATAGTCCAACATAACCACCAGCTTCGCTCTTTAAAAGCTCGTACTTACAGATGTGGAAATAAACCTGAGAAAACATTAGCAAACCAACAAAAGGAAAAAATACCCACACAGAAAATATCTTATATTTGGAGCCCTAAAACTAAAAGAAAAGTCACAAACCCAAAAGAAATTGCGGATGCCTTTAGTGATTATTACGAAGCATTGTATAATCTTAAAAATGACCAAGACACTCCCCAACCCAATGATGATATAATTGCGGACTTCCTGACATCAGTGAATCTACCTACTGTATCCCAAGCAGACTTAGACAAATTGAACCAACCAATAACGACCCAAGAAATAGAACAAATGATAAAGATCCTTCCACATAATAAGTCACCAGGCCCAGACGGTTACTCTTCAGAATATTATCAGTTATTTAGTAACATCTTATCACCATACCTACAAATGGTATTTGACACTGCCACGGCTGTAGCTGGTTTTCCCTCAGAAATGCTCACGGCCACAATTATTACACTGCCCAAACCAGGTACGGAACCTAACATGCCACAAAACTTCAGGCCCATCTCATTGTTAAATGCAGATGTGAAGTTATACGCCAAGCTATTAGCACACAGATTGACAAATATACAGCCCCAATTAATAAATTATGATCAGGTGGGTTTTGTGTCGGGCTGACAAACGACAGACGCTACTAGGAGAATGCTTAATCTTCTACATATAGCAGAAAAAGAAAGAAGGCCTTCTCTGCTCCTCACGTTGGATGCAGAGAAGGCCTTCAATAGAGTACACTGGGGGTACCTTAGAGGGGTATTGTGGAAGTTTTGCTTCTCCGGCCCGATACAAGATGCAATACTGGCTCTATATTCCTCTCCGTCAGCATATGTGTATACGGAGGGAATGTTCTCCAAATAATTTCAAATCACGAACGGAACGAGGCAGGGTTGCCCCATGTCCCCATTAATTTTTGCACTAATAATGGAACCCTTGGCAGAGAAAATCAGATCTGACCACTTCGTACAAGGCATAGCATCACAATCGTACCAGCATAAAATGACATTATTTGCTGACGATGTAATATTATCACTCTCTAACCCAATCAAATCTCTACCTGCAGCCCACAGTATTCTCCAACAATTTGACAGAATATCCTATTACAAAGTAAACACAATGAGATCAAACATACTAGGCATAAGAATAAACAAAAGAGTAGAAAATAATTTACAAGAGATTCTCCCATATCCATGGACCACACCGTCCATTACCTATTTGGGTATCCAACTCACATGTCCACTCTCTAAATTATACCAAGAAAACTATGTACCACTCATTGACAAATGCCAGAAAGAACTCTCAAGAATTCAAAAGTTTTACCTATCCTGGTCTGGATGGTTAGCAGCATATAAAATGCTAATACTGCCAAAAATTCTTTATGTCTTTAGAGCACTGCCAATTCAAAGACCCGCTAATTTCTTTACAACTATACAAAAACAACTGTTGAGTTTTGCGTGGGGGAAAGCAGGGCGAGGTGCTCTCCTTTCATACAAAATAAACATAAAAATGCAGGAGGTATGGGCCTGCCAATACTGAAGGATTGTTTCACAGCACTTGTTATTGACCAGATTAAAAATTGGTTTGTTAACTTACAAGATTTCAATCACTTTCACCCCTTTCATTTCTCATGGCCTCTGTCACACCTACAGCTAACCAAACCACAGACCACCCCACAATTCAAGCAGCGTGTAGGACATGGCCTGAGATCAGCTTAGAAGGTTCAGCACATTATCCAATAGTCAAAGTCCCCATTCCTCTAGAATCCATCAAATGGTTAATCCCTAACATAGCATTGAATAAATGGCTTGAGAACAAAATAAGTAATATAGCAGATCTCACCACAGGGGATAAAATAAGGCCTTTCACATACCGTATTTGCCGGCGTATAAGACGACCCCCTAATTTGCCAGTGAAAACTTAGGTTTTGGGCTATACTCACCATATAAGACTACCCCCCTTCGGAGGCAACACCATTTAAAAAAAAACATCAGAAACGTAAAAAAAAAAAAACACATCAGACTTAACACCAGAAAAAACTTGTGAACTACATGTCCCAGAGATCCCACAATTGGCAGGCAGCAACAATGAATCCTCTCCTCCAAAGCACCATAAATCATACCTGTATTTTTGGTGAGATCTGGAGCTGGATGCGCAGTACAGGATGCTTTAAAGGGATTGTAAAGCAATTTTTTTCATTTTTTTTAATAACAAACATGTTATACTTACCTCCACTGTGCAGCTCGTTTTGCACAGAGTGGCCCTGAACCTGCTCTTCTGGGGTCCCTCGGTGGCTGTCTCTGCTTCCTCCCGCAGGTGCTTCTCACGTTCATGCGAGCTCCCTCGCATTGGTGAGAAGCACCTGCGGGCGGGCTCCCGTGATACAGCCGGCGGCTATAGCCGCTCGCTGTATCACAAGGCCCCGCCCCCCGGCGCGCTGCATCATTGGATGTGATTGACAGCAGCGCGAGCCAATGGCTGCGCTGCTTTTCATCCATCCACTCCAGCCAATCAGCGGCAGGCTGAGCGGCGAAGAGGACGGCGGGGGCGAGCGCGGGATTTTCGAGGGGTCAGGTAAGTAAAACGGCGGGACTGGAGGCGCCAGCAGTGTCAGATGTTTTTTCACCTTAATGCATAGAATGCATTAAGGTGAAAAAACATTTATCTTTACAACCCCTTTAATATGTAGAGCACCAGGTACACATATGATGCTGTGTTAGTACAGTAGGGCCAGGAACACTGCAGAATATAGTGTGCATACAATGTGCACCGCTAAGCCAATCATGGTAGGCAATGTATTATACTAATCTGTTTATTATACAAAGCCTGTTTGGATTGGCAGAGGCTGTGACATCAGCCCACGCCGCTCTGACTCATTGTACTGTATCCTGCTCGGATTGGCAGAGGTTGTTACTCCAATCCGAGCAGGCTTAGCAAGGCTGTACTCATCAACAGAGTGCATCGGCCGCCGGGATTGGCTGAGTGGTGCATACTGTATGTATACAGTATTACTGAGCACTCGGCGGGTTGAAATCCATTGCGGCCACTTCATACCCGGCGTATAAGACGACCCCCACTTTTTTGCTGTGTAATTTAGGTGTAAAAGATTGTCTTATACGCCGGAAAATATGGTACATTCAGCAAAAAATTCAGAATCCCAAACACAGAAATCTTTATCTACACACAGATAGCTTCTTTGGTTCAAAGCATAAAAGTGACACATATCCCCATCATCAGGGCAGGACTTACCATTGGGCTTGACTGGGCCCCGCCCAATAGGGGGCCTCGCCAAGATACATAGCCGAGTGTACTCGGCTCCACTCACAATCACGCCCAGTCCCACCCTATGGTGGACATAACAAAGGGAATGGGCATAACTGTGAGCCGAGCCAAGTACACTAGGCTCCGCTAGGGACTCTCAGAGACCCGAGAGCCACCAAGAGCTGCCAAGAGCTGCCAAGAGGACAGGAGAGTCACCAAGATACACAGGACTCTGTATCTTGGTGGCACCATTTTTAAACTTCAAGACTGCAATGACAAGGCTGCAAATTACACTGGACAAGGCTGCATTGATGGCCATTTAAATGTAAGTTTTTTTTACGTTAAACTTCCCTCTTTTTTTTTTTGATTTTCAAAGAGCTTTATAGAAAATGCTGAATAAAATACAGATTAAGACATGAAAAATTACGGACAAAACATAGGTAAGATATAATTGTCCATAAACAACAATAACAAAGAGCATATAGCTCGAACAAGCGCACAAAGTTGAGGGATTATTCCAGTTCCTCAAGATGGAAGGGAACTGGAAGGGGGGAAGGGAGGGATAGGGGAATGAAGTAAGAAGTGAGAGGGATGGATACCAGTTGGGGATCGAGATTAGTATGTAGTTAGTGAGCTATGTTGCCTTTCTCCGTGTCATTCTTATCGCAGTGGGTTCAGATCACTCTAAGCCCTTGTACACACGGTCGGAGAATCTGTCGGAATGAGTCTCATCGGACCGTGTCGTCAGATAATCCGACTGTGTGTGGTATGCATCGGACTGATTCCGTCCGAATCTCCGTCCGACCCAATTTTCCAACATGTTGGAAAGATTTCCCGACCAACTGGGCCGGACGGACCTAATCCAATCATGTGTAGAGCATTTTCATCTGACCAAGTGCCACGCATGCTCACATTCAAATTCTGACACGGAAGCGCTCATTCAGGTAAAACGACTGCTCGTTAGCGATATAGCACATTCGTCACGCTGCAATGTTAAAAAATCATTCATCAAGCGCATTCTCTTGTTCTTTACAATGCTGCAAGAACCAACTTCTTTTGATGCTCATAGTCACACACACTTCTCCCGAACGGATTTCATTACTCTTTTTTAACCATTTCAGCAATACAATTTTAGTTTAAGTCACATCTACACAATGTTTTTTTTTATTTTTATTTTTTTGGATGTTTTTTGGGGGGATTCCCTAAAAATCTCCTTTAAAGACACTGCTCATTTCTCCTTTTTTTTGGGTGTAAACTTACAACAACAACATTATTGTATTTTTTTAGATTTTCTTTTACTTTTTTAATCTACAGGAGGTTGTTTAGTGTTGGTACCCCTTGTTATTTAGTTCACTTTGTATTTTGGAAATGTACCTGCCTGCTCACAAATAAACTCTACTTTTTGAAGGAAAACACATTACACAAGTATTTCAGCAAACAAAAATAACATTTATTTTGTTTGCTCGAAAATAAAAATAGGAACTCAGCACTGGAGAAACTTCTTAACTTTGGTGCAGCCTTTGGCCCCCAGGGCAGACATGACTAAATGACATATAAAAAAATTGGTGTCCTGAGGAGTAGATATCTCAGGGAGAGAAGTCCGCTCCTGAAGTCCTAGAGAGCAGGAAATTCAGATGACATTTCTGTCCCCAGGATGGTGATCTTGAAGAGGCTGCATCTTCTGGCACACCAGACTCAACTCAGGCCATCACTCTCTGGTCTTCCTTTGTGACTTCCCACCAGGCATCCTTCCAGGCTGTGGCTGGGCTTCTGTAGCTGGGGCAGCAGGAGAAGGAGGGCGTTGGTGGACCTCCTGGCTGCCACTTGCCACAGCCTCCCCCGACTGAGGTCTTCCTGTGTATGAAAAGGGGACATCGTTTTAGTTTGTTGATCATCAATCACAACATTTTGTGCTCCTGGCTTTTGCTATTTGACTGTTACCAAATAGAACAGACTATCATTCTGACACCAGCATTTTTCTTTCCTGTACCAATCATTTTTGGTCACTACTGTCTATTGACATGTAAACCACTTTGAGAAATCTCAACTTACGGATCAATAAGAACATCTAGTTAACATCATTAAATGTAACACAAGAAATATGTTCAACAATGCAATACCTGTCTCAAGCTGGGCCCCACCACATGGTGCTGCCTGGAAGGCCAAGGTTGTACATCAGAAGCCTCAGCTGGGGGTGAAGGATGCCTTGGAGGAAGCCTGGAGAGTGGTGGCTTGGGTACCCCCTGGTCTACCAGAAAATGCAGCCTGTCAAAGTGCACCATCCTGGGGTAATAAACAGCATCTGGATCTCCTGCTCTCAAGGACTCCAGGTGCTTCTTTCTCTCCCTGAAATATGTAAGCTTCATGGCCACAATTTTGCGATTCAAATATGTCATGTCTGCCATGGGGACCCTGATCTGCACCAAAGCATGCAGTTTCTCCAGTGTTGCATTCCTCTTTGATCTGTGATAATAAAATTTGTTGTGGAACTGCCACAGGCAGGGCATCTCCATGTAGAGCTCGAGGAATAGCCCCATAAAGTTGGGATTGTTGAATGGGTCCATTTTGTCTGCAAGACACAACACAAGACAAACCCTCAAATACTAATAATGTAATTAAAATCCCTCCTAATCTTATCCCAACAGCAGCCTAGATACAAGCAGTCTAGTCTAGTGAAGCACAAATTTAAAAATGTTACCTTTGTTTCGACGTTCGCCGCGTTCGTGACTCACACTCTCCTCCCAGATCGCACGGACGATACACATGTGTGGCGTTTTATATACAGTGCGCATGCGTGAAACTCCGCCCGCCCCTGACGTTCTTTCCAGACTATTCCCCGCCCCTTTGCTTCCCACGCAGTGGGGAGAGCACATGGCGGAGAGAACGCAGGTGCGCAATAATAGTTCCACTAACGAGGAGGAGGGTGAGGAAAGCCCAGAGCCTGAAACGTCCCTATGCAGGAAGACAAGATTTTAAGGCCTCAAATATGTCTTTTGGAGAGATGTTGGAGATGGTCGACATATTGAACAGGACCGACTATGATGGGAAGTATGGACCTTACCCAAACCCAAATATCAGAAAGGCCAAGATCATGAAGAAAGTTGTGAAGAGTCTTCTGAAGAATTTTGGGGTACGCCGATCCAAGGATCAACTGAGAAAACGCTGGTCAGACCTGAAACTGAGGGAGCACGAGCAGTACCTAAGGATCAAGCGTGTTCTTAAAGTAAGTAGTTGTCGTGTGTTCATATGATTATTCTTGCTTGCATACATGCTCCATGTGCTTTGATTTCATGTTGTGCATTTTAAAATGGCCACTTTCAAGGTCATGGTTTTGTTCGTTTGTATGAAACATCGTTCTGCAGGGAAGTATTCCAGCTTAACAAAGTGTATCCAATAATGTTCTCACCTTGTAACTCGGCCCAAAAACACAATTGTACAACACTTCCAAGCAATGTTTCTTATTCATATTTCTGCCCTCTGTGTGCTAATTAATCTTTGTTTACATTCTCATAGGGGAGAGAAGACTCGGCAAGTATGAGGATACCAGGAACCATGAGGACACCAGGGACCACACCCCTCCCAAAGAAGGGCAACTTCCAAAAGAAGAAACAGAGGAGCAGGAGCAGGAGGAGGAGGAAGGAGAGATCGTGGAGGTTGGCCAAATTGTTACCACAACAGGTGAGTGTCGGAGAACACAGCTTCCGGTAAGATCATCAATGTATATCACCATATTTGTATTACATGGTGTGTTTGTTTTTCTTCTAGGTGATGTGGGGGAAGATTCCCGTTTTACCAGTGAAAGTGCCCAGATCTTGATCGGGGAGATAATG
This sequence comes from Lithobates pipiens, assembly GCF_037356315.1. Lineage (NCBI taxonomy): Eukaryota > Metazoa > Chordata > Amphibia > Anura > Ranidae > Lithobates > Lithobates pipiens. The sequence continues at coordinate 3,062,960 of NW_027507746.1, forward strand.
GGGTGCAATAGGGATTTGGAAATTGTACAACAAAACATCAATGATGTTAAAAATAAAATGAAGAACATCATTGATGTTTTGGGGAGAGTGTGAAAACAAAAAAAAACTAGATAGGGTTTTATTTTTTATTTAAAAAAAAAATGTTGTATTTTGCATAATTCCAAATTTGGAAGATGCACAGAGTGTGTAAACATGCGCTATCTCCCATCATGGGGGATCAATGTACATGTTTTGTGGAAAGTGTCTGAGATGAAGGGGTTGCAGCCCCAAAGCATGTACATTGATCCCCCATGATGGGAGATAGCACATGTTGACACACTGTGTGTATCTTCCAAATTTGGATTTTTCAGGGGTCACACCCCATGTGATGAAGGCAATATCAGCCCAGTTTGTACATACTCAGGTCTGATATTGTCTTCACTTTTCAAAGTTGAACTTTGTAAGTTCCTGTGTTCTGTATTTTACGCCTGTTTACAAAAAAATATATACATGCCTGTTTACAAAAAAATGTTATAAAATGCCTATAAATAAATGATATGCCTGTTTACAAAAAAAAGTTATACATGCCTGTTTACAAAAAAAACAAGTAAAAAATAAATATGAATAAACTGGGTTTTGGATACCAAAAACATCTTGGTTTGTTGTAAAAACCTTTACTAAACGCAAATGTGCTTGTATTAAAAAGTTGAATTCTCAACAATGTGTGGCTTCCTTTTTCATTGGGATTAAAATGTATTTGTAGTGAAATTTGAGTTTGTGCTGAGAAGGAGTGCGATTTACTAAAGGCAACTCCACTTTGCACTCCAAGTGCAGTTTCTGGTGTACTTTTGCAGTGCACTTGTAGTGCAAAGTGGATGTGCCTTTAGTAAAAAGCACCCAGAGTGAGGTGTAAATTTGGACAATCACGCCATTTTCCTGCCAGGGTGCTGAAAATGAGCATGATTTAGATCAGTAATGCACTACACATTAGTTAACAAAAAGAAGGTGTATGTGTAGCAGACCCACAACATAATAAGATTGTCTGAAGAAGAGACTGTCCCCTCATCTCGCTCTGAACTTGGGTTTGCACTGTTGCTGAAAAAGGCACAACTTGATGAAAAATGGCAAAGTGGGAGGCCACAGTCTGCCATTTCTGTGGCGTTGAAGGACACTGTGTAGTGACACAAAAAAAAAACTAGTAATTTTACAAATCAACATTGCATGCAGATTAGACACCCACATTTTTGGACAAAATTAGTAATTTTTTTTTTTAAATGAGTATTTAAAGCCTAAAGTATAAGGCCCCCTTATGAGAGTCCTGACCCCCCATCCCCCCATCTGATGGTGTCAGGTCACCTAGAGCCCAGGTGACAGGTGCACACCGTAGGGTTGGGGGTGCACCGCTAGGCTGTGGACCCTACGGCTGACGGCTGCAGACGGGGGACAGATCCCACTGGGGTAAGAGCGTAAGATTCCCCGGGGCGCGGAATCTAAGAGCCAACTGGTGTTCACCAGAGCTTCGAGTGGTGAAGATGGTCTTGGCTGCAACTGGCTCCAGGTCGCAACCCCCAGGGTCCCGCAGCTCACGCCCACAGTAGGAAACAGGAGGATAGGGATGGTGAGGGACAAAGCCAAAGTCGGGGCCACAAGCAGAAAAGAATAGTCGGGTACACGCCAATAGGTCAGGGTCACAGGCAAGCAGGGATGGTCAGAACACGCCAAGGTCGGTAACGGAAATCAGTAGCAGAGCACACGACAGGAAACAGGAAGCTAATACACAAGGGTTGATCAGCAGGATAGGCTAGCAGTGCAAAGGTTAATATAGTGTAGTCTGATAGGGGCTAGGGTGGAGCCACTCCAGAGGAAGGAAATAAAAGCAGTCAGGTGAAGCTCGGCTGGTCTCTAGAAATGAACACATGCAGACAGGTAAGGAGAACAACTCTAATGCATAACCATGACAGTACCCCCCTTCTTAAGAGGCCTCCCCCTCCCCCGCCTGGGACCAGGTTTAGAGGGGAACTTCAAATGAAACTTCCTCAACAGACAAGGTGCAAAGACCTCGGAAGCCGAAATCCACGACCTCTCAGGACCAAAACCTTTCCAGTGCACGAGGTACTGGAGAATGCCTCTACAGAGTCGGGAATCCAAAATTTGGCTAACCTCGTATTCCTGATCATCCTCAGAGACCGGTGCTATGGTAGGGGAAGGACGAGAGAACTTATTGAGGACTAACGGCTTTAGAAGGGCAACATGGAAGGAGTTAGAGATTTTGAGGCTTTTGGGAATCTGGAGCTTGAAACAAACCGGATTCAGTTTAGAAATTATGGTGTATGGACCAATGAATCTTGGGGCAAATTTGAGGGAAGGAACCCGGAGTTTGATGTTCCTGGTGGAGAGACAGACTGTCTCCTGGCTGAAAAGAGGGTGGCTTACGCCTGCGACGGTCAGCAAAACTCTTGAATTTGTTGGCAGCTTTCTGGAGGGAATCATGAACGTCAGCCCACATGGAATTGAATGATTCCTGAACAGTAGCCAAAGCTGGAATGTCAGAAGAACAAATCATAGGAAGAGGAAGCTGAGGATGTCTTCCATAAACAGTGAGAAAGGGTGTTTTCTGAGAACTGACGTTAACATGATTATTGTGGGAGAACTCAGCCCACGGTAATAATGATGCCCAATCATCATGATGGGCAGAGACCAAGGTACGGAGAAAGACCTCTAACTCCTGATTAACTCTCTCAGTCTGGCCATTGGATTGGGGATGATAAGAAGAGGTAAAATCCAAGGTAATGTCGAGGGATTTGCAAAAGGCTCCCCAAAAACGAGAAGTAAATTGCACACCCCTGTCCGAGACAACATGCGAAGGAACACCATGAAGGCGGAAAATCTCTCGTACAAAAATGGGAACCAAGGCAGGGGCAGAAGGGAGACCAGGAAGAGGAACAAAATGAGCCATCTTGGAGAACCGATCGATTACTACCCAAATGGCCGTATTATTCTCCGATAGTGGAAGATCAGTGATAAAATCCATGGCGATATGAGACCAGGGCTCCTTAGGAATGGGCAAGGGCATGAGAAGACCAGCAGGGGCTTGAGTGGAAGATTTGGACTGAGCACAGACGTGACAAGCCTTAACATAGTCTTTAACATCCGAGCGGAGATTAGGCCACCAGTAGTGGCGACTGATAAGCAGGAAGGATCGGAGGAACCCAGCATGACCTGCCATCTTGGAATCATGTCCCCAACGAAGGATCTTGGTTCTTAGCTCCGTGGGAACAAAGGTCTTACCAGGAGGAATCTTTGATTCCAGGGTGGTAGAATGGGCAACAATGCAAGAGGTAGGAATGATCGGCTCAGGATCAGGGTTGGACTCCTCGTCCAAGGTGTCAAATGACCTAGAGAGCGCATCAGCTCGACCGTTGCAGGAACCAGGTTTGTACGTAATCGTGAATTTAAAACGAGAAAAGAAGAGACTCCACCTGGCCTGTCTGGGGTTCAGACGTTTAGCATTCTGTAGGTACTGTAGATTCTTATGATCAGTAAAGATCGTTATGGAGTGAGGGGAACCTTCCAAGAGATGACGCCACTCCTCCAACGCCAATTCAATTGCGAGAAGTTCCCGATCACCAATGGCATAATTTCTCTCTGCCTGAGAATTTTTTTTGGAGAAGAACGCACATGGTTGATGTTTCTTCTCAAAGTCCTGAAGAAGCACAGCTCCCACCCCCATCGAAGAAGCGTCTACTTCAATAAAAAATGGGTCTTCAGGATTTGGTCTCCTCAAGAGGGGTCCAGAGACAAAGGCCTGTTTCAGATCGTGAAACGCAGAGACAGCCTCGGAAGACCAGTCTTTGGCATTAGCACCCTTCTCGGTCAAAGCGATAATAGGCGCAGCAATGGAAGAGTAATTCCTTATGAACTGCCTATAATAATTTGTGAAGCCAAGGAAGCGCTGTGTGGCCTTGAGGCTAGCAGGAAGGGGCCAGTTGGTAATGGCAGAGACCTTTCCGGGATCCATGCGAAGACCCTCACTAGAAACATAACATCCCAGAAACAGGACATCGGAACATTCAAAGGAACATTTCTCCATCTTGGCATAGAGATTGTTCTCTCTAAGGCGCTGAAGTACGGTGCGTACATGGTTTCTGTGAGCAGGCAGATTTTGGGAAAAGATGAGAATGTCATCCAGATAGATGACAACAAACTGGTACAGTAGATCCCTGAATATTTCGTTGACAAAGTTCTGGAACACAGCTGGAGCATTACACAAACCAAAAGGCATAACCAAGTACTCGTAATGCCCGTCCCTAGTGTTAAATGCGGTCTTCCATTCGTCACCTTCTCGTATTCGAATGAGATTGTATGCACCTCTGAGATCCAATTTAGTGAAAATGGAAGCCTCCTTCAACCTGTCAAATAGCTCAGATATTAGAGGTAAGGGGTAACGGTTTTTAATAGTCACAGCGTTTAAACCTCTATAGTCAATGCAGGGTCTGAGGGTGCCATCCTTTTTGGCAACGAAAAAGAACCCTGCTCCTGCAGGCGATGAGGATTTCCGGATGAAACCTCTCTCCAAATTCTCAGCGACATACTCAGACATGGCTTGGGTCTCTGGAATGGATAAAGGGTAGGTACGACCCCTGGGCAGGGTTGCTCCAGGGACAAGGTCAATAGCACAGTCAAAAGATCTGTGAGGAGGAAGTACCTCAGCAGACTTCTTACAGAACACATCCCGGAAATCGCTATAAGCCGCAGGAAGATCGGATGAGACAGATGTGGTAGCAATGGGAAGTTTCCTCTTGGGGGTCACCTTGGAAAGACAAGACGAGAAACACGAAGGACCCCAGGCCAGGATCTGCCCAGATACCCAGTCCACATGTGGCGAGTGGAGCTGCAACCAAGGAAGACCCAATACAATGGGGGTAGAGGCCTTGGGTAGGATGAGGAAGGAGATCCACTCCTGGTGGAGTATCCCTACCGACATCCTAATAGGTAGCGTCTGGAAACGGATAGGACCCCCTGGGAGCACAGTGCCATCAATTGCCGAGACTACTAGCGGAGTAGCGAGGGGAGAAAGGGTAAGCTTCATAGAAGAGGCAGTTCTCCAGTCCATAAAATTGCCGGCAGCCCCGGAGTCCAGATATGCTAGGACTGATTGGGGAGAAGTGCCTACATGGAGGAACACCGGAAGAAGGAGACGAGAAGGTGATGTTTCTGGGTCCAATACTCCACCTTCCAAATGTATTAGACCCGAGCGTTTCCCGGACGGAGCGAGCAGGAGTCACGAAAATCACCCTTTCCCCCACAATAAAGACACAAGCCCAGAGTTCTGCATCTAGCACGTTCTTCGGGGGTCAGTCTGATCCGGCCCAGCTGCATGGGCTCCTCAGCAGATGGAGGATGCTCCACAGGGCGACGGGGAAAAAGCTCAGGCTGACTAGAACCTGGGGGGTGATGGCGTCTTTTTTCTAAGGACCTCTCCTGGAAGCGAATGTCAATTTGATTACATAAGGAAATGACTTTGTCTAGACCGGCGGGGATAGCTCTTCCTGCTAATTCGTCCTTCACTCGGTCTGAGAGGCCATGTAAAAAGGTTGCGACCAGGGCCTCATTGTTCCAGCTCAATTCCGCTGTAAGGATACGGAACTGAAGTGCATATTGGCCCACTGAACCAGATTCTTCGCAAAGGCGTAAAAGGGCACTAGCCGCGGAAGAAACCCGAGCTGGCTCCTCAAAGATGTTACGAAAGAGCTTCAAGAAGTCGGACAGGCTGGAAACCACTGGATCATTTTTCTCCCACAGGGGGGCAGCCCAGGCTAAAGCTTCACCGGAGAGGAGGGAAATGATATAGGCTACCTTTGCCCGATCGGATAGAAAGTTTTGAGGCTGGAGCTCAAAATGAATGGTGCATTGGCTGAGGAAGCCCCTGCAGGCCTTGGAGTCCCCAGAGAAACGGGACGGAGCAGGCAGTACTAATGAATGCGTGGATGCGACTGGTGCGATAGATGCAGTCGCAGACTGTACTTGAGGCTGCTGGTTCGGGGTTCCCAAGGAAGCCTGTAGCTGCTCGAAGCGAGAAGCCAGATCCTGGAGGAATCGCATCACCTGAGTCTGATTAGATTCCTGGGTCTCGAGTCTCCGCACTATGCCCTGCAAAGGATCGACTGCAGGGAGCGGCACGTCAGCCGGGTCCATGGCTGATCAAACTGTCAGGTCACCTAGAGCCCAGGTGACAGGTGCACACCGTAGGGTTGGGGGTGCACTGCTAGGCTGTGGACCCTACGGCTGACGGCTGCAGACGGGGGACAGATCCCACTGGGGTAAGAGCGTAAGATTCCCCGGGGCGCGGAATCTAAGAGCCAGCTGGTGTTCACCAGAGCTTCGAGTGGTGAAGATGGTCTTGGCTGCAACTGGCTCCAGGTCGCGACCCCCAGGGTCCCCCAGCTCACACCCACAGTAGGAAACAGGAGGATAGGGATGGTGAGGGACAAAGCCAAAGTCGGGGCCACAAGCAGAACAGAATAGTCGGGTACACGCCAATAGGTCAGGGTCACAGGCAAGCAGGGATGGTCAGAACACGCCAAGGTCGGTAACGGAAATCAGTAGCAGAGCACACGAAAGGAAACAGGAAGCTAATACACAAGGGTTGATCAGCAGGATAGGCTAGCAGTGCAAAGGTTAATATAGTGTAGTCTGATAGGGGCTAGGGTGGAGCCACTCCAGAGGAAGAAAATAAAAGCAGTCAGGTGAAGCTTGGCTGGTCTCTAGAAATGAACACATGCAGACAGGTAAGGAGAACAACTCTAATGCATAACCATGACAGATGGGCCCTTGATAAAAAATGAGGGGGATGTTTAGGAGAGGTAACCCTCTCCACTTGATTGAGAGCTGAATGCCTAAATAATGTGTGATACTTTGGGAAGCCCCTCCTTAGTTACACTATTGGCAGCCCACCGGACAGGTAAGAAGTGTCATAATAACAAAATGGAAGGACATTTTGACATTCTGCTAGTACATAGCAAGAAAATTAATGTGTTAAAAAAATCAAAATAGTATTTGAAAGTATTGAGGCCCTTACACTACATGCTTTGGTGAATTGTTCCATAAATTTTATCATGAAAAAGGTATTTAGAGTGTGTATTGGGTTGGGTCAAGTCATCAGATAGAAGATTGCTATCAGCTGAGGTAACAGTTGGGGAGAGGGGGGTTACTAATGAGTTTAGCACAACTCCAAAACAAAAAAAGGTCACTTTGCATGAATTGAAGCACACACATCACATTTGTAGACATTTTAGGGGGTGTTAGGGGATGTTAGGGGAAAGCAATATTATGGAGCTGCCAAAAGACATTGTCAAGTGACTAGACTATAGTTTTAGGGGCCAAGAAGAGCATGGTGGGGAATAGGGATGAGCTTCGAGTTCGAGTCGAACTCATGTTCTACTCGAACATTGCCTGTTTGCCTGTTCAGCGAACAGTGAACAATTTGGGCTGTTCGCAGCAAATTCGAAAAGCCGGAACACCCTATACAAGTCTATGGGAGAAATCTAAAGTGCTCGTTTTAAAGGGTAATATGCAGGTTACTGTCCTAAAAAGTGTTTGGGGACCTGGGTCCTGCCCCAGGGGACATGGATCAATGCAAAAAAAAGTTTTAAAAACGGACGTTTTTTCAGGAGCAGTGATTTTAATAATGATTAAAGTGAAACAATAAAAGTGTAATATTCCTTTAAATTTCGTAGCTGGGGGGTGTCTATAGTATGCCTGTGAAGGGGCGCATGTTTCTGGTGCTTAGAACTGTCGCTGCACAAAGTGTCATTTGTGCAGGAAAAAAAGTCTTTTAAAATCACTTGCGGCTAAATTGTCGGGTCTCCGTAATACAGAGAACACTCAATGAGTGTTCTCTGTATTAGCCGACAATTCATTCATTCATTGATTAAAAAAAAAAAAAAAAGCGTGGGGGTTCCCCTAAATTCAAATACCAGGCCCTTCAGGTCTGACATGGATATTAAGGGGAACCCCGTGTCAAATTTAAAAAAAAAATTGACGTGGGGTCCCCCCAAATATCCATACCAGACCCTTCAGGTCTGATATGGATATTAAGGAGAACCCCGCATCAAATTTTAAAAAAAAATTGACGTGGGGGTCCCCCTAAATATCCATACCAGACCCTTTATCCGAGCACGCAACCTGGCAGGCCGCAGGAAAAGAGGGGGGGACGAGAGAGCGGCCCCCCTCCCTCCTGAACTGTACCAGGCCACATACCCTCAACATTGGGAGGATGCTTTGGGGGTCTGTGACCCCTCAGAGCACCTTGTCCCCATGTTGATAAGGACAAGGGCCTCATCCTCACAACCCTGGCCGTTGGTTGTGAGGGTCTGCGGGCGGGGGGCTTATCAGAATCTGGAAGCCCCCTTTAACAAGGGGACCCCCAGATCCCGGCCCCCCCCTGTTTGAAATGGTAAGGGGGTACAAAAGTACCCCTACCATTTCACAAAGAAAGTGTCAAAATGGTTAAATAAGACAAACACACTTTTGAAAAATTCCTTTATTAAAAATAAAAAAAATAAAAAAAAATTCCAGCGGTGCTAATCCACTCTTGCTATCCAGCGACGGGTCTCCGGGGTCCAGCGATGGATGATCATATCCAGCGACGGGGGAATCTCTCAGTCCAGCGCTGTCCATACATCCGTCTTCTGTCTCCTCTCCGGAGACACTGCAGAGAGCCCAGCGCTGACATTTCTTATATTGGGAGGGCGGGGCCACCCGTCACCTGACCCCGCCCCTCTGACGCAGGAGAGGGAAGCCAGGGGTTCCCCAGTGACGTGTGGGTGACCCCGGCCCCTCTGATGTAACGGAAACCTGCGGATGTATGGACAGCGCTGGACTGAGAGATCCCCGTCGCTGAATATGATCATCCATCGCTGGACCCCGGAGACCCGTCGCTGGATAGCAAGAGTGGATTAGCACCGCTGGAATTTTTTTTTTATTTTTTTTATTTTTAATAAAGGAATTTTTCAAAAGTGTGTTTGTCTTATTTAACCATTTTGACACTTTCTTTGTGAAATGGTAGGGGTACTTTTGTACCCCCTTACCATTTCAAACAGGGGGGGGGCCGGGATCTGGGGGTCCCCTTGTTAAAGGGGGCTTCCAGATTCTGATAAGCCCCCCGCCCGCAGACCCTCACAACCAACGGCCAGGGTTGTGAGGATGAGGCCCTTCTCCTTATCAACATGGGGACAAGGTGCTTTGAGGGGTCACAGACCCCCAAAGCATCCTCCCAATGTTGAGGGTATGTGGCCTGGTACAGTTCAGGAGGGAGGGGGGCCACTCTCTCGTCCCCCACTCTTTTCCTGCAGCCTGCCAGGTTGCGTGCTCAGATAAAGGGTCTGGTATGGATATTTAGGGGGACCCCCACGTCAATTTTTTTTTAAAAATTTGATGCGGGGTTCCCCTTAATATCCATATCAGACCTGAAGGGTCTGGTATGGATATTTGGGGGGACCCCCGCGTCAATTTTTTTTTTTAATTTGACACGGGGTTCCCCTTAATATCCATGTCAGACCTGAAGGGCCTGGTATTTGAATTTAGGGGAACCCCCACGCTTTTTTTTTTTTTTTTAATCAATCAATGAATGAATGAATTGTCGGCTAATACAGAGAACACTCATTGAGTGTTCTCTGTATTACGGAGACCCGACAATTTAGCCGCAAGTGATTTTAAAAGACTTTTTTTCCTGTACAAATGACACTTTGTGCAGCGACAGTTCTAAGCACCAGAAACATGCGCCCCTTCACAGGCATACTATAGATACCCCCCAGCTACGAAATTTAAAGGAATATTACACTTTTATTGTTTCACTTTAATCATTATTAAAATCACTGCTCCTGAAAAAACGGCCGTTTTTAAAACTTTTTTTTGCATTGATCCATGTCCCCTGGGGCAGGACCCGGGTCCCCAAACACTTTTTAGGACAGTAACTTGCATATTACCCTTTAAAATGAGCACTTTAGATTGTGAACGTTCGAGTCCCATAGACTTTAATAGGGTTCTAAAGTTCACACGAAGTTTAGGTCTGTTTGCAGGTTCTGGTGCGAACCGAACAGGGGGGTGTTCGGCTCATCCCTAGTGGGGAAGTTAGTGAGGCAAATCTGCATGAGGACAAAGGGGCAGAGTATATGAATTAGAGCATATTGCAATGATGGTAATTAGGGAATGAGGAAAGAAATGCAAGACATTAGCAATCATGAAATACATAGAATGTGATGTTTAAGGTTAAAAAATAGCATAATATAGTCCTTCAGCAGGAGCTGAATGATGGCAGAACAGGTCTCTGGAATAATGATCCCCAGAGCCTGGGGGGAGATGCCTGTAGAGAACTTGAGGTCCTGAAGGTTCGTCTACGTACTCATCGTACAGTTTGTGCTGTGCAGGGGTTCTTACTTTGGCTTGTGTCAAAGTCAAAGTAAGAACCCCTGCACAGCACAAACTGTATGATGAGTACGTAGACGAAACATGTTTGGAAAACAGTCGGCTGGTCAGAACGGACACCAGAAAGCAACGCTAAACAGCAAGGCCTGAAAGGACGACCTGAATAGTAGAAGCAAGCAGACAATAAAAAATGCCTTTCAAAGCGTACTATACCAAGATACAGTCCACAATGAGAAGCAAATACTTAATGACTGCACACACTGATTATCAGATACGCAAAGACAAGCACAAACTGAAGAGCAGTAGCGATCTGAATCACTAATCTGAAAAGCGCGAATCGTCTTTCACCAAGCTTCTACTTAATGTGATTGTAGCCGTATTAGTGCAATTGTGACAGAGAAAATTGAGTACCGTTCCGTGATACTTTTTTTATTTGCACTAACATACAATTTTTCAGGACAAGCTTTTGGGGTATGTCCCCTTCTTCAAGGTTCAAGCAGTACTGATTTACAAATTTGTGTGTGTTTTTTTTTTTGTTGTTTTTTTTTCTCTTCTTTCCCTCAGAGGTGTTTTTTTTTTTTTTTTTTTTTTCTACATTCTGCTTAAAAATTTGTAAATCAGTACTGCTTGGACCTTGAAGAAGGGGACATACCCTGAAAGCTTGTCCTGAAAAATTGTATGTTAGTGCAAATAAAAAAAGTATCACGGACAGTACTCAATTTTCTCCACCAAACTTCTACTAAAACACGAGATCAGCAGAAGGAGCCCAAAGGGTGCCAGACGTGGTGCTGAACTTCATTTTTCTAGTCCCGCCATACACTGCTTACGTCACCGCGTTCTTGGCAACCGCAAAATCAGACAACTTGGCCCGACCGTGTGTATGCAACAGTTTTGGACACAATCCGTCGGACTAAATCCGATGGGCAAAATTCGATGGATTTGGTTGGCAAAATCTCTGACCGTGTGTACGTGGGCTAAGGGAGAGTAGATCAGGAAGATTACCTCTACACGGAGGTTATCACCGGGGGTAAAAGTTATGTTCTAATCAGGTACAGGGTTTATCCCTGGGGTCGGGAGCCAGGGCTTCCAATGGTAGTGGAATTTCCTCAAAGACATTTGTGATTTTGCAAAGAGATGCTGCATCAGCAAATGTTCATTTAAAATTTCAATGACATGGCTGACATTGGGAGCAATGGGTTGCTTCCATCGGCGGGCTAAAGCTAGTCGGGCTGCTATAAAGATTTGTGTGACAATAGGGTGAAAATGTGGAGGCCAGACCGAGATGTCTAGGCCAAATAAGGCCATCTGCGGGGTAATGACACGAGACAAGTCGGTTACCTCATGTATGAAATTGGTGATGTCTGTCCAGAAAACATTTATGAAGGGACACCCCCACCAAATATGAAGTGTATGTCCGTCTGTATTGCAGTTTCTCCAACATTTGCTGGAATGAGCGGGGAAGATGCGGGCTAGTTTTACAGGCGTGTAGTACCAATTGTACAGAATTTTAACTACAGTCTCCCAGTGGGATACATTTCTTGAGTACCTTGCTGTTAGGCGAATTGCCCGGTACCAGTCTGATGGGGGAATATGAGTGTTCAGTTTGGCCTCCCAATGAGTAATTGCCGGAGGGCTTTCAAGTTGAGACTGTTAGGCCAGGAGAGCATAGAAGCAGGAGATGCAGCGGGTCTTGTTGGTGGGCAAGCAAAGGAGTTGGACGATGCCTTTAGTGGTGTTGCAGGTGGATGTTGGGATTGTGGAGAGAATGTGACGTACTCTCAAATATACGTAGAAATCCTTGTGAGAGAGGAGGAATCTATTTGTGAGTTGCTGGAAGGAGAGGAGATGGTTGTCCTGAAATAAATGTCCAATATTCCTGATGCCTTGTGCCATCCATCTCTGCATAGGTAGATCCAGAGAGAGGAGAGAGATGGCTGCAAGAGGCATTTGACGAATAGCTTGGGGGTGTATTCCCCCTGTGCTTTGTGATACAGATTTCCAGATATTTAACGTTGCGTTCAAAGTGGGTAAAGAGGATTGTGTGGGGTGAAAGCCCATCCATATGGCTGCTAGGAGATGCGAGGGTGCGTGTACGATGTCTGTTGCTTCGATTAGAGTCCAAGGCTGTAGCGAAGACATATCCCAAAGTTTTCTGGTTTGATCGAGTAAGGTCGCTTTGTGATATAGTCTGAGGTTGGGCACTTTCAGACCAGCAAATTTCGTCAGCATGTATAGCAAGGAGGCCTTAACTCTTGGTTTGCGACCTGCCCAGATAAAATTGTTAAGGAGTCGCTGGAGGCCAGCGATGTCAGATTGGAGTATTGGTATCGGTAGAGTTCTGAACATATACAGGATGTGTGGTAATAAGAACATTTTAGCAAGGGCTATCCGGCCTGCCCAGGAAGCCTGTACCTGTAGGAGCAAATTGATTAGAGCCTGTAGCTTCTGGATGAGAACAGCAATGTTAGTGCGTCGTATTAGGGAGGCGGGGGAGGTCAGCTGGATGCCCAAGTAGGTCAGAGAGGAGCTGGGGGCCCAGGAAAATGAGGATACAAAGGAAATGTTGATTTTGAGCTGTGAGGATAAGGATATTCCTAGCATAGCAGACTTAGAATGGTTTAATTTGTATAGAGAGATGAGGCTAAATTGCTGTAGGAGATCACAGAGAGGGGGCAGTGAGCGTAGCGGGTTGGTGAGCCAGATAATAATATCATCGGCGTACAGTCCTATTTTGTGTGTATTTTTATCTATCTTCAGTTCGGCTATTTCTGGGCGCGTTCTGATCGCCTGCACTAGCGGTTCAATCACCAACGCAAAAATGAGTGGGGAGAGGGGGCAACCCTGACGGGTTCCGTTGGTGATGGAAAAAGGGGAGGACAATAGTCCCGAAGTGAGAACTTTTGCGCTTAGGGTCGAGCAGAGACCCAGAATGGCTTGTCTAAAAGGGCCACTTATGCCAAATTTTTGCAGGACAAGGTCTAGGTAAAGCCAGTTAACCCAGTTGAATGCCTTCTCTGCGTCAAGGGAGATCAGCAGAGAAGCCACTCGATGGTGCTCCACCCAATGTATCATGTCTATGAACCTGCGGGTGCCATCTGAGGCTTGGCGGAGAGAGATGAAGCCCACCTGGTCAGGATGTATTAGGTTGGGAATAAACGCAGCTAGGCGGGTGGCTAATAATTTGGCATAGTTTCGTGTCTGTATTAAGGAGCGAGATGGGACGGTAGCTAGCAGGGTCATGAGAAGGTTTACCAGGCTTGTGGATGGTGACTATTGTTGCTTCGAGGCATTCTGATGGGATCTGACCAGTGTTTAAGAAGCTATTAAAGGTGTTGCAAAGGGGGGGCGTGGCCAAGATGGCAACCAGCTAGGACGTGTTTGCAGAGAGCTCCGCACCTGGCAGGCTATTTATCCGGCATTTAGGGACATACATCTATCCTCGTGGGCCGGTGAAGCGGTGGTGAGGCTCGGGGATGCGCAGAGGTAGCTCCGGTTCCCATAGGAAGAAGCACACAGCACCGGGAACCCCGCCGGGAACCCCGCTACAGACCCGCGCGGCACGCGGGCAGGCCTACACCAACATGGCGTCTCAAACGGACCACGCTGACACGCCACCGCTGGGTGCTGATCAATTCCAAGCTCTTATGCAAGCGATCACAGGCTGCCAGACTTCCCTAACCACTAAGATAGAGCAGATACAGCTCGACATGGGGCTTATCCGGCGAGATATGGATAAACACCGGGAGCGGCTTACCGAGGCGGAGCGGAGGGTTGGAGACGTGGAAGATGTTACCCGCGACCATGATGCCTTCCTCCGTACCCTGCAGGTGCGGGTGAAGGCGCTGGAATCCAGGGCTGAGGACCACGAGAACAGGAATAGGAGGAACAACCTGAGGTTGGTGGGCCTGCAGGAGGGGTCGGAGGGCCCTGACACCGAAGCCTTTACCGAACGTTTGCTACGTACACTTCTCCCGCTCGCTGAGTTCTCTCCTCACTTTGTCGTGGAACAAGCGCATAGAATGCCGTCGGTTCGTGGCCCGCCGGGAGCCCCGCAGCGCACGTTTATTTTCCGTCTTTTGAACTTTAGAGACAGAGACCTGGTTCTTCGGGAGGCGAGGAAGGTGGGGGACCTGCGCTTTGAAAATGCTAAATTAATGCTCTTTCCTGATTATTCTATGGAGACGCAGAGGCAACGCAGGACATTCGACCAAGTCAAGGCCCAGCTGCGCACCAAAGGTCTAAAGTACAACATGATGTTCCCCGCGAAACTCAGTGATTGATGGAGAATCCGTTCATTTCTTTACCTCCCCGAGTGAGGCCTCCAGATGGATCGATTCCCTTCCCCGGCAGGGATAATCCTTGATGGTGATTACCTGACTGGGGTCCACACGCATCGCCAGCTTCGCCCAGTGGTACGTGGATCGGTTCCCCCCCCCCCCCAGCTCTGTCCCTCCATCTCTGAACTTGGAGCTCCGGTTGGAGTGCCTCCCTCCTTTCCATTAGTGGTTTTGGGCAGGGGGCGAGGAGCCGACCTGATATTCTGATGCTCCTTGGAGGGGGTTCATGGGTTCATTTTTCCATATTACTGCCTTACGGGCCTTACCCCTCCTCTAGCTTATGCCCGAGGGGGTTTGCATGATTACTTCTGGACGTGGACATACTGTACCGAGGATGCTGGACCCCGCTACTCCGAAGTTGTCGTCCAAACTTTTTTTTTTTTTTTTTTTTTTCTTCTTTTTGGTTTTTGTCTCCTTTTTGTTGGACGAGTTGTAACTAAGAATGGGCCCTTGGAACATTCCAAGAGAATCTTGCACTTCAATCTGAGGCGTCACCTATACTATTGTTTGTTCCCCTTTAACTTGTTTTTTTTTGCCTCCAGGAAGCGGCTGCGATGCAGTCTGTCTACTCTGCGCAGGAGACTCTGTCCTAGGTGTGCTGGTTGATATGCACCGCCCCCACGGGAGATTTCTCCTTTAAATGGGTTTAATTAAGTTTGGTTTGGGTTCTCAAACACCCTGGGGCTGTTTTTCTGGGGTGTGGGGTGGGAAGGGAGGGGAGTTCTGTTTTTCTTTCTGTTTTTTTGTTGTTTTTTTGTTACATGCTTCCATGTTTTCTGCTGTGGACAGCACTACTATAACGAATGTACAGGGTATATCATTGCATTGCTTAAGATGAGATATTTGTGCCTTGGCCCCGGTCGGGCGGTCATATCCGTTGGTCCCCCCTGTCCTTCCAGGTTATGGCTCCGTTGAAGATCCTCTCCTGGAACGTCAGGGGGCTTAACCAGAAGATTAAACGCTCTCTTGTTTTTGACTACATGAAAAAATATGCTCCGCATATCTGTATTCTTCAGGAGACGCACCTAGTGGGGGGAAGGATTATGGGTTTGAAGAGGCCCTGGGTGGGATACCACTATCATGCCACATATTCTGGCTATGCCCGGGGGTTAGCATCCTGATCCATAAGTCCCTTAATTTTGAGCCTCTTGATATTGTTACAGATAAGGACGGGAGATACGTGCTGGTGCACGCCACAATAGACATGATAGAGATGGTGCTGGTGGGTCTTTATATGCCTCCTCCTGCAGATCTGTCTTTACTACATAAATTGACTGCCCTGATAGCCCAATTTCATACTGACAATGTGGTTATAGCAGGGGACTTTAATATTCCTCCTAATCCTTCCCTGGATAGGTTGACGCCTGACCGGGCCACAGACTCTCCAGTTTCTCGCTGGGCACAGGTGTTTGGGCTGGAGGATGTCTGGAGGTGGAAACACCCATCAGATCGCCGGTTTACGTGCCACTCCTCCTCCCACAACACACTCTCCCGTATTGACCTTGTTTACGCTGGTGCCCCCATGCTTCCCAGGGTCCTTGGAATAGAGTTACTTCCTCGGGGCATCTCTGACCACTCCCCACTGTTGTGTACATTGCAGACCTCTACCCCTCAGAGGGATAAACTATGGCGATTGTCGAGGTACTGGATTGAACAACCCACTATTGCCTTTGAGATGGGCGGTGAAATCCGGGGATTTTGGGCCTCAAACGTGGGCACGGCTTCTGGGGGGATGGTCTGGGATGCCTTCAAGGCCTATATGAGGGGGTGTTACCTCTCTTCCATTGGTCGGGAGCGTAGGAATGATAGGATCACGGTAGAGGCGGCAGAAGCCAGGGCCCAAGAACTGGAGACCCGATTCACCCTCACGGGTAATCCGCTCACGGCTCAGGATATGAAAGTAGCGTACCGAGAGGTGGTGCTGCTTAGGGTGGCTAAGACAAACAAACGTCAACTGGCTCAGACGCAGAGGATTTTTGAACAGGGCGAAAAGATGGGGAGGTTGTTGGCCTGGATCTCTAGGGAGCAGGCCCCAATCTCCACTATCCCTCGAATACGGAATAGTGCTGGAACACTGGTGACGGATCCCCTTACCATTAACGCTTGCTTTACAGAGTTTTACTCCACCCTTTACTCATCTAGGGTGCAGTACTCAGCGCAGGAGTTAAGTACTTTTTTAGAGGGGGTGACACTCCCTGCCCTTACTTCTGAGGCCAGGGATGGCCTGGACTCCCCGATCACTCTGGCGGAGGTCCGACTCGCACTGGGGTCCATGCAGCCGGGGAAGACCCCTGGGGAGGATGGGATACCCCCGGAATTTTATAAGCACTACCTGGAGGAGGTGACAGTTAGAATGCATGATATGCTTACCGCGTCCCTCCGGGAGGGAGATCTTCCTCCATCTATGGCACAAGCCATTATAGTGGTGATCCCTAAACCTGGGAAGGACCCCCAGCTGTGCTCGTCATACCGACCCATCTCCCTGCTTAACTCGGACGCGAAAGTGCTGACCAAAATCCTTGCCAGGCGACTGCATGAGGTTATACTTACCTTGATCCATGAGGATCAGTCTGGCTTTATGCCAGGGAAGGGGACAGATATTAATATTCGCAGACTTTTTACTGTCTTGGCCTCGGGGGATGCAGAAGGCGGGGAGGAGGTTGTGGCCTCCCTGGACGCGGAGAAGGCCTTTGACTCCGTGGAGTGGGACTATTTGTGGGCAGTCCTCCGTAGATTTGGATTCGGTCCAGCCTTTATCTCGTGGGTCAGGGCGGTGTACAGAGCTCCCACGGCTAGAGTGCGCACGGGTGCGGTCCTCTCCCCGCTCTTTCCCCTACACAGGGGAACCAGGCAGGGGTGCCCCCTGTCCCCGGGGCTTTTTGCACTGGCAATTGAACCTATGGCGGCTCTCCTCCGCTCCTCTCCTGAGGTTCGGGGTATTGTCCGGGGTCCTTTGCAGGAAAAAGTTTTGTTATACGCTGATGATACCTTGTTGTATCTCAAGGACGACGGAGCCTCCCTACAGGCGGCATTGTCGCATATCGACCGGTTTGGACAGTTCTCGAGTATACGCATAAACTCGGCGAAATCAATTTTATTCCCACTACATGATGGTGCGGGTGGTTCCCGGGTGGATTGGCAACTGCAGAGGGTTTCTCAATTTAAATATCTGGGAGTGGAAATACACAGAGACTTGAAACGATTTATTACCCTTAACCTGAGCCCGGTGGTCACCCAGTTGACCCAGAGGTGTATTGTGTGGAGGTCCTTGCCGCTTTCGCCAGTGGGACGGGTCAATTTAATTAAAATGTCGGTTCTTCCTCGGTTTACCTATCTCTTCCGTCAGACCCCAGTCCACATCCCGCTTAGATTCTATAAGAAACTAGATGGCATTGTCTCGTCCTTCGTTTGGAATGGTAGGCCCCCTAGAATAGCTAAAACAACCCTCCAACGGCCCCTTGTGCATGGCGGTCTGGCACTGCCCTGTTTTCTGAAATATTACTGGGCGGCAGTCCTAGTGACTGTCAGGTGGTGGCTCTCCGAGGGCCCAGTCAACCCTGCATCCTCGTTGGAGGTGGCGTTGTTGGGCTCTTATGCGGAACTCAGGAACCTGATCTATAGGGGACCCCGATCTAACCCTGGGATAACTCTTCCGATGCGCACGACTCTTAAAGTATGGGAACTGGTGAACAAAAGGTTGGTGGGCGCAGGGGTGTGGGCCCCGGGGACTCCCCTCTGGGGGAACCCCCGCTTGCCCCATTTTCAATCCATCCCTGATCCGATTGTTTGGGCCAGGCATGGAGTTACAACACTAGGGGACATAGTGTCTTAGGGGCAGCTACTCTCCTTCGATGCTATTAAACAGGCCAGGGACCTCCCGAACCATATGTTTTTCAGATTTCTGCAGTTGCGACACGCCTTCTGATCTCAATTCCCATCTAGAGTGACTCTGGGGGTGTCGGCGGTGGAGGAGGCGCTTGGCCCTGCGGGGGGAGGGACGCGCACACTGTCCACGATGTATGCCGCGCTGACCGTATTGGACGAGACTAGGATCTCCCATTTGTTTGAGCTCTGGCACGGTGACATTCCGGAGCTTACTGAGGAGGACTGGGAGGAGGGTTTACAGCAATACCTGACCCTGGCGATTTCTGCAAGGGATAGGTTTAGACAATTGAAGTTCCTCCACCGGGTATATTTTTCACCGGCACGCCTGGCAAGGATTTACCCTGACCAATTGACTACCTGCCCTAGATGCAACGAAGATGATGCTGACTTTTTTCACATGGTGTGGTCCTGCCCTGGGGTAGAGGGATTTTGGAGGGGGGTCCTGGCCGACATTAATGCTGTGGGGGAGCTTACGATTCCACTTAGCCCGCTACCTCTCCTGCTGGGTATCTGTGATTTTTTGGATATCTCCTGGGGGAAGAAACTGTTTATTTTTTACACTACACTCTATGCGAGGAAAGCAATACTACTGCAATGGAATCAACCTCTCCCTCCTACTAAACAACTGTGGCAGTCCCTGGTGAACGCGGCTTTGCCGCTCTACAAACTCACGTATCTGGGCAGGAACTGCCCTGGGAAATTTGGAAAGATTTGGGCGGCATGGGTTGAGGCGAAGCATTTGACCATTGCTTAGGCTAGGGGGAGTGGAGGGTGGGGGGGTGGGTTCCCTTTTTTGTAATTTCTGTGGTTTTTTGTGTGGTGGGGGGAGGTCTCGGGGAGGTTTGCATTCTATGCTGCAATGATTAGTGACTCTACACACTGTTAAGAACTGTCTGTGCTTTCTATGTGATACAATTTGATTATCTGTCTACTCAAAATATGTAAGTACCCTGCTGATGCATGTCTGTTTTCTGTTTTTCTTTTGTTTGAAACATAAATAAAAATCTTTGTTTAAAAAAAAGGTGTTGCAAAGGTGGGGTGAAATTTGATCTCTGTAAGTTTTGTAATATTCATTTATATAACCATTTGGGCCAGGGGCTTTATGTAGGGGAAGCTCACTTATGGCTTTGAGGATTTCTAGTTGGGAGAATGGCTTGGCTAGTTCTACAAGTTGGGAGGGGGTTATCGAGGGGAGTTGTAAGGGGGTAAGTTGTATCAATTGTGGGGTAGGCTGTAGTTCCGAGGTTGATAGGGAGAGGTTATACACTGCTCTGTTGCCTTGAGAATACCATGTTAGGTGAAGACGTCTAAGATAGAAGTCATGGTTTCTTTGAAGGAGCAAGCTTAGTTCATTCCTTAAGGTGCTAAGGTCTTTTGCATTAGTCGGGGTGGGATTTTGCTTGTTCAGTTTTTCAATAGTTTGAATACGCTGTAGGAGGGCATTTGTTGCAAGTGTTTTCTTTTTCTTTTCCTGGGCCCCCAGCTGGAGGAAAATTCCCAGAATGACCGACTTGTGTGCATTCCAGAGTGTGGTCGGGTTGGATACAGAGCCGTTATTGGAGGTGAAGTAAGACGTTATTTCGGACCGAATCCGCTCCCTGGCCTCCTTTATATTGAGTAGTGCTGCGTTTAAATGCCAGATTGTGTGTCTAAAGGTGGGGGGTGAGAGGGAGATAGAGATGGAGACTGGTGCATGGTCTGACCATGTGATGAGGCCAATGGTTGCTTTATTAATTTTTTGTAGCACAATCTTAGAGACCAGGAACAGATCAATCCGAGAGTAAGATCTTTGGGTATGGGAATAGGAGGAGTAGTCCCTCTCAGTACCGTGCAGACACCACCATTGGTCATGAAGGTCGTCCATGGAGACTATTGAGGACAGGGCCGAGGACAATTTACATTTTGGGTTGGAGGAGTCCATTTGGGGGTCTAAAATCTCGTTAAAGTCTCCACAGAATACAGTTTCATTTTTTGGGTAATGTTGGATCTTGTGGAGTATTGTTTTAAGGAAAGATTTTTGGAGAGTATTAGGCGCATATACATTAACTATGACCAGCGGCTGGTCGTTGAATGTAGCCGACAGGATGAGGTATCTGCCCTCGGGGTCATATTCTGTGTGCCTAAGGACAAAGGCCACCGAGGAGCGAACTGCTATCATTACTCCCCTCGCTTTTTTATCAGCGTGGGCATGGAAGCAGTGGGGGAATAGTCTATGGGTGCAAAGTGGGGGATTGGGATCATAAAAATGGGTCTCTTGGACGCATAGTATGTCTGCCTTCTGATTAAGTGCTTCGTGCCGTAGGAGAGATCTTTTAAAAGGACTATTGAGGCCCTTAGTGTTTAAGGAGACAATTGCGAGCGACATTTCAGTAGGGCTGGAAGGTCAAATAGTGGGTGTCTGCACGGTACCGGGGGGGACTACAGCCCCTGATTGGAGGGAGAGAGAAAAAAGAAGGGGGGATGGGACGGAGAGGGGGAGGGAGATAAGGGTTTCACAGGCTATCACTATACACAATGGTAGTTATGCAATAAGCTGGATCAGATCAGGCGAAATGGGCCCGATCCGAGCAAGCAGAATTAAAGCCGTGTAGATATTAGAGTAGGATAATGACTATCTTATAAAGCAAAGGCAAACATAACGAATAAAAATGTAAACATATAAACCAATAAATGTGCTTAGCACATCAACAATTGTGGAGCGTGGAAGGGACAATATATCTGCTTCCACTCCTCCATACCAGTAACATAAATGCAAAACATAATGCAAGTAAGTAAAGAACCAGCCAAGAAGTTTATATGCTTTTAAAGATAAACAGAATGCTGCACGGTGTAGGCAGGTGGCCTGCAGCTAAGTTAGAGCGTGTGGCTCCCACAGATTAGAAATCTTGGAGGATGGCCTTGCAGGTGGGGTGCGGGGAGGCGCCTGGGCTATCAGGCCCCAGTTGAGAAGCTGTTTAAGGCCTTCCTTGGGTGATAACATAGCAACTTGTTGGTTGCGATGAGACACAATGAGCTTAACAGAGTATCCCCATTTGTAGGCAATTTTTTGTTTGTTCAGAACGGAGGTGACCGGTGCAAAGGCCCTGCGCGCCTGGAAAGTGGCCGCTGAGATGTCATTGAAAAGTGTCACCCCATGGAAGGGGTCTGGGAGTGAGCGCAGGGCCCTTGCCGCCCGCATAATCTCTTCTTTGACATGAAAAAAGTGTACCCTGGCCAGGATGTCTCTGGGGAAAGAGTCCGGAAGATGCTGTGGTTTGTGAATCCTATGTGCTCTGTCTATGAGCATGTCTTGTGTCGTCAGCGTGGGCACTCGTTTGTGGAACAATTGGTGTAGATATGGCACGATTTCCGTGGCTGCAAGCGATTCGGAGACCCCTCTCACCTTAATATTGTTCTGCCTCAAGCGGTCCTCGAGGTCTGCGATTTTGAGACGGAGCTGGGTGACCATAGCAGCTTGTTCATCTTGTAAGTCAACCATGCTGTTGTGAGCTTTGGTGGCTTCAGATAAATGTTGCTCTATATGATCTGTATGCTGCTCTAAAGTGGTGACCTTCTCCTGCATCTGATTAAGAGAGATTTTTAAGTCTCTATGCAGTTCTGATTGTAGGGAGATTAGCATGGCTTTCAATGAGTGCTCAGATGCTGGGTTGTCTGTGGTGGGGTATGCAGCAAGAGATTGTGTAGCTAGTTGGTCTGGGCTTGTGGGACTACAGGTCCCAGTGCCATGCTGCTTCTTAGAGGGAGGCTGCTTGTCAGGGGAATGCGAGGGGAACTCTGCAAGCCTCTTACCTCTGTCCCCAGAGGAGATGGAGTGCTCTGTCGTCTGATCCATTCCCTCTTCCAGTGTGTGGAACAGAGAGGAGGCCACCGCAGGGCTGACAGGAGGGAGCCTCGGGTTTCCCGGGTCCCGATCGGCGCCATTTTGAGAGTCCTGCTGTGAGGGCTTCATGTAAAAGTCCAGGAGTCTGCGGGGTCCCTTGAGCCTGCCTTTCTTCTTGGACATAGTCTGGAGGCTGTCCGGTGTATGGCTGACCGTTCAGCAGTCCGTTCGTGCGGCGGGAGATGGCTGGCTGTGCTAGTTTTTAGTGTGGAGGAGTGGAGCTGTGCATTCAAGCGGCCATCTCGCTCAGCGGCCAGGCCATGCCCCCTCTAAGCTTCCCTCTTAAACTTGGGGTGCGTGTTATTCGCCCATAAATATGGTAATGTATAGAAGGTAGGGCCCAAAAGTGACTCAAGCCCAGGGGCCCCCACCACCCTAAGTCCTGCCCTGCCCATCATAGAAAAAATATGGAAATTCCTTCAGTCCTGCAACACCAAAGCTAAAGGTATAACATTAATATATAATTCTCTTCATTCTAAAGATGTCTTTCAGTAATATAATCCAATAATAAAGTGGGAAACAGAGTTGGGAAAGGCTTTCTCTGACGCTCAATGGGAAAAAGCAATTAAATGCAACTATAAGTACTCTAGATGCTCAAACTATGAAGAATTAAATCAGAAACTTATGCGGAGATGGTACTTTACTCCATACATTGTAGCCAAATTCTCAAGGGACAATTCCAATCTGTGCTGGGGGGGCAGGTAGGTGCTCTTTTACATGTGGTCTGGGACTGCCCTCTGTAAATTTTGGTCAGATGTATTTAACCTGTTTTCAAAAGTGACAAAAGTGTAAATCTAATGTGGAACAAGCCATTCTGAGTTTAACCACTTGCCGACCGCCGCACGAGGATGTACGTCCTCAGAATGGCACGGGCAGGCATATGGGCGTACATGTACGTCCCTGCCTTCCCCCGGGTCGGGGGCCCGATCGGGCCCCCGCCCGGTGCCTGCGGCGGTCGGTATTCGTTCGGGAGCGATCCCGGACGAGGGGACGGCCATTCATTAATGGCCACCCCCTCGCGATCGCTCCCGACGAATGAAAATGTCCGGTGACATCATTTCCTCTCCTGTAATGTAAACACAGGAGAGGAAGTGATGTAATCTCTCCTCCGTGTCGGTATTTTTCGTTCCGGCACCGAGGAGAGAGGTTCGGTGAGTTGCACCAACACACCACACATACAGTAGAACATGCCAGGCACACTCACACCCCCCCTTTACCCCCCGATCACCCCCCAATTACCCCTGCCCCCCCAGTCACAGTGACACCAATTGCTTTTTTTTTTTTTTTTTTTTTTTGCATTGGTGTCATTTGTGACTGTAATAACTGTTAGGGCAGTTAGGGTTAGCCCCCTTTAGTTCTAATGTGCCCCCCTAACCCCCCCAATAAAGGTTTAACCCCGTGATCACCCCCCTTCGCCAGTGTCACTAAGGCTGGGTTCACATTGCAGCGGTTTATGAGAACGAATGTGATTCGCACCGCACTGCAGTGCAAATCACATCCGATCTCTTTGCGATTCGAGTTCAGCCATACAGGTAGTTTGGCTGAATTCATGTCGCACCCGCCGCACCCGCCGCAAATTCGCACGGGACCCTTTTTTTGGCCCGCAGCAGAATCGGATTGCATGGGTGTTCACACCATGCGATCCGAGTTTGCAGATCGCACTGCGATATGCAAACTGATCTGGGGGTGTCATTACATTTCACTGACACTCCCAGCAGTTCGCATAGGGCAGTGCGAGCTGCCGCCGGGAGGCATGCGATGCGGGAACCCGCCGCGGATTCGTGGCGTTCCCGCATCGCTCCAGTGTGAACCCAGCCTAATAAGCGATAGTTTTTCTGATCGCTATATTAGTGTCACAGGTGACGCTAGTTAGGCAGGTAGGTATTTAGGTTCGCCGCAGCTTTTTATAGCGCCAGGGACCCCCATATACTACCGCATAAAGCCCCCTGATTGCCCCCTAGTTAACCCTTTCACCAGTGATCACCATATAACTGTTACAGGTGACGCTGGTTGGTTAGTTATAGTTTTAGGGCACCCGCCATTTATTACCTAATAAAGGTTTAACCCCCTGATCACCCGGCGGGTGTCATTTGTGACTAATAACTGTTAGGGCAGTTAGGGTTAGCCCCCTTTAGTTCTAAGGTACCCCCCTAACCCCCCCAATAAAGGTTTAACCCCGTGATCACCCCCCGTCGCCAGTGTCACTAAGGCTGGGTTCACATTGCAGTGGTTTATGAGAACGGATGTGATTCGCACCGCACTGCAGTGCAAATCACATCCGATCTCTGTGCGATTCGAGTTCAGCCATACAGATAGTATGGCTGACTTCGTGTCGCACCCGCCGCAAACTCGCACGGGACCCTTTTTTTGGTCCGCAGCAGAATCGGATCGCATGGGTGTTCACACCATGCGATCCGAGTTTGCAGATCGCACTGCGATATGCAAACTGATCTGGGGTGTCATTAACATTTCACTGACACTCCCAGCAGTTCGCATAGGGCAGTGTGAACTGCCGCCGGGAGGCATGCGATGCGGGAACCCGCCGCGCATTCGTGGCGTTCCCGCATCACTCCAGTGTGAACCCAGCCTAATAAGCGATCGTTTTTCTGATCGCTGTATTAGTGTCACAGGTGACGCTAGTTAGGCAGGTAGGTATTTAGGTTCGCCGCAGCTTTTTATAGCGCCAGGGACCCCCATATACTACCGCATAAAGCCCCCTGATTGCCCCCTAGTTAACCCTTTCACCAGTGATCACCATATAACTGTTACAGGTGACGCTGGTTGGTTAGTTATTTTTTTATAGTTTCAGGGCACCCGCCATTTATTACCTAGTCTCACTAGTGTACCCCTAAATTTAGGGGTGTCTACTTTCCAAAATGGGGTCATTTGGGGGGGGTTTGTGCCATCTTGGCATTTTATGGCCTTCAAAACTGTAACGCCCTTAGAAAGCCTGAAGGCGGTGCTTGGTTTTCGGGGCCCCGTACGCGGCTAGGCTCCCAAAAAGTCCCACATATGTGGTATCCCCGTACTCAGGAGAAGCAGCAGAATTTATTTTGGGGTGTCATTTCACATATGCCCATAGCATGCGTGAGCAATATATCATTTAGTGACAACTTTGTGAAAAAAAAAAAAAAAAAAAAAGTTTGTAATTTTCCCGCAACTTGTGGCAAAATATAAAATATTCCATGGACTCAACATGCCTCTCAGCAAATAGCTTGGGGTGTCTACTTTCTAAAATGGGGTCATTTGTGGGGGTTTTGTGCCATCTTGGCATTTTATGGCCTTCAAAACTGTAATAGGTAGTGAGAAGTGAACTCAAAAATTTACGCCCTTAGAAAGCCTGAAGGCGGTGCTTGGTTTTCGGGGCCCCGTACGCGGCTAGGCTCCCAAAAAGTCCCACATATGTGGTATCCCCGTACTCAGGAGAAGCAGCAGAATTTATTTTGGGGTGTCATTTCACATATGCCCATAGCATGCGTGAGCAATATATCATTTAGTGACAACTTTGTGAAAAAAAAAAAAAAAAGTTTGTAATTTTCCCGCAACTTGTGGCAAAATATAAAATATTCCATGGACTCAACATGCCTCTCAGCAAATAGCTTGGGGTGTCTACTTTCTAAAATGGGGTCATTTGTGGGGGTTTTGTGCCATCTTGGCATTTTATGGCCTTCAAAACTGTAATAGGTAGTGAGAAGTGAACTCAAAAATTTACGCCCTTAGAAAGCCTGAAGGCGGTGCTTGGTTTTCGGGGCCCCGTACGCGGCTAGGCTCCCAAAAAGTCCCACATATGTGGTATCCCCGTACTCAGGAGAAGCAGCAGAATTTATTTTGGGGTGTCATTTCACATATGCCCATGGCATGCATGAGCAATATATCATTTAGTGACAACTTTATGAAAAAAAAAAAAAAAAAAGTTTGTAATTTTCCCGCAACTTGTGGCAAAATATAAAATATTCCATGAACTCAACATGCCTCTCAGCAAATAGCTTGGGGTGTCTACTTTCTAAAATGGGGTCATTTGTGGGGGTTTTGT
The DNA here is from genome assembly GCF_037356315.1 of Lithobates pipiens. Lineage (NCBI taxonomy): Eukaryota > Metazoa > Chordata > Amphibia > Anura > Ranidae > Lithobates > Lithobates pipiens. Next base: position 3,089,499 of record NW_027507746.1, read on the forward strand.
GCCATCTTGGCATTTTATGGCCTTCAAAACTGTAATAGGTAGTGAGAAGTGAACTCAAAAATTTATGCCCTTAGAAAGCCTGAAGGCGGTGCTTGGTTTTCGGGGCCCCGTACGCGGCTAGGCTCCCAAAAAGTCCCACATATGTGGTATCCCCGTACTCAGGAGAAGCAGCAGAATTTATTTTGGGGTGTCATTTCACATACGCCCATAGCATGTGTGAGCAATATATCATTTAGTGACAACTTTGTGTAAAAAAAAAAAAAAAAAAAGTTTGTAATTTTCCCGCAACTTGTGGCAAAAAAATAAAATATTCAATGGGCTCAACATGCCTCTTATCAATTTCCTTAGGGGGTCTACTTTCCAAAATGGGGTCATTTGGGGGGGTTTTGTACTGCCCTGCCATTTTAGCACCTCAAGAAATGAGATAGGCAGTCGTAAACTAAAAGCTGCGTAAATTCCAGAAAACGTACCTTAGTTTGTAGATGTGACAACGTTTGCGCAAACCAATAAATATACAATTATTGACTTTTTTTTTACCAAAGACATGTGGCTGAATACATTTTGGCCTAAATGTATGACTAAAATTGAGTTTATTGGATTTTTCTAATAACAAAAAGTAGAAAATATCATTTTTTTTCAAAATTTGCGGTCTTTTTACGTTTATATCGCAAAAAATAAAAATCACAGAGGCAATCAAATACCATCAAAAGAAAGCTCTATTTGTGGGAAGAAAAGGACGCAAATTTTGTTTGGGTACAACATTGCATGACCGCGCAATTACCAGTTAAAGCAGCGCAGTGCCAAATTGTAAAAAGACCTCTGGTCATTTACCAGCAAAATGGTCCGGTCTGAAGGTGGTTAAACACAGTGGATCATCCCTGCTCCATTAGATCCATATTTACACATATCCTATTATCCTATTATCCTATCCTAAGCAAATGGAAGTCCAGTGAAATTCCTAAACTGATTGAGGTTTCAATTAAAGTGAAGATGATTGCTGAATATGAAAATATAATAGCTTGCAGAGAGGGGACATACCAAGCATATCAGTCCAATTGGTCTTCTTGGAAGAATTTCTCCAAAGCCCAGGAGAGACCTGTTCAGAAATAGTCTTCACTGAGCGGACGCTACTTTTCATCTTCATTTTTATTTTTTGTTGTTATCTTGTCTATTCTTTTCCTTATTCATACTTCACCTTGTTGTGTCGGTACTTTCAAGATCCAGTGATCCTGGCTCCATTTTCAGTACATACTTAGTAGATGAGACTATATAAGTAAAATAGAGGGAGGAGTGTGCCCCCTGAAGACACAGTGTGCCCCCAAAAGGGGTGTCTGGGGGTGCCCTTATCCCTGTGACCATGGGATAGAGCCTGGTAATTCCTAAAGCAGCAGAATATATGTTGGAGCAAAAAAATCATGAAAGTAGATTACCCGCGACAATTAAGACCACCTCATACTGTTCATTGTTATAATTGTTGTACTACTTATTCTGTTAAGATTGTAAATGGAATTCTTCTGTAATCAGTAATTCTTCAATAAAAACCATGGAAATAAAATAGGGGATAGATTTATGACATTTTTATTATTATTTTATTAGTAATGGCAGCGATCTGCAATTTTTATCATGACTGTAACATTATGGCGGACACTTCGGACACTTTTGACACTATTTTGGCACATTGTCATTTATACAACAATCAGTGCTATAAAAATGCACTGATTACTGTATAAATGACACTGGCAGTGAAGGGGTTAAACACTAAGGGGTGATCAAGGGGTTAAGTGTGTCCTAGGGAGTGATTCTAACTATGGGGGGATGGGCTACCTAGGACAAGACAGCGATCACTGCTCCCAATGACAAGGAGCAGTAAATCTCTGTCATGTCACTAGGCAAAATGGGGAAATGCCTTGTTTACATAGGCATCTACTCATTCTTCCAGTCCGTGACACGATCACTGGACGCGTCAAACATCGACTCCAGGGGTCCCACGGGCACAGAGCACATGGCAGATGCGCAAGCACCCACAATGCCACATCTTAAAGGGGACGTACCTATATACCCATTGTGCCAACGTATATCGTCATGCACTGGTCGACAAGAGGGTAAAATCACGGCTCCTGAAAAAATGGCTGTTTTAAAAATGTTTTTGCATTGATACATGTCCCCTCGGGCAGGATCCGGGTCTCCAAACACTTTTTATGGCAATAACTTATATATAAGCCTTTAAAATGAGCAGTTTTTATTTTTCACATTCATGTCCCAATGGTGTTTGCATGTTCACACAAAGTTTTTGTGTGTTCACAAGTTCTGGTGAGAACCAAACTGGGGGGTTGTTCAGCTCATCCCTAGTCAAGGGTACTAAAATCTGCTGTTTCCAACTGAATTCTGGGCTGGCCAATGAATGGGGGGAGTACAGGCACTGCAGAAGTGATGGGCTGCTAATCAGGATTAGCAAACACATCAGGAAGGGCACTTTGGGCTCTACGGGCCTTTCTTTGAATTTTTGGTGGCTGTGGGGCACTTCTTGTGCTAGCCACCGCATCAGTCAGGTACACCTGACCTTAGCAGGGACCAGTACCCCATCATCAGAGCTATCTGTCAGGGTGATCTCTACCAGTTTGTATACTGAGCCTGAATCTGACAGTGAGGTCTCTTCAATGTTGTACATTTATAGGTACAGCTAGTGTGACTCACAGGTAAAAGAGCACCTGGTTGTCAGCGACTGCTTCAATCGCTACAAAAAAATAACTGTTAGTGCTAGCAGGGATCAGGCGTGACTCTGCTAACGCTGCAGTTTTGTGTGCTGTGTTTTGTACAGTGGTGTGAAAAAGTGTTTGCCCCTTCCTCATTTCCTGTTCCTTTGCATGTTTGTCACACTTAAGTGTTTCGGAACATCAAACCAATTTAAACAATAGTCAAGGACAACACAAGTAAACACAAAATGCAATTTGTAAATGAAGGTGTTTATTATTAAAGGTGAAAAAAAATCCAAACCATCATGGCCCTGTGTGAAAAAGTGATTGCCCCCTAAACCTAATAACTGGTTGGGCCACCCTTAGCAGCAACAACTGCAACCAAGCGTTTGCGATAACGTGCAATGAGGCTTTTACAGCCTCCTGGAGGAATTTTGGCCCACTCATCTTTGCAGAATTGTCCTAATTCAGTTACATTAGAGGGTTTTCGAGCATGAACGGCCTTTTTAAGGTCATACCACAACATCTCAATAGGATTCAGGTCAGGACTTTGGCTAGGCCACTCCAAAGTCTTCATTTTGTTTTTCTTCAGCCATTCGGTGGTGGACTTGCTGGTGTGTTTAGGATCATTGTCCTGCTGCAGAACCCAAGTTGGTTTCAGCTTGAGTACACGAACAGATGGTCGGACATTCTCCTTCAGGATCTCTTGGTAGACAGCAGAATTCATAGTTCCTTTTATCACGGCAAGTCTTCCAGGTCCTGAAGCAGCAAAACAGCCCCAGACCATCACACTACCACCACCATATTTTACTGTTGGTATAATGTTCTTTTTATGAAATGCAGTGTTCCTTCTACGCCAGATATACTTGGACACACACCTTCCAAAGAGTTCCACTTTTGTCTCATCGGTCCACAGAATGTTGTCCCAAAAGTCTTGGGGGTCATCAAGATGTGTTGTGGAGAAATTGAGACGAGCTTTGATGTTCTTTTTGCTCAGCAGTGGTTTTCTCCTTGGAACTCTGCCATGCAGGCCATTTTTGCCCAGTCTTTTCCTGATGGTGGAGGCATGAACGCTGACCTTAACTGAGGCAAGTGAGGCCTGCAGTTCCTTGGACGTTGTTGTGGGGTCTTTTGTGACCTCTTGGATGAGTCGTCGCTGCGCTCTTGGGGTAATTTTGGGCGGCCGGCCACTCCTGGGAAGGTTCACCACTGTTCCATGTCTTCGCCATTTGTGGATAATGGCTCTCACTGTGGTTCACTGGATTCCCAAAGCTTTGGAAATGGCTTTATAACCCTTTCCAGACTGATAGATCTCAATTACTTTCTTTCTCAATTATTCCTGAATTTCTTTGGGTCTCGGCATGATGTGTAGCTTTTAAGGATCTTCTGGTGGACCTTACTGTGTCAAGCAGCTCCTATTTAAGTGATGCCTTGATTGTAAACAGGTGTGGCAATAATCAGGCCTGGGTGTGGCTAGAGAAATTGAACTCAGGTGTGGACAACCACAGTTATAGTATGTTTTAACAAGGGGGGCAATCACTTTTTCACACAGGGCCATGATGGTTTGGATTTTTTTTCACCTTTAATAATAAACACCTTCATTTACAAATTGCATTTTGTGTTTACTTGTGTTGTCCTTGACTATTGTTTAAATTGGTTTGATGTTCCGAAACACTTAAGTGTGACAAACATGCAAAGGAACAGGAAATGAGGAAGGGGGCAAACACTTTTTCACACCACTGTAAGTGACAGTGATCTATTGATACTGCACTTGGGTGGGCTGGGCTGGGCGGAGGGCTAAATGCAGGTGCTGAAAGGTATCTGGGCTGATTCTAATAACACCACATTTTTGGGAACACTATACTATTGGGAATGCTAATATAGATCTGATCAGATCAAAGATATTGATCCGTTCAGATACTACACTAGTAATGGAACTATATAGTGTGATTGCGTCTTAGTGTACCTGGCACTAATCTGATGATGTCTGGGATTGACGCTGACCCTAACTGACACTAAAACCTAACAGATGTCACTCGTGACACTAATACAGTGGTCAGAAAAGAGATCTGTACACTATACTAGTGACACTGTGACAGGGAGTGAAAGGGTTAACTCGGGGGAGGTGATCAGGGGGTTAAACCTTTATTAGGGCGTTAATGGGGAGTACCCTAAACCCACCTGGGCCTACCACTAACTGCCCTAACACTGATTAGGGACACCAATAGTGACCAGTGAAATATCTGAAAAATGCACTTGGTGACACTGTGACAGGGAGTGAAAGGGTTAACTGGGGGGTGGGGGTGATCAGGGGTGATCAAGGTGTTAAATGTGTGCCTACGTGTCCTGGTGTCAGTGTAGTGTTGGTGTACTCACAGTAGATGTCTTCTCCTCATTCGCTGGAAACTAAAAGGGCTCCACGAGGGGAGATGACATCACTTCCTCTGCCTGTGTTTACATTACACATGTAGAGGACAGTCTGCCATTCACCAGAACCGATCAGCAGGTCCAGACCAGAAATCATTGACCTGGGCCTGTAGACTGATCGGTTCTGAAATCAATCAAATCGTTGTGGGGACGGTGGGGGGTGCGCACCCCCCCACACCCACCCACACGTGACAGACATACAATGATGACGATTCACACAGGAGAGCCAACCTGCCGCAGTACAACTGTGGTGGCTGGTCAGGAACCGGTTAATGTATTTCCCCCAATACTTACCTGAGCCTGATCTCCATCCAGCAATGTACACAAGAGCAGAGGATCTCTTGGCTCTCTCCTTTCTCATTGGCTCAGACACAGCAGGGGGAGCCATTAGCAGAGGAGGACTTGAGGCTTTTTATGGCAGACAAGGACTCATAAAGGGGATGGGAGTTGGGGATGTTCATCATTTCTTCTAATGATGGGGGAGGGGTAACTTTCCAGGATTTATAACTCCTATCCTGCAGAAGGGAGACAATGACAGATGATATTTCTGGAGTATGAGTTGTATTGCTTATGGGACGGCCTTTTGTACAGAAGTGAGAACTGTCTGAGGTCTTTGTCTTCAGAGGAATGGATCATGTTTTCTGTCTTTATTATGGTCAGGACAAAACATTCCATTCATAGATTTGTAAATATAAAATATTGTACATAAATAATTAGCATTTTCATTTTCAGCCAGCAGGTGGAGCTGAAATCTCTTTTCCACATGTTTTCCTGAATGTCCTTCTTGGATTACTGTACAATCCATGTTATTTACAGAGCTCAGTAGCTCAAGCTGTAATTTCCCTTCATAACTGAATGACTCAGAGGAGGGGGGGGGGAGGGGGAGCAGATTGCTGAAACGCACTGGAGGGACCTTACTGGACATTGTGTGAAAATTGAGGATGAAATGATCCGTGGTGTCTGTAGCTACAGAGGTCAGTGAGGTCTCGGTCACACGTGTGTCAGTACCATGTGATTATGTGACATTTATTCAGCATTTCTAAAGAGCGATAACCACCTTTCATGCCTGCCATGAATATTACAATGGCGGCACACAGTGCTGGTCACACAGGAGCGGTAGCGTTGTGTCGTGTTATAAATGAAGCCGCATGTCGCTGTCATGAGACATCCATGCTTGTCAGTCGCCTCCATTCATTTCATGGTGATGTCCAATAATCGCTGGGCATTGGAGGACAGACAGCGGAGGCTCCGGTATCCCAGAATGCACTGGGAAATAATAGAGAAGTAGGACAGAGCAGCTCCGGTCACTTCTGGTTGTACAGAACAGCCGTGTGGTAACTCCAATAGCTTCTGTGTGCCGGCAAAATCACCAACCAGCCGGCAATACTGACAGTGCCAGGCAGGAAATGTGTCACTGCACAGCCAAAAACCTCTTCCAATTATATATACTAATCAGCTGAACACAGAAGGATTCATCCACAAAATCCAACACCAAATACATAGAATGACAACTGTGCAGCACTACAAGTGAGACTCCCTAAACCTAAAGATAGGATTTGTATTTCAAATGTTTAAACAATCCACACGTGTTTCAGCAAAATTATACAGGAATATTACAATGTTAGAAAAAACAAAAAACAATATAAGTAAGATATCGTCAAAGTGCTCAATATTGCAGCATGATGAGTGAGACCACCTAAACTTTAGCATACTATGAACATCAAAAAACCTACTGTGTGGTCGGCCACTTATGATTGGTGATTTGCAGTGACACCTCCCTTACAGGATAGATATAAAGATAGCTGTGCAGCACTAGAAGTGAGACTCCCTAAACCTAAAAGTGTTAATATTTACATATTTTGAACAAACACAAATATACATGATGAAGCCCCGCCTAGGGCGTAACGTGTAAGGTGGAGACGTCATCACGCCTATCAGATACACTAGGAGAGCCGCTGCTATACTGTTATGAAGGAGAGGAGGGTCGCCGGGCGCTCTGTGCATTCTTACATGGATATATTGTGATTCTATGTGAGGATATATTACATGTTATTATTAATAAACTATTAATGACCCGAGTATCCCAGCTATTGTGACACATACAAATAAAACAGATGTGGTAACAAGTCACCAAGCGGGTATTATCCTCAGACCGGGAAATCTGTCCTCCAGGGGGCAGGAGAGCGATAGTGAGTATGATGACATGGCGGCTGGTTTTCATTCTATAGAATTATTGTAATATATCCGAAATCCACATATCAGAGGAGATCATTTCCTCTACATCACTTCCCCTTTAGGCTCCTCCCACTAGAAGAACAACCCCTCCCCCGCACATTTCTCCAGCATTCTTATAGTGTTTTCAGAGCTTGATAAACACAATGAAGACACATGATAAATGTCATAGAAGTGTTACTGAGCATTGCTTCCTTCTACATAATCATCAGACGTGTGAGCGAGTCCTAAGGGGGTCTATTCCATCCTATTTCCTGCTTGTTAGGAATATGGATGGTCATTCCATATGTACAGAGCCTGGTCACTGTTCTACTATAAGGGGAACCCCAAATCCCATGGATGAGATTACAAAGAGAAAGATTCCCTCAGAGAGAGGAGAAGACATGAGAAGAGGACAGGTGATGGAAGATTCTACATGGGTGAGGATGGAGGACACCCAGAGATAGAAGGAGACACTGAGAGACGGGAACAATCACAAGACGTCACATTTCCCCATCACGGCACATCACACATTTCTCTTACATTAATCCCTGAATTTTACTCTCCGGGTTCATCAGAAAGGAAAGAGAATCCGACTTCCATTTATATCCTGAAGAGGAGGAATCTTCTTCTTCTGCTTTGTCCTCTCCCGGACAATCTGTACTGGAAATATTACACCACCGAAATCTAAAATCCAATAATGAGATAATAATTATCACCAAGAATGTATGACCTCTGACCCCAAGAATAACAATGTAACCCCCAACATTTCCCTTCCACATGGCTGCCTTCCCTCCGGCTCTACAGCCTCATACTGGACCTGATGAGGACTTCTCATTGGTGGCTATGAGTGGTCTTTGAAGTCACACTCCAGACAAAACTTAAAGGAGGCCCCTGATATGTATACTGGGTCTCCGGCCTTCCTACACAGGGGTCTCCATTCAGCTTCTGGAAAATCCTGGAACACCACTTTGGTTCCAGATATAAAATGCAGTCCAGACATTCCCATCTCCGCCCACTTCTGCAGACAATTGGCCCCTCCAATGTTGGGATGATGATGTCACACCCCTGACATTATTTCCCTCCCCCACATCTCTGAACATGAAGCTTTCCCTCCAAATGTTCTGTGTGATAAATGGTATAATTGGGGGCAGGGAAAGGGTTAATGCGATGTAAATGATGTGATTGTTACCAGAAGTTGTGTAGAAGGTGATATGTGGGAACCACCATTTAGCTCTGGTTCACACAGCACAACATGAAAGTCGCAGCCACTTCCAGCTTGACTTTGCTCTACAACTTCCCGGCGACCAGGTGCGACTTCAAAGTGACTTTACTGAGAAGCATTCCTATGTGACTTTGATGATCCGTGTTTATAGCGTGTTTTATCACATGACAAAACATGCATCTGATAACCGTGATTGGGGCGTCATTAACAATCAGGCTGCATTTACATCTGCATGATTCTGAATGCACATCAACCGCCAGAAATTGTGTGCTTTGCCGCACGTTTCAGAAATGCGCTGCGACCGTGCGTAGCGCTTGTACTGCAAAGATGGCAAGGTGAGCGTGATGCATGCTTCCAAAACGTGTGGCAAAGCATGCGTTTTCCTGCAGGTTGCTGGGCATTCAGAAATGTTCAGACGCCAATGAATGGTATCACAAGTGCAGCGTGTGTTGTCACACATTATCAAAATGCACAGCAAAGCATGCGTTTTCTTACGGGTTGGCGTGCGTTCAGAAACATGAAGATGCAGATGAATGGTAACACAAGTGTGATGTGCATTGTCACACAAAACACGCAGAAAAGCATGCGTTTTCTTATGGGTTGCCGTCAGTTGTAAATACGTTTCCATTCATTCACATCTGTACATTTCCAACTGCACAGCAACCTGCAAGAAAATCCATGCTTTGCTGTGCGTTTCATAAATGTGCGACAATGTGCGTCACACTTGTGTTATTATTCATTTGCTTCTGTACATATTTGAATGCACGGCAGACGCAAGAATACATGCGCTTTGCTGTATGTTTCAAAAACGCACAACAAGGAGCATTGCTTTTGTGTTACCATTCATTTACATCTGCGCATGCGTGGTGTGAGTTGCTGTGCATTTTTCAGACATATGAAAAGCGCACATTTCCTGTGTGGGTCGTCTCGTATTCGGAAACACGCAGATATGAATGTCGGCTGATTGTTAATGACACCCCAATCACAGTTATCAGACGCATGTTTTGCTGCCAAGATGCATGACGCTCCATGACTGAGAAGATTCTTGAGCTACTTTGGGGTGTTTGTTGCATGTCGGGCAGAACATTCCAGTGAATGGGCTCCCTATACACAATGTGTGATTACACATGAAAAATACACAAATAATGGAAGTGGGAATGTGCGTTTCCTCTACGCTCAGGTGTGACTGGGATGTGATTGGAGGAAGATTTTAGGCAGCAAGGATGGCCAGGGAGGAGAGGTGGGGGGTAAATAAGCCTCAGAAGTCACAGCAAAGTCTTAAAGATTCAGACAAATGTGCGACTTTCTGGTGATTTTACATTGAAGTCTATGGGAGTCGTGCAGCACAAGAATCACACAAAAGTAGTGCAGGAAGTATTTTCTTTTGTTGCAGTGACTCAAATCGCAGCAATTAAGACAACGCCCAATAAAATCTTTGTGTTTTCACCTGACCTGCGACTTTACATGTCATCAGAATGTCGCTGGAAAATTGCTGTAGTGTGAAGCAGGGCTTAGGGCTGAGGAAAGTGTGAGTTCCCAGGACTTCTAACAAGTGTGGTAGATGGAGAACATGTCTGATAATCACCGTTATACTGTATGCAGGTTCCTGCCCATTCTCTGAATTCAGTTAGGATATCCTCACACTCACTTACCCGACATACTGACTCCTGTGTAGGAATGGAGATAGAAGTTTCTGGCACTCTGGATCCACAGTGAGATATACAAAATGTAAAGACTGAAAACTTTCTCTCTTCAAAGACTTCAAGCAATAGCTCAGCTGCTTGGAATAATTCCTGTCTATCCACAAGTGATCAGTATGTGAGCCGCACAGCTTCAAATCTGTACAACCCGACATGACTCTCCTAATGAAGTCCTCATCCTGAGTCTCATACAGACAGGAGATGGTCTGAGTATATAAAGTCTGATTGATGCCCTTCATGGCCCATCTTCTCATTGCAGGTTTGGCTCGGAGTGAGATGGAGATTCCTGTGACCTCTGAGAATGTCTTCACCTGATTTTCATTTAAGAGACCAAACAGGAATTGTACAGATAATGATAAATGTGAGGAATGTGATCTGAGGTCACGGAGTGATTTCCCTTTACAGATCTTCGGGTGGAAAATACGTTTCCTAAATCCAAACCAACCATCATCCATCCCATAATAGAGAGCAGCAAGGAACTCCTGTACACTCAGGTGGATGAAGCTGTAGCAGGTCTGGTGACGGACGTCCCAATGAAAGATGTTCTCATTCAGAAATACAGACTCCACCTCATCCAGAGAAAGTCCATGTCTTTCTAGATCTTTCTTCTCAAATAAGATTTGTCGGTTCAGAACCCCCTGATTGGCTAGAGCACACAGCTTCTTCAGACAGGTTTGTTTCCGGTGTACAGACTGCTCCTTCTTGCTGTGATGGGTTAGTAAAACCTCCAGGTAGAGAAGATAAATTGAAGTCGTTGTCTTACACTGAATTACATCCAAATCTTTTCTTATTTCTTGTTTCATTACAGTGCAGACAATCCAGCATGTGATGGGGACGGCACACATGGTGTACACAACGTCATTGTCTTTTATTATACTGAGAACCTTGTCTGCATCTTCTTTATTTCCATAGAATTTATGGACATATTCCTCTCGATCGTCCCTTGTAAATCCCTGGATTTCCACATTGCGAGAATCCTTGATGAATGTGTTAAGTTTCTCCATGGCCAGTGACCTTGTGGTGATGATCAGAGAAGATTCTGGGAGAACATGTCCCCTGAGCAAGCTTTGGAGAATTATTTCTTTGTGGGTTTCCATAGAAATGTCAGGACAACCCTCAGATTTCTCCTCCAGAGTCCACCTCAGTTCATCAAACCCATCAACTATGGTGAGAAGTTTTCTCTGACTTCCAGGATCCTTCAGAATAGACACCAGGTCATCTGAACTCAGTCTGCAGGTTCTGGATAAAAGTCCCACAAGACTTATGTTTTCAGGGATGGTGTTGAATTCTCTACAGCTCAGACAAAACACAAAATCAAACTTGTCTCGGTAGAGATCCCCAGAGGCCCAGTCCAGCATGATCTTCCTGGAGGTCATTGTTTTTCCAATCCCAGCAGGTCCTTGTAACACCACAATCTTAGGGATGAACCCACATTTATCAGGGTCAAAGAGGGCCTGGATTGTGGTTGGGGATCTTTTCTCCATGATCTGTAGATGTCTTCTGCCTGAACTCCTTATTTCTTCTTCTTTTCCCTCTTTATTCTGGGGTCCGTTTATCATCAATAACTTGGTGAATCTTTCCTGTAGATGAACATTCTCCCCCATACGGGAATTATATTCTGGAATCCTCTGGAACCTCTGTTTCTCAGACTCTCTGTGTTCCTTACTGAAGTCTTTATGAGAGAAAAGAGAATATTTTATTCCTCATACACACATGAAATAGTATTTATAAGACAGAGTTGGGAATATTGTATTCTAACCATAAACCTGAAGAATGGAACTCTAAAAGAAGATATCCCATGAAATACGGGAGGGCTGTGGCAGCATCCAAACTATGGACACACCATCCAGACCAGAGGCATGAATAGAACCTACAGGGCTCTGGTGCAAGAAACTATAAAGAGCACCTCCTGACTGCTGGGACCCTTTCCATCAGTCTCAGGCCCTTTCTTCTGGTCTCGGGAGCCCTTCCCCCAAGGCTGAGGCTCTTCTCTCTGAGGCAGAGGCCCTTTTTTCAGCCCATGGCCCTTTCCGCTTGTTCCTGTAGTGGGGGCCTTTATAAGCCCTGTTTCAGACTGCTGCAACTTATCATGTGACTTTCAATACAAAGCCGCATGACAAGTCAAAACACATTCATTTCAATGGGTGCTGTCCTCATGAATGTGACTAAAGTCAAAGCAACAAAGAAAAGGGAATACTTTTCTATGGTGTTGGTGTGATTTGAGCAGCATAGACTACAATGTCAAATCACAAAATTGTAAACAAGTCACAAGGAAATTGCAAGCAAGTTGCACAACTTTGGGATCACAGCAGTGTGAACTGAGTCCATGTTCTGCAGTGGCCCCCTTCCTGCCATCTTGGGCCCCCTACAGTGGCAGAATGCCAGGGCCCTTTCTTAAGTGCAATCTTTGTGACCCTGGCAGTCCCACCACTAATCTGGACTACAATAATAACAAAATGTTCATCCAGAAGAGATTTCATATGAAAAGTGGATGTCCTACTAACCTGATAATGTTTTGCTATGTGTCGTCTTCTTCAGTTTGGCTGGAAATAAGATTAGGGAAGTGATTAGTCCTGACAAACCTCTGAAATGTATAAAATAATAACTAAGAGAGTTATTAGTGTAGCAGATCCTCCCAGACACCATCATCCCACCAACCCTCTGTAGATTGGAGTCTCTCCTCCTCCAGGGGATGGGAGAGTCTTTGTCTGGTAACATCTCAGCACATTGCAGACACATGTGACCATGGTGGGGACCAGAAAAGCCCCCAATTCTCTATGTAGGGAGCCTTGACTCCTCTTTCTGATGGAGGTTCAGGTCAGTGGTATATTTATATTTTGTGCTGCCCTAGGGCTGACTAAACTCATGCACCCCCAAATTTAAATATGACCCACCCCTTCCTGTCGATGCCACACCCCTTCATGTTTAAGACCTGTCCTGTCATCTGTAAAGCACACCCCTTCCTCTTTAGGCTCCACCTCTTCCTCTCTGTACATTAGGCCTAGGTTCACATTAGGGAGGGTTTGAAACCGGTAATGCAGTCCGACTCTCAGGGACGATCTGACAGACATCTGTGTGGGCTCGTGCACAAATGTTTATTTAAATCACCCCCAAAGTCTCCAAAAGCAGTACAGGAACTAATTTTGGGAATCGTTGTGGCTCCGAAAAGTTGGCATTGCACCGATTCGAACTGTGTCATTGTCAGCAATAGCCGCCAATTTGACATGCCAAAACGGCCCAATGTGATTGTGGGCTTAAAGTGGGTACCAAGTGCAGCTTCACTAGTGCCCATCAATGCAGCCTCACCAGTGCGTGTACTCTGACTTCCCAGCCTCTAGTGTGCATGTACTCCGATTTCCCAGCCTCTAGTCTGCATGTACTCCGATTTCCCAGCCTCTAGTCTGCGTGTACTCCGATTTCCCAGCCTCTAGTCTGCGTGTACTCCGATTTCCCAGCCTCTAGTCTGTGTGTACTCCGATTTCCCAGCCTCTAGTCTGCGTGTACTCCGATTTCCCAGCCTCTAGTCTGTGTGTACTCCGATTTCCCAGCCTCTAGTCTGCGTGTACTCCGATTTCCCAGCCTCTAGTGTGCGTGTACTCTGATCTTCCAGCCTCTAGTGTGCGTGCACTCTGATTTTACAGCCTCTAGTGTGCGTGTACTCTGATTGACCAGCCTCTAGTGTGCGTGTACTCTGATTTCCCAGCCTCTAGTGTGCGTGCACTCTGATTTTACAGCCTCTAGTGTGCGTGTACTCTGATTGGCCAGCCTCTAGTGTGCGTGTACTCTGATTGGCCAGCCTCTAGTGTGCGTGTACTCTGATTGGCCAGCCTCTAGTGTGCGTGTATTCTAATTTCCCAGCATCTAGTGTGCGTGTACTCTGATCTTTCAGCCTCTAGTGTGCGTGCACTCTGATTGGCCAGCCTCTAGTGTGCATATACTCTGATTTCCCAGCATCTAGTGTGCGTGTACTCTGATCTTCCAGCCTCTAGTGTGCGTGCACTCTGATTTTACAGCCTCTAGTGTGCGTGTACTCTGATCTTCCAGCCTCTAATGTGCGTGTACTCTGATTTCCCAGCCTCTAGTGTGCGTGTACTCTGATTTCCCAGCATCTAGTGTGCGTGTACTCTGATTGGCCAGCCTCTAGTGTGCGTGCCATTTTTTTACCAGAAGCACCGGCCTGCAGATGTTGAGCTGTAAATAGTCCGGCTGCATTCACACCTCAGCATTTTCAGCTCATAAAACGCCATCAAAGATGCCTGAAAAATGCCCAACAAGCAAAATCCCATTCATTTAAATGGCCCCTGTTCACATTTGAGCGTTTTGTCGCCTTTAGTATAACACCTGAGGTCGCATTCACACCCGAGTGTATTGTTTTCTGGCAGAAAGTTGCGCTATTTTTGCCAAGATTTTGTGTCAAAAGGTCACCAATGTAAAAGAATTTAAAACGCTGGTAATCTGCCGAAAAATAAACACATGTACTTTTCTGAGTGATGGGCATTTTGCTTTAGGTGACAGAAAGCTCAGATGTGAACAGGGGCCATTGAAATGAATGGAATTTGTCTTGTTGGGCGCTTTTAGAACTGAGGCTGAGAGAAAATAAACGCCCAAAAATGCCTAGATGTGAACAGAGCCAGAGCTCAAAAAAGTACACAAACTTCTTTACAGGCAGATTACAGGTTTTTTCTGCTTTTTACATTGTGACCTTTTGACCTGTACAAAATCGCAGCAAAAATTGTGGTAAAAATGTGCGACTTCCTGCATGAAAAAAATACGCTCAGGTATGAGTGCAGCCTTAACCATTTCTAGCCCTTTCACATTGGAAGCGCCCGAGCGTCGGCAGTAAAGCGGCGCTAAAAAGATTTACAACACTGTTTTTAGCGCTGCTATACCATAGTTTAAGTTGCACTATTTGGCCACTAGCGGGGCGGTTTTCACACCTGCTAGAGGCCAAAAAAGCATTAAATCCACCTACAAAACATCACTGCAGCTGCGCTTTGCCGCTCCTACACCACTACAAAGAAGCTGCTGGCAGGACTTTGTGACGCCAGCGCAGCGCCCCCCGGTGTGGAAGCACTCTGACTTTTACACGGGGTTTGCAGCTGAGGCTTTTTTCAGGCGTTATTTTGCTTTATTGGGTACACGTCTTCATTAAGCCGGGTTCACACTGATGTGATGTGAGAATCCATGCGATTCCAGCTCCAGTTACCGCCTTGTATCTCTCTCGTGGGCAGTTCACACCGCCCTCTGCGAACCGCTGTGGGTGTCAATACAATGTTAATGACACCCCCAGTTTAGTTCTCAGATCACAGTGCGAACTATTAACTCGCACAGGAATCGGATCGCATAGGAGAGAACACTCGTGTGATCTGATTCTAGTGCAGGCAAAACAAGTCCCTGAACTATTTTCTGTGCTAATCCAATGCGAGTTCAGCCATACAATTGTACACCTGAACTCGCATCTCACAGACATGGCATGTGATCGGCACCGCGGGTGCGGGTGTGAATCGCATGCCATGTCTGATCGCACTGGTGTGAACCTGGGCTGAAGCAGAGAAGAAAAGAAAAGCAGACTTCTCCCGCAGCAAGGACACAGAGGGTTCATTACTAGAGAGTCTCTATTCCAGATACCAGGAGAGACAAAGTGGGGAAGTTGGAGCCCAGATAAGGTATGAGGATTACAAGGAGACCCAGTGAGGATTTCCTCTCACCCCCCCAGACAGGTCAGATTTGCAGAATGTACACAGTAGCCGAGTCCTCTGCTGAAGCCACAATCTGAGGGCTCCATGCGCACCCGTAGGGCTCCATGCGCACCCGAGGGCCCCATGTGCAACCGAGGTAGGGTTGCCACCTGTACGGGAATGACCCGGACAGTCCAGGTTTTGACAGCTGTGCCCAGGTTTCTCTCCTCTTGAAACCCGGACACAGCAGCATAGGCTCCAGACAATGTGGGAGGTGCATGTCCATACCTCGAGCCCACCAGCAGCATAGCCCCCCCTCCGCTCCTGTAGCTGAGACTGCACTCCGTCCTGTGTCCCTACAGCAGTGCGACCCCCCTGTTGCTGGATGCACACTCTTCAGCAGCACCTGCCCCCCTGACGGCTCCTGTCCTGTGTGGCTTCAGTGGTGAGCGTTCTCCTTTGCCCACCTCTCCCCCCACCAGTGTGCTAATGTCGATCGGCAAATGCAGCCTGACCTAAATGTGCTCTCTCCCGCCAGCAGCATGCTCCCCTGGTGCCCCCTCCTTCCCCTGTGGAGCAAGGCTAATGATTTTTGGCAGTTTCACTGCCAATGGTGAATGATGACAGTGGTGAGTCAGTCCTGGGCCAGTCCCTCTCGCCCCTGTCAATGCAGCGCTAGGCTAATGAATCCTGAATGCTGCAGATCACTGTAGCTCTCTTCTCCCAGCATCAAGCCAGCCCCCCTCCTCTTTGTCAGCTCCCCTCCTCTCTGTCAGCCCCCCTCCTCTGTCAGCCCCCCTCTTCTGTCAGCTCCCTCCTCTCTGTCCACCCCCTCCTCTGTCAGCCATCCCCTCCTCTGTCAGAACTCCTCTCTGTCAGCCCCTCTCTTCTGTCCACCCCCTCCTCTCTGTTAGCCCCCTCCTCTATCAGCCCCCTCCTCTCTGTCCACCCCCCTCCTCTGTCAGCCATCCCCTCCTTTGCCAGCCCTCCTCTCTGTCAGCCCCCCTCTTCTGTCCACCCCCTCCTCTGTCGGCCACCCCCTGCTCTCTGTTGCCCACCCTTGTCTGTTAGCCCCCTCCTCTGTGTCAGCCCCCCTCCTCTCTGCCAGCCCCCCTCTTCGGTCAGCCCCCCTCTTCGGTCAGCCCCCCTCTTCGGTCAGCCCCCCTCTTCTGTCAGCCCCCCTCTTCTGTCAGCCCCCCTCTTCTGTCAGCCCCCCTCTTCTGTCAGCCCCCCTCTTCTGTCAGCCCCCCTCCTCTGTCAGCCCCCCTCCTCTGTCTGCTCCCTCCTCTGTCCAGCTCCCTCCTCTCTGTCCACCCCCCTCCTCCATCAGCCACCCCCTCCTCCGTCAGCTACCCCCCTCTGTCAGCTACCCCCTGCTCCACTGTCAGCTACCCCTGCTCCACTGTCGGCTACCCCCTGCTCCACTGTCGGCTACCCCCTGCTCCACTGTCGGCTACCCCCTGCTCCACTGTCGGCTACCCCCTGCTCCACTGTCGGCTACCCCCTGCTCCACTGTCGGCTACCCCCTGCTCCACTGTCGGCTACCCCCTGCTCCACTGTCGGCTACCCCCTGCTCCACTGTCGGCTACCCCCTGCTCCACTGTCAGCTACCCCCGCTCCCCTGTCAGCTACCCCCTGCTCCCCTGTCAGCTCCCCTGTCAGCTACCCCCGCTCCACTGTCAGCTACCCCCTGCTCCACTGTCAGCAACCCCCTGCTCCTCTGTCAGCTAACCCCTGCTACTCTGTCAGCTAACCCCTGCTACTCTGTCAGCTAACCCCTGCTACTCTGTCAGCTAACCCCTGCTACTCTGTCAGCTAACCCCTGCTACTCTGTCAGCTAACCCCTGCTACTCTGTCAGCTACCCCTTGCTACTCTGTCAGCTACCCACAAACAGCATGCACCTCCCTTCTTCCCCCGCTCCAATGTCCTGCACCTGGGTCACACTGCACTGTCTGTGTGCTCTCTTTCTCCCACCCAGCTGCCAGCATTGATGCCACTAGAGACAGTGAATGGAGGGCTACTGAACTGGTGTCCTAGCAATCAGGGAGGCTTTTGCAGGAGAAAGCATGATATTACAGACTCCGCCTCCTAAGCCCCCGTACACACGGTCGGAGAATCCGTCGGAATGTGTCCTATCGGACCGTGTTGTCAGATAATCCGACTGTGTGTGGTATGCATCGGACTGTTTCCGTCGGAATATCCGTCGGACCAAATTTTCCAACTTGTTGGAAATATTTTCCGACAAACTGGTCCGATCAGACATACTCCGATCATGTGTAGAGAATTCCGATCGGACAAAGTGCCACGCATGCTCAGATCAAATTCCTACATCAAAGCTATTGGCTACTAGCCTGAACGTAGTCCCATCGTAACGAAATTACGTCCTCACGTTCTGAAAGATCGGATTTTTCGACAACTTTTTCCGACCGTGTGTATGCAACAGTCTCGAACAAAATCTGACGGATTTGGTTGGCAGAATGTCCGACCGTGTGTAGGGGGCTAACAGGTTCACACACACACACATCTTTGCAACGGAAGGTAAGGGTTTTTTGTCTCGCTGTAATGGAGGTCTCTATTGGGGGGCACAGGCACTGTCTGATATATAATCTGTTACTTTCCACTGCCCTACTGACACCGTCCACTGTCCTACTGACACCGTCCACTGCCCTACTGACAATGTCCACTGCCCGACTGACAATGTCCACTGCCCGACTGACAATGTCCACTGCCCTACTGACACCGTCCACTGCCCTACTGACAACGTCCACTGCCCTACTGACAACGTCCACTGCCCTACTGACAACGTCCACTGCCCTACTGACACCGTCCACTGCCCTACTGACACCGTCCACTGCCCTACTGACACCGTCCACTGCTCTACTGACACCGTCCACTGCCCTACTGACACCGTCCACTGCCCTACTGACACCGTCCACTGCCCTACTGACAACGTCCACTGCCCTACTGGCTGACAGTGTCCACTTTTGAGGTAGGCTAGTTTCATATTTTAACTGACATTTATTTTATTAATCAAATCATTTTTTGGGTACACAAATGCTTTTGTTTAACCAAGTCCCCTCCGTTAATGCAATTTGGCCACAGCCACTGTTCACCATAGCACACCTCATTACTACTCTCTTTGAGTAACCAAAAAGGTGTCCCAGGTATTTTAAAATCCTATAGAGTGTAGTACAAAAAAATTGCCATGTGCCGTGAAAGTGTTCGGGTTTGGCTTGAAGAAAAGGTGGCAACCCTAACCGAGGGCTCCATGTTCACCCGAGGGCTCCATGTTCACTCGAGGGCACCATGTTCACCCGAGGGCTCCATGTTCACCCGAGGGCCCCATGTTCACCCGAGGGCCCCATGTTCACCCGAGGGCCCCATGTTCACCCGAGGGCCCCATGTGCACCCGAGGGCCCCATGTTCACCCGAGGGCCCCATGTTCACCCGAGGGCCCCATGTTCACCCGAGGGCCCCATGTTCACCCGAGGGCCCCATGTGCACCCGAGGGCTCCAAGTGCATCCGAGGGCTCCATGTGCACCTGGGGGTCACAACACAGGCAGAAAAACTGACCATCTCTCCCACTGCTCTCCCGTCTGTGTAGAGAGGAGGAGGGAGAGGAGAAGGGAACTGTCACCACACGCTGTATGAGAGAGAGGCGCTCTCAGAACGCTGCAGCCAGCAACTCTGGTGTTCTGTCAAATTCTCATTGAATGAGCTGACTCTGGAGCAGGGGGGGGTTTGTGCGGGGGGCATGGCTGCCGCTCCCCCAAAGTGCCGCCTTAGGCCTGGAACTTGTCAGTCTAGGCCAGTGATGGCGAACCTTGGCACCCCAGATGTTTTGGAACTACATTTCCCATGATGCTCAACTACACTGCAGAGTGCATGAGCATCATGGGAAATGTAGTTCCAAAACATCTGGGGTGCCAAGGTTCGCCATCACTGGTCTAGGCGAAGACACAGCACTGGTTCAGAAGGATGCATGGGGCACAAGGCTCAGAACCCCGAGCAACAATCATGAGGGTCTCCTAGGAATACAGCTATAAATATAGAGGTTCTGTATAATAGACAAGTGGCTGTGATTGTATTGCTCTGCTCGGCATGCTGAGTGATGTCATTGTGTTATGGTGACTGACTGCCGGCATCCTGGAGAAGTGTTACTCTGCTTCCCTTTTACATTGTTCCTGAACTCTGTAGCCTTTTCCTTCATCCACAATTTTATACCCAATTGTATTTTATTCTGTAAACTCCCTCAGTAAAGATTGTTTAACCCCTTAGTGACTGGGGGGAAAACTAATGTTAATGCCTGAGCACAATTTTGCAACTTTGACCCTTGTTAGTAAATTTGTATCCCAACTACATTGTGTATCCAGGAGGATTATACCGGATTCATTTCAGGATAAATTGGGCTGATTTTGGTAACACTGGTACAAAATAGTAAAACAAATGTTAGTTGTTGTTTGTACCTGTAGTACGGCCTAAAAACATAGCGCACATTTTGCTTTTTTATCCTACCTTAAAAACTGACACTGACACCACTTTAGAAAATGTTTTTTTTTTTTTTTTTTTTTTTTAAACCTACCCAAATTACACTAACCCTGACCTCTAACACAACCTCTGACCTTTGACCCTAAAACAAAATCTGGCACTGACCCGGAACAAACCTTCATCTAGCTATTTTTTTTCTTTATTAGAAATAACACAATGTATTATATAATATATCTTGTACACATACAATGTATTATATAATATATCTTGTATATATACAATGTATTATATAATGGATCCTGTATGTATACAATGTATTATATAATATATCCTGTATGTATACAATGTATTATATAATGGATCCTGTATGTATACAATGTATTATATAATGGATCCTGTATGTATACAATGTATTATATGATGGATCCTGTATGTATACAATGTATTATATAATGGATCCTGTATGTATACAATGTATTATATGATGGATCCTGTATGTATACAATGTATTATATAATGGATCCTGTATGTATACAATGTATTATATAATAGATCCAGTATGTATACAATGTATCTTTCTCTCCATTTAGAAAATAAAGAAAACACAGCGGTGAGCTGCACAGACACTCATTACTATGACTGGCAATCAGAGGATATCACATCGATCATGTGACAGGGAACCGGGAGTCCCGATCATTAGTATACGATCCCCGGGGCTCTTGGTGGGATCCTAGTCTCTGTGCATTGCTCTTCCAGCACAAAGAAAGGTATGCAGATGTGTGGCCCCCCAGGATAAAGAACCAGTTCTGAGGTCCCATATGAGCATACTGTTAGTGGGATGTGGTTGGAAGCTCCTGATTGGTCACTGGCTTTCTCTGGGTGACATTCCTAGTTCTTACCCACACAGATATTGATCAGGAATTGGTAGGAAATGGTCATTACAGATGGGAACTCACCATTTTGTGCTCTCCTCTCCTTGAGGTCATTTGCGGGTCCCATCAGACTGATCAGTGTAAAGACGTCACTGGTAACATTCAGAGCCTCTTCTTCTCCATATGTTTTTATCAGGATGTCCTTGGTGTCGATACAGTCTGCATTTTCTAGTTTTCCTCGGGGGATGGGACGTTTATCTCCATAGGAGAAATCAGACAATTTGTTTCTAAATCTCTTGAAGTCACTTGTATTCAGATCCTCCAGAGAATATATGAGAAGATCCCCGGGGGTTTGTGGGACCTTTCCCTGCGACCCTGCAGAGAGGACAATCAGCAACCATAAACATTAATCCTGATTGGAGGATTTCTGACACATGACAGCAGAATAGTCTGTACTGGCAGCCAGCAATGCTATAAAGAGCATATAAAAGGGAAAGGAAATGATCCCCCAATATGTCCATATGTATATTATCCTATGGAGGGATTGGATTCCCTGTGGTAATCTCATATGATTGCCTCCATAGTGGTAAGTTACCTCTCAGATGGATGAATATTGGGTACAAACACCTAGGGGGGCTATTTTTTTTAAACATTACCTTTGTGAATTATCACTATAATTTGTCTAATATGTTTATTTCCTGTGATCATCAGCTCCATCTAGTGGTCATAAGGCCAAATCTTACTGGTTGAGGTATTTTGGTATGTGAGGTATTTCATATTATGAAATGAACGCATTATGAGCTGATGATCATAGGAAGTAAATTTACTAGACAAATTATGGGTATTTTTAATGATGACTACAAATGACATAAACTCATAGTAATTATTTTTATATACAGACCTCCTAATGTAGATGTAGGGATGATCATTTTAAACATCATGTTTATTGATTGTTTCATAGTAAACTAAAAGAAAATAATAAAACCTTTAAAAACCTCCCCCCTGAATAATGATGTGTCTGATGAGTGTGAACTAAGAACTCTGATTACCCCCAAATCTCCCAGCAGTATGTGTCATGTGACACGGGGCTGTTTTCTCCTTAGAAAAAAAAGAATTCCCCCGACCACTACAAATATAGCCATAAAATGTGGGGTCCTCCAGTCATTATGGATCACTGGACCATCTCAGAAGATCATTTCCATCAATGATAGATAAAATCTGAAGAGACGGGAATGTGATGGTGGAATTGATGAAAAGCTCCTGAACTCTTCTAATGGGTGGACTGACCAGATGTCTACAGGAAATGTCCAGACTATGGAGACATGAGATGTCCTATCATCTAATTCCAATCTCTGGAGATGTGAGATGGAGGAAAACATTGGAAAGGATGGTCAGGATCAGCAGTCATACCTTGTGGGGAGGAGGATGAGGAGGAAGAGGTCGCCATGACATCAGAAGATGACCCGAGATGACATCACCTGGAAGGAGCACAAACAATAAACTCAATTGTAGTGCAATGAATGGAACCAATAAGGAGGATTTTATCCCTTCTGTGGATAACAATTGGCTGACTGATTTTCCAATTAGAAAGTATTATGCCTCGTACACACGTTCCGATTATCGTATGACATATCGTTTGCATTTTGTTTTATAAAACGAATATCGAATACAACAGTGCAAAATATGTGTAAGATTTTTGTTGTACATTTCTGGAAAAATCTTCCGCTGTGCCTAGCTACGTATTTTAAATGATGTCAAATACGTGTGACCCTGTGTCCTTCTGGTTTATTTTCACGTTTCCGATCATTTGTGGTGTTTGCCGACTTTTAGCAGACGCATACTGTACTGATTACATGATTGTCATACGATGGGCTGTCGTCCCAGCAAAGTTTTTGTGTTTGTCACTCCAGATTTGATTGGACAAAGTGTTGTGATCGGCGGTCGAAAGCTGTGTAGTAACAATCAGATTATCAATCGATCTGTCCGAAAGTGATTTTTATCATCTGATAATTGGAATGTGTGTATGGGGCATTAGAATTGGATGGATTTCTGTCATTTACAACCCATAACTATGAGGATCAATCAGTACCTACTACCCCGGCATACATCTAGTTGGTATTTCAGAGTCACAAAGGAATCCTACCCCGTTTAGGGCCACAATTTATACAGACTCGTATTTCTAGGTGTTACCTCCACAAATCTGTGCCAATCATAGCCAAGACTGGTACTAATCAGCACCAAAGTATCAGCCAGTAAGATGTCTATATAGAGAGGTCCGGTGATAAAAAGAAGACCCCACAATGGAAGCCCCGTGTGGTCAGCAGAGACCTCCATTCTCAATTTTCAGCAAGTCCACATTGAAAAAGGTATATGTTGAGAAAATATATTGAAAAAAATATATAATAATGTCCCATAAGTAACTCTTATGATGATGATCCAGGGAATAATATCAGCGACTTTCCACACATGTTCCCCTCCCCCCTGAGTGACTGCGCTCAACTAAAGGAATGTGAGCGCACAATCAAGTTTGGTCTACAAAAGCAGCTGAACCACCTCTGGGCTCTAAGTATAACGGCTTTGCAGGACCCCGCCAGTGGTATAATCCAGATATGTTTTAGAGTAAACAAGAGGCACGATAGTGCATTATCATTTGAGTATAAATTTATTGTAGGTATAAAACATCATCAGGGTACCCGACCACTCAGCATTCAGATGCCGTGTCCTCTTTGCTGTAACCTGTTTGTCTATGGGGTATGTCGAGTGCTAACTGCCTACCGACTGCATCTCTTCGCCCTTGCTGGCTTATGGACCAACGCTTCTGCCGCAGTTTTTGCACCAAAGAAAAACGTTTCTATAACACCCCCCCCCCCCTTTTTTTAATTTTTTTTTTCATTATGTCTGCTCTGTATTACCTCGCTGACGGAAGCCTGGATGATGCCTACTAGCTTAGACATGCTATGTTTAGAATTATTGAAATGTCATGTTTGCCTTTACATGGGTTCTAGTGTGGTGGCCCCCAAGCTCTGCTCCCCCGTTCCCCTGTGCAGGCTCGAGATCCCAGCTAGTGGGTTCTTGCATCGTAGCGGGGTGCGCCCTCTGGGCCTCCTCGGCTCATGGGATGCCTTACCCCACCCTCACTATGGGGTTGCGTAGGCTTTGTCTGTGCTATGTGATTATCCCGAACCCACCTCCCCCTTTTTTTTTTTTTTGGGGCACAGTCTGGCAGGATGGTTCATGTGATTCTGCAGTTTACACAAGTTCCCTGTTTCTTTGTTTTTGTTTTTGCTAGACATAGGCCTTGGACTCTAGAGCCCTTACTTGCTCCTATAATATTGTACCAATGGTTGTGGAGTTGCCTTTCACATAGGTTCCCCACCTACACCTATTCTGTTTCAATCTACTTACGATTACCCTCCCAGGATCGTGATCCTCCTGAGGTTTCCGTCCTTTCCTCCGCTCCCACACAGCGGTCTCATTGAGATCCTGCTGACTTTCCAGATCTCTCTCTCCCTTTAGGTGGCCTAGCTGGCTAGCACCACCTCTGGTTGTTTCCTCTTTACCCCCTGAATCTCTCCTGTCCCTGCTCTTTTTCTGGCTTTATCCCCTCGATCCTTCCTTGTCTGTTTCTTCCCTTAATTTTCCTCCTTCTCCCCTCCCCCTTCTTCTCCCCTCCCCCTTTTTCTCCCCCCCCTTTTTTTTTTTCCGACCCGGCTTGGATCCGCCCCTGCCCTATTTGGTGGCATCTCACCTCAAACCTGCTTTAATTGTAAGCGTTGGTATAACGAGACGATTTCTGGACATTCGTTCTTGAACTGTTCACGTTAGAGTAGTTGTGTGCACCAACCATGCCCCCCCTGACTCTGAAGTGTATTTCTCTCAACGTGAAGGGGCTTAACCTTCCTGAGAAAAGGTCACAAGTCCTTTCTGCACTTTCTAAACATAGAGCGCACTTTATGTTCCTACAGTCAACCCACTTCCGCTCCGACGCCATCCCCAAATTGACCAATCACTTGTACCGAACGGTGTTCCACTCCACCAATCCCTCCTCCAAGACTAAGGGTGTCTCCATTCTTGTCTCCAAACATGCTAACTTTCAGGTTTCGGATTCCCTCATTGACCCTGAAGGCAGGTTTATCTTTCTTAAGGGGTCGTACTCCTCCAGACCATGTACTCTTGCTAATGTTTATTGCCCCAATGACCACCAGGTCGCCTTTTTTAGGAAAGTTTGTGACCTATTAGCCTCTTTCCGGTCCGGCGTGGTTCTTCTGGGAGGAGACTTCAATGTGCCTCTGAATCCCCTGCTGGATTGCTCCACGGGCTCCTCTGCTTTACCCTACAAAGCACTTCACCAGATCAACCTACAACTACAAGCATTGTCCCTCCATGATGCGTGGCGCACTCTGTCTCCCTCTGACAGGGACTACACGTTTTACTCGGCCCCCCATCAAAAGTACTCTAGGATCGATTATTTTTTTCTCTCTCAATCTGACCTCCCTTGTCTTCAACATGCCACCATCGAACCAATGTTTTTATCGGACTACCACCCGATTACAGTTACTCTAGCCTTTCCTGAGTCTCTTTCCAGACATAAGACTTGGAGATTGAACCCCTCTCTCCTAAAAGATCCCTTGGTCCTAGATAGCGTCCGCATATGGTTGCAGCAATATTTTGCGGAAAACTCGAGCCCGGAGATCTCACCTATCTCCCTATGGGAAGTGCACAAATGCGTGGTCCGCAGCGAACTAATAGCCCTGGCCACGAAAGCCAAAAAACAACAGCAGGAGTATGTGAACTCCCTTCTCAGGTTTATCAAATCTTTGGAAGCTTCACATAAACTGTCCCAAGCGCAGGCCACTCTTCAGGCACTGACCCACAATCGTAATTTACTCCTTCAAGAACTAGGTAGCAGAGCTAGGAGGCGGTACGTTCTTGGCCAGAGGATCTTCTACGAACAAGGCAACAAGTGCGGCCGTCTTCTGGCCCGTGCGATTCAAAACTATCCTCTGTAATCCACCATCTCCGTACGCCTCAGGGGGGTCTCCTGGTCAAGAATGAGGATATCGCCAAGGAATTTGAGCAATTCTATTTCAAACTTTATAATTTAGATTCCCCCAAGCTAACACAACAGACAGTGGAAACACGACTTGCCCGCATTAAGGAATTCCTTTCTACTTATAGCCCGAAGCCTCTATCCCCCCAGCAGTCATTAGATCTGGAAAAGCCTATCTCTCTTCTGGAACTAACCACTGCTTTGAAGCAAATGAAACCCGGTAAATCCCCGGGCCCGGACGGGTTCTCTCTCCAATATTATACAGCCTTTCTAGACCCACTGGCCCCCAAACTCTTAGACACTCTTAATGCACTTTCCAATCCCCTCTACAAGCCAGAGAAAAGGCTAGTGGCCCACATCACGGTGATTCCTAAGGAGGGTAAGGACCCCTCTCTAGTTGCAAATTACCGTCCGATCTCTCTTTTAAACGTTGACATCAAGGCGTACGCGAAGATTTTGGCCAATAGACTCCTCCCCTTGATTTCCGATCTAGTCTCCTTAGACCAAGTAGGTTTTGTCCCGGGCCGGGAGGCCAGGGATAACACCATTCGCACACTCAACCTACATCATTGGCTCACTTCCATCAACATGGGGGTTTTTTTCCTCTCACTAGACGCTGAGAAGGCGTTCGACAGGGTGGCCTGGGACTATATGCGAGAAGCCCTTGCCGCCCTCGGTCTGGGACATCAAATGCTTTCAAACATAATGGCTTTATACTCCGGTCCCACCGCGGCAGTGAAAGTCAATGGCCACCTGTCGAATGCCTTCCCCATTAGCAATGGGACACGCCAAGGTTGCCCGCTACATACTTTCTCTGGAACCCTTCCTTAACAGATTAAGAGACAACCCGAACATCCAGGGCATTAGGGTCAAAGACAGGGAATTTAAGGTTGCAGCATTTGCTGACAACATTTTATTGTCCTTACAATCTCCCCGCATCTCGCTACCTAACCTTCTCAAGGATTTAGCTCATTTTGGTGCCCTGTCTAATCTCAAGATTAACCACGCCAAGTCACAGGCTCTCAATGTCTCCCTCCCGACTTCAGAGGTGACTCATTGCCAAGAATCATTTCCCTTTAGATGGGAACAGGACTCTTTCACCTATCTTGGCGTCCGTATTCCAGTCCGCCTGTCCGATTTGTACTCCAAAAAATTCCATCCAACCCTATTACAGTCTCAACAACTTGTTAAGGACTGGATGAGCTTGAACGTATCATGGCTTGGTCGAGCGGCACTACTTAAGATGATAATACTACCCCGCTTCCTCTACCTTATGCAGGCGATCCCTATCTCCCTACCTGCGAGTTTTTTCGCAACCTGTCGTAAAACGCGGTCCACTTTCCTTTGGAGAGGCGCACCGCCCCGCATTAAGTTCGCTAGACTCACTCTTCCTAAATCTAGAGGGGGATAGGATTACCAGATCTTCAAAAGTACCATACCGCCTGCCTGCTCGCGAGGATTGCGGACTGGAATATTCACGCCTTGAAAAAATTGTGGGTGCCCCTGGAGAGGCCCACTTCACTTGCTCCCGTGGCAGCCCCGTAAGAACTGGTCCAGTGCCCTAGTAGCTCACCCTCTCATTTATCCTACGTTATCTGCCTCTGGGAAGTTGGGATCGCAGGGCTCTCCGGCCCTCTTTCCAGGCCCCCTGACTTCCTTGCGGGGAAATCCTGATTTCCCCCCGGGGGACTCCGAGGGTTTCTTGCACAGGGAATGGCCACACAAGGATGTCCTACCACTCCAGTTCTACTCTAACAACAAACCCCTGACATATGAGGACATAAAATCCACCTCCAAGACGTTAGCTTTTTCCTTTTGGACCTATAGACAAATCCGACACTTCCTTTCAACCCACTCTGACCAGACAGTGTGGACGTGACCCCTCACGCCCTTTGAGTCCTTACGTTATCGCAAAACACCACAGAGACACCTGATCTCCTTTCTCTACACCATTCTCATGGAGACGTCAAGGCAGACTTCCAATCCAGCCCAGGATTCCTGGAACAGAGTCCTACACCCACCCTTATCGACGGAGGAGTGGAACACTGTTCATGAGCACTCACACAAAGGTTCGCTAAATGTTGCGATTCAGGAAAATGGTTATAAAGTGATCACAAAATGGTATAGAACCCCATCACTTCTTCATAAATTTTCCCCTAATATTACAGACAAGTGCTGGTTTTGAAACTTAGAGGTGGGAACGATGCTCCATGTGTGGTGGGACTGCGGGGTCATTCAGCCCTTTTGGAGAGAGGTCCACAGTCTCATCTCACATATCACGACCTACACCCTGGACTTTACCCCACACCAATTTCTACTGCATCACACGTCCCTACCCAGAAAAGTATACTTTAAATCTCTGGCTATGCATATGGTGAATGCAGCTAGGCTATGCGTACCCAGACATTGGCGCTCTACTAATGCCCCGATGGTTAGGGAATGGTTCGCACAGATTTCCTCCATGAGAGAAATGGAAGAATTAATTTCTACTGCACATGAAAACATGCACAAATTTTGCGCTACCTGGGCTTGTTGGTCCCATTTTGGCACCACAGACCAGTATCGTCAGTATGTCCCTCAGGATTGCCCAGGGACTGCAGCCCGGCTCTCTCTCCCCATTGGGGGGAGGGCAGGGGCGGATCCACCAGTACTTTCCCTCCCCCCCTTTTTTTTTCTCTCTCTCTCTTGTTCCCATGTCTTCCTTCCCATCCCTTTCTCCAATCCTTCCTCTGTCCTCTTTCTTTCTTTTTCTTTGCCCCCTCCTACCTATATGCCCGCTTTACGGAGAAAAGGGTATCCGAGCGTGCCATAACTAGGGTGCTCTGCTACTCCTTGGAGATACGAGATTGTCTTGCTATACCTTCCCCTCGCCTGCCTTAGCTTCAGGGCACAGGCGGGGGAGAAACTTCACATTGCTTACGATCCTTCACCCAGTTATGTTGACATATTTGTATTCCTGCTGTGGGCATCTGCTCAATACCACTGACACCGATTTTTGTTCTGTATTGCCACAGGTACCCTCCATACTCGGATACTCTGTAATTCTGTTATGTACTGATCTGAGTTGATTACCTTGTATTGCCTTCTTTGCTGTATTTTCTTGAATCTAAATAAAATACTTTATGGAAAAAAAAAACATCATCAGGGTCCTCACATTTACTATAACTATAGAAAACATTCAGTATAAAAATCCTCTCCAGGGGCGTGGCCAGCAGCGGACCGCAATGGAGGCTTGAAGCCTGAGCTCTGCATCGCCAGCAGGATCTGCCTTCACTACAGGTGACATTCCAACCTTCGTTCCAGCTACACGGAGGGGGAAAGGATTCAGGACCATCCCGGGCATGTCTAGAAGGTGGTATAAGCCACCCGCACCCCGCCGTCTCCCAGATTACTATACTTAAGTGGCCATGAACGAGGCCCAAGATGGCACCGGCTCCAGACACATCACCTCAGTGACATCCTGCTCCAAGACAGTAGAAGCACAATGATCGGCTCCCCTGCAGGGGTAATACCCAGCCATGTCACCTGGGGACAACAACAGGGAAGAGATGGATACCCTGCCATCACCAGACACCTCATCCTCACAGCACAACGCGGATTGAGGTAAGAGGCTGGCATCTTCCCCAGCCATCTCCCTCAGCAAAGAACCCCAGCACAAGAAACACTAGTGGGCTGACAGAGACACTGACACAGCACATACCCCAGCTCTTGTAGCCATCCCTGCATCAGACAACCCTATAACAGAGTCCATGCTCGAATCTAGGCTCCTTACATTACAAAAAGATCTGCACAGAGAATTACAACTCTCTGTATCTCAGATGCATGACAGGGTAGACTGCCTAGAAGGAAGAACAAATGTGCTTGAGGAAAGCATGCATGACCACGTCAGAGAACACAATGAATTGCTCAACGCCCATGCATCTGAAATGCACCACATAAAACTGAAATTGGCAGATTTAGAAGACCGTTCCAGGAGGAACAATATAAAATTCAGAGGCGTCCCTGGGTCTATAAAACCAAATGAAATCACTCCTTACCTGCAACAGCTATTCTCACGACTACTACCCCGCTTAAATGCACAAGACAACACAATTGACTGGGCGCACAGAATCGCTAAACCTGCACACCTCTCCCCTGACATTCCAAGGGATATTTTAGCGAGAGTGCATTACTTCCATATTAAGAAACAAATATTACAGGTGGCCAAATCCACTAAACCACTACCAGCACTTTATAAAAATGCCCTTCTATTCAGTGACCTCTCCGAAGCCAATATGCAGATAAGAGCATTCCCCCATCACCTCAATATTACAAGAAAAAAAAGTCAAGTACAAGTAGGGCTTTCCAACCAAGCTCCTGGTGACATACCAACAACAAATTATTCCAATCCTTACTCCCAAAGATTGGTACAAAAAATTGACCAACTATGGATTTCTTCCTCTCCCACCTACCACGACCGGAAACTTGGGTTCCCATCTGAACCCCCTGCCATTCTGGAACCAGCCACATGATCAAGGCAAAACCCTCAACAACACTAAGACCTTCGGTCCCATGCACTCATAGGATAATACGTGGGAGCTGACATTAGGGATGGTTTTCGGTTCGCCTGGTGGTCGTTTCACGGCGAATTTTGCTTGTTCGTGATTCGCCAAACCAGCGGACTTCTGGCACTGTTCACGTGGCAGACATATGCGTTTACATTGTGAAAGAA
Source organism: Lithobates pipiens (assembly GCF_037356315.1). NCBI lineage: Eukaryota > Metazoa > Chordata > Amphibia > Anura > Ranidae > Lithobates > Lithobates pipiens. The sequence goes on from NW_027507746.1 coordinate 3,120,556, forward strand.
CTTTGACCCATGATGACACATCCATCATGGGGTACAGGTGTCAGGAACCATGAAACAGACAGACAGAAGTACAATCAAATCACACTTGTGCATTAATAAAAATAAAAAGGTAAATCGGAAAAAGCATAGTCAAGCAAGCCAGAGTCCAGTAGCCAGATCGGGTAGTCAGCCAGTCCAGACGTCAGGGATCCAAGGAGAGCAACTACAAGCAGGATGGAAGCCAGGAGGGATGTTAGCAAGCCAGTCTTGAAACAACAGCAGGAGATGGTTCTTAGTGATGTGACTAAACGTGAAGGCAAAGGAGAAATGAGCTGGAAGACTTTAAATAGGCAGGCCAGACGAGCATCATCAGTAACAGCTGGTAACTGAGGAGAGAGAAGAGAGCTAGCAATTAGCTGACAGCTGAGCGGCCAGCCCAGAGGAGGAAGGGCTAAGCCAGCAATGACAACAGGACAGCCAATTGAGGCATTTCAGCACATGGACAACTGGACAATGGACATAACCCCTACCTTATAAATAGACCTGATTTGGTGGCCATTTTAGACAGTCAGTTTAATCACTAGCTATTACTATTAGGTCCACAAAGGCCCTTTTAAGGACTGGTATAGGTGTACAGTATATAGGGTTGTAATACACTTAGAATATACTTTCTTTCAAGTATATTATTTTGCACTGCTGACTGCTGTGCTGCTGAGTGGCTCCTGACTGATTCTGCAGCTGTCTTTTATCAGTGTAGGGAGGGACAGTTTGGTGTTTGGAGCAGGCACAGTCTGCAATTCACTAGCTACTAGCTAGCTACTATTAGGTCCACAAAGGTCCTTTTAAGGACTGGTATAGGTGTACTATTTGGTGTGCAGTATATAGGGATGTAATACACGTATAAAATACTTGCACACATATAGAAAGCATAGTATAGTGCATTTCCACTGTGCAGCATTGTGACTGCTGAGCGGTTCTGCAGTGATACTACAAAGAGCGACACACGCAATAAAAAAAGTATTATAACTGGTGTGATAGACCAGTGGCCCCAAAAACGACAGATTGAAGCGGGGTGTTATATACCTTCTTCCACATACATACTGCACTTCTCTAGAGACTTTTGTCACAGGGTCATTTAAAAAACAACAGGCAGAGGAAAAGGCAGGCCCTTCCGCAGGGGTGGTAGGGGTAGGGCAGGAGCAACAGGCTTGAGCCAAAGTGGCAAATTGCATTAGGTGCGTGCGATTACGTCAAAGGACGCACCAGACTTGGTTGAGTGGCTCACTCAGCCTTACTCTTCTGCACCCTCCTTATCCTCTTGATCTGCACCCTCTTCTTCACTCTCTGCTATGTGCACCCCCAAAGACACTACCACCAACACCACCACCACCAGCACATACCTTCCGCTTGAGTCACAGGAATTATTTTCCGATCCATATCAAAACATTTCCGGTGCGCAGCCACTCTTGGCATTGGATCAGGAAGAGGAGGTAGCAACAACCGCCACTCAGCAGTCTGACGACAGTACCCAGATCAGCCCAAGGAGGAGGTTGGTCCCTGGTGTTGCTGCCTACTCCGAGATCTCTAATTTTAGTGATGGGGAAGGTGACGTCGATGATGACGTGTCTAGTGATGTCACGTGGGTGCCCACAAGAGAGGAAGAGGAGGAGATATGGACCAGCAGATAGGGAGGAGAAGCAGGCAGAACTTAGATTGCACAGGAGGGACAAAGCAGACTGCTAATGTATCAGGAGTGAGGCATCAACCATGTACGGTCACATCTGGCGCTCCCAGGACACCGGCACATGGCTCCGCAGTGTGAGCTTTTTTAACGTGTCTGCTGCTGACAATAGTGTTGCTATCTGCAATCTTTGCAGTCAACGCATAAGTCGCGGTAAGCCCAACACTCACCTAGGGACGACCGCCTTAAGAAGGCACATGACCTGCCATCACCGAGCCCAGTGGGAGCAACGGAACCCACAAAGCCACACTCCAGGCTCTCACCATCCAGCCTCGTCTTCTAATTCTCCTTCTCCTCTCTCCTAAGAATTGTCCTCCACTCCACCTTCCATCATGCCGTCCACACGTTTTTCTGGAAAAAGGCAGGCTTCTGTGGGCCAAATGTTCGATCGTAAAAAAATGATGACGCCGAATAACCCTCTTGCCCAACGGTTGACGGCTGGCTTATCAGAACTGATAGCCCGCCAACTACTGCCATATAAACTGGTGGATTCGGAGGCCTTTCAAAAATTTGTGGCCATTGGAACACCACAATGGAAGGTCCCAGGAAGGAAGTATTTCTCAGAGAAGGGCATCCCAGAGCTATATGGCCATGTTCAGCGGCAAGTGAATGTATCTCTGGCACACAGTGTCTGTGCCAAGATACATTTGACCACAGATAAGTGGTCTAGCAAACACGGGCAGGGAAGGTATATAAATTTTACTGCCCACTGGGTGAACCTTCTGACAGCCATCAAGCATGTAACCTATGGCACCCGTGTAGATTTGGTTTTACCACCACGGATTGCATGCAGGCCTGCCCTTTCTTCTCCTCCTCCTCTTACTCCATCCTCCGCCCTCTCCTCCTCGGATGACTCCTCCTTTTCCGCTGCTAGCATCTCTTCCGCTGCGCCGCCCAAGATCCCCAGAACCTATTCGACATGCCAAGTGAGACGTTGCCATGCTGTGCTGCATCTGTTGTGCCTGGAAGCCAAGAGCCACACTCGCCCTGCACTCCTTACAGCTTTGCGTTCACAGGCAGATCAGTGGCTAACACCGCACAATTTGACAGTTGGTAAAGTGGTGTGTGACAATGGTGCCAATCTGCTTAGCACATTGAAACAGGGCAAAATTACACATGTGCCATGCATGGCACACGTCTTAAACTTGGTCGTGCAGCGATTTGTTGTCAAATACCCTGGGGTCTAGGACATCTTGCGGCAGGCAAGGAAAATCTTGGCCCATTTCAGAAGATCTTACACAGCCATGGCTCGCCTTGCTGACATTCAGTGGCGACACAATCTGCCGGTCAGACATCTTATTTGCGATTGCCCGACGCAATGTAACTCAACCTTCTATATGCTTGATAGGCTGCTCCAGCAGAAACGTGCAGTTAATGTCTACCTGTATGAACTCTGCGGCAGAACAGGTTCTGGGGAGCTGGGGTTTTTTCACTGCGCCAGTGGCTGCTCATGCGCGACGCATGCAGACTTCTGCGGCCATTTGAGGAGATCACCAAACTGGTCAATCGCAGCCATGGAGCCATCAGTGACATGGTACCTTATGCCTTCTTTATGGAGCATGCATTGCGTCGTGTCATTGATCAAGCTGTGGAGGAGCAGGAGCGGGAAGATGAGGAAGTCGCAATGCTGGATGAATTCCCAGGGGGGCTACTCTATCTGAGACAAGTGAACATCAGGAGTCTGAAGAGGAGTCACAGGAGGATGGTGCCGTTGCAGATGAGGAGGAGCAAGAAGAGCATGTTTTAAACCTTTCTGGGATCCCTGTTGTTGTGCATGGATGGGGAAAGGAGAATGAAGAGGACGACATTATCCTGGATGATGAGCAGGAGCCAGGCCACCACACCGATTCCAGTTTAGTGCAAATGGGGGCCTTCATGCTCCAGTGTTTTAATAGGGACCCCGTATAAAAAGCATAAGGGTCAAGGACCAGTACTGGGTGGCAACGTACTTAGACCCCTGGTACAAACACAAAATGGCGGAAATGTTACCGCCGTCACAGAGGGCTGTCAGAAGGGAGCACTTCCAGGCCTTGCTTCGAGAAATGCTGCATTCTGCTTTTGCGTGCGCTGGCAGAGGAGCAATTCCCACTCCCAGAGAAGGAGTTGCGGGTACCAATCCAACAGCGCCTGCAAGAAGAGGCCGGTTTGATGATGTGTTGGTGACTTCAGATATAAAGTCATTCTTTCAGCCGACCCATCGACAGGTGTCATCCGGATCCAGCATAAGGGAACGCCTAGACCGTCAGGTGTCCGACTACATCGGGTTAACGGCCGATGTGGACGCTCTGAGGAGGGATGAACCGCTCAATTTGACAGTTGGTAAAGGGGTGTGTGACAACGGTGCCAATCTGCTTAGCGCATTGAAATAGGGCAAAATTACACATGTACCATGCATGGCACGCGTCTTAAACATGGTCGTGCAGTGATTCGTTGTCAAATACCATGGGGTCCAGGACATCTTGCGGCAGGCAAGGAAAATCTCAGCCCATTTCAGAAGATCTTACATGGCCATGGCTTGCCTTGCTGACATTCAGCGGCAACACAATCTGCCGGTCAGACATCTTATTTGTGATTGCCCAAAGTGATGGAACTCAATGTTCTATATGCTTGATAGGCTGCTCCAGCAGAAACGTGCAGTTAACCACTACCTGTACGAACTCTGCGGCAGAACAGGTTCTGGGGTGCTTGGTTTTTTTTCACCGCACCAGTGGCTGCTCATGCACGACGCATGCAGACTTCTGTGGCCATTTGATGAGATCACCAAACTGGTCAGTCGCAGCCATGGCACCATCAGTGACATGGTACCTTATGCCTTCTTTATGGAGCGTGCATTGCGTTGTGTCATTGATCAAGCCGTGAAGGAGCAGGAAGTTGAGGAAGTCACAATGCTGGATGAATTCCCGGGGGGGCTACTCTGAGACAAGTCAACAACAGGAGTCTGAAGAGGAGTCAGAGGAGGATGGTGCCAGGGTGGATAAGGAGGAGCAATAAGCATGCTGTAAACCTTTCTGGGATCCCTGTTGTTGTGCGTGAATGGGGAGAGGAGAACGAGGAGGATGACATTATCCTGGATGATGAGCAGGAGCCAGGCCACCACACCGCTTCCAGTTTAGTGCAAATGGGGGCCTTCATGCTCCAGTGTTTTAATAGGGACCCCCGTATAAAAAGCATAAAGGTCAAGGGGTGGCAACGTACTTCGACCCCGGTACAAACACAAAATGGCGGAAATGTTACCACCGTCACAGAGGGCTGTCAGAATGGAGCACTTCCAGGCCTTGCTTCGAGAAATGCTGCATTCTGCTTTTGCGTGCGGTGGCAGAGGAGGAATTCCCACTCCCAGAGAAAGAGTTGCGGGTATCCATCCAACAGCGCCTGCAAGAAGAGGGAGGTTTGAAGATGTGTTGGTGACTTCTGATATGAGGTCATTCTTTCAGCCGACCCATCGACAGGTATCATCCAGATACAGCCTAGAATGCCTAGACTGACAAGTGTCCGACTACGTTGGGTTAACGGCCGATGTGGACGCTCTGAGAAGTGATGAACCGCTGGATTATTGGGTGGGCAGGCTTGACCTCTGGCCAGAGCTTGTCCAATTTGCAATGGAACTGTTGGCTTGCCCCTCGTCCAGTGTCCTGTCCGAAAGGACGTTCAGCGCAGCAGGGGGGATTGTGACTGATAAGCACACTCGCCTAGCTCAAGACAGTGTTGACTACCTCACATTTATAAAAATGAATGAGGCATGGATCTCGGAGGAATTCAACACATGTGACCAGTAGACCATGTATATGCATAACTCTATCAACGATTTATTTAATCGAGCACACAGACCTTTTTTCTACCTTTGGCTCACTTCCTTGTACAAAAAAAGCACACCGTACTATATGTCCATAGCCTCCTGTTTGAAGAGGTTAAGTGGTGTTATATTTTTGGGTCCCGCAGCAAGTTGCTGGTATCAGTGCTGCTGTCAGTGCTCTCTATATCTCGGTGCTGGTGTGGTGTCAGTGCTCTCTATCTCATTGCTGGTGTGGTGTCAGTGCTCTCTATCTCGGTGCTGGTGTGGTCTCAGTGCTCTCTATCACAGTGCTGGTGTCAGTGCTCTCTATCACGGTGCTGGTGTCAGTGCTCTCTATCACGGTGCTGGTGTCAGTGCTCTCTATCACGGTGCTGGTGTCAGTGCTCTCTATCACGGTGCTGGTGTCAGTGCTCTCTATCTCGGTGCTGGTGTCAGTGCTCTCTATCTCGGTGCTGGTGTCAGTGCTCTCTATGTATCAGTATGTATCAGTGCGCACTGATGAGAGATGGCCCTGACACATGGCACTGATGACCTGTGACACTGATGTGGCACTGATAACAGATGGCACTTATACATGGCATTGATGACAGATGGCACTTATATGTGGCACTGGGGACAGATGGTACTGGGGACAGGTGGCACTGACAGGTACTGTGGGTACTTTATTTTCTGATTTATTTATTTTTTCATACACTCACTGCTGCAGCCGTTCACTCTCCCTCCTCACACAATGTCTCTATGTAAGGAGGGAGAGCCGACAATGAGAGATGATCTCATATGTTTACACTTGAGATCATCTCTCATTGGAAGCTCCAATCATGCTGTAAACGGCCCCTGTGATTGGTCATTTACAGCAATCTGTGACTGGCTGTGTCCAAGGGATACGGCCAGCACAGAATTTCCCTGATGCGCGCCCGTGGGCACACGCATCGCAAAAAATAAAAAGAGGACGTCCAGGGACACCCTCCCGACAATTGGAGTCCGCAGTGGAGCTGTCTTTCGGCTATAGTACGGATGCCTAGTGGTTAAGCAGGGTTTCTAAATATGCACTCCAATTGATATTGTATTGTTATGCAATAATAATGGGATATTTGAGCCATTTTTAGGCCGGGTTTCTTCTCATTTTGGCAGTGTTACTTGTTGCGACTTGTTTTAAAACAGACCTAGAACCTAACACCCAAAGTGAATAGGTGATATTTGCTTCCATATCTCGGTTGTAGCCTATACACGTTACCACTGAGTGGGCTTGGGGACGAGATTTATCGCCTCTTGACCCACTAATTATATACTTTGGAACAGTTATTACTTTCTAAAGTGTTTGGATAACTCTTCCTCCTCCTCTCTCTAAATTATAACACCTTTCTATTCTCTCTTCTCCTCTACCTTTCATCCCCCTCCCCATATATTATGTGATTGCACTGTGATAAACTGATTGTTGACTAGCCTTGAGCTTTAATTACAGGTTTGGATCAGATCACTACACTCATGGGTTCTCCAGACGGCTTACTCCTCCTTGGGCCGCGGTCCTACAATCATATCACATAATATAAAAGGGCTGAACATCCCAAAAAAAGGGTCTACACTGCTAAGAGAACTCAAGAAAGGTTGGCCACATTTTGCTTTCCTGCAATAGACACACTTTAAGACAACCAGATTCCAAAACTGACAAGCATGTACTTCACTGAAGCAATGCATGCCACAAAAAACTTTGCCAAATTGAAAGTTTTGATCTTGGCGATCAAGGAAGCTCCCTTCACCCTGACAGACCGATTAATAGATCCAGAGGGAAGATACATCTTACTTAAGGGCAAATATGAAGGCTCACCCATTACCCTCGCAAATGTCTACTTCCCAAACTCAGCCCATGTGACCTTTTGCCAACACATAATATGAGCACTCAGAGGATTCACATCAGGCTGCCTTATACTGGGGGGGCTTTAACATCCCGCTAAACCCCTTGATGGACTCTTCATCAGGGAAGACGTGTATCACATACAAGATACGCAAAAAAAATTAAAACCCTCTTAGTGCAATTAATTGATACCTGGCAATTTCTCCATCCAGAAGACAAAGACTATACCTTTCATTCCATACCTCATAACTGCTACTCCAGCATAGATTACCTGTTCATATCCCAGAGGGACCTATTCAAGGTTATAGAGGCCAAGATAGGGTTACAGTCCATCCATAGACCTCCAAAAGGCCTTTGACACAGTCACCTGGTCTTACCTGTTCACTACACTGGGGATTCAGCTCTAGATTTTTCAACTTACTAGATGCCCTCTACTCCCTACCCAAAGCACAGGTTCAACTCCATGGACACCTCTCTGACCCTTTCCCTATTACAAAAGGAACAAGGCAGGGATGTCCCCTATCCCCCCCTCTTCCCAATAGAAACTTTAGCTATAGCTATCAGAAGACACCCTGACATTCACGGAGTCCAATGTGGCCCATCGACACACAAATGTGCACTTTTCGCTGAGGAATTTTTTTTCACACCACAATAAAATTTGCAAGAGGACCAAAAGGCCAAAATTGTAAATATAAGGGAACCCATAATTTAGGGCCGGACACGCTGTGTCCATTACTGGGCTTAAGGACCGGGTGTATGATACCAGGAGCTACATACAAAGACATAGACGCCCTAGAGGAAGATTGTGGAACAGAATCTGGGAAAGTTTGAAGGCTATCTACATAATTGTGATGCTGTTTATATACAGATTTGAGGTGAGAGTTCTGTGAGCACATTCCCTATTGGAAGCATATTTTCTATTGGATTTAACCACTTAAGCCCCGCACCATTTGGCTTGCCAAAGACCAGAGCACTTTTTGTGATTCAGCACTGTGCCATTTTAACTGACAAGCGCAGTCGTGCAACGTGACTCCCAAACAAAATTTGCGCCCTTTTTTCCCACAAATAAAGCTTTCTTTTGGTGGTATTTGATCACCTCTGTGGTTTTTATTTTTTGTGCTATAAACAAAAAATAGCAACAATTTTGAAAAAAACACACATTCTTTTTTACTTTTTGCTATAATAAATATCCCCAAAAAATATATAAATGTAGCACTGACTCCTGAAGGATTGGCCAATTTAATTGGGCTTACCGTTATCTTCTTTATCTCGTGTATGTCTAGGGGTTTTCTGAGGTAGATGGCCCAAGAACTGCAGAGACTGCTTAAAGGATTTTTATTTGCAAAAGGATAAATGAACACAGTCTCTCAAAGTAGGGTCAGAGGGTTCAGGTATGAAAGTCCAGGTACTCTTGAACTAAATCAAACAGGCATCGGATAGTCCTTCTCTCACTAGGCCTAGCAGCCTGAGTGCTTATATCAAAGTCTCTGCCATAGACTTGCTGTAGAACACTTGAATGAAGTCTCTACCATAGACTTGCTGTAGAACACTTGAATGAAGTCTCTGCCATAGACTTGCTGTACAACACTTGAATGAAGTCTCTGCCATAGACTTGCTGTACAACACTTGAATAAAACTGAAAGATGCAGACAACTCAGAGAACCCTCGTACGGTATCTTGCAGCTGGTCTGACTATACCACACAAGATTAGATTCACTTGGGGTCTTTCAACTTAGCCTCCAGGCTCCTGCCGATAAGCCAACCTTTGTGTGGCCTTCTCCCGGATAGTCCTCCCCTGGATGCTTTCACAGTTTCTGGGCCACTTTACAAACAGAGATGGCACCGGACCACCTTAGAAACCTTCTTTCAGTTACTTTGCCTCAGGCTAGCCAGCCCCAAGACTTGGACTTGGGCAGATCCACACCCCAGGCCATGAGAGCCCTCAGGGCCGGTCAGGAAGACCAGGACCAAACAGCCAGAACGCACTTCTGGACCGGAACCCCAAAGCACGTGACATCAGCACCTTAAGTACCCTCTCCCAGAATGCACAGCAAGAGTGACACTCCCACTGGACTGGTTTCCGAAAGAGAACTGGCACTTAATGCACCCAACTGGATTACGTTCTAGCACCTGCCAGGGATGACAATGCCACCTATGGCCAAGCAAAACACAAAGCAATCCAGCTGGACTGATACTGAGGCCAACATTTAGAGTAATTAAACCCAAAACCAAACTGTGGTTCCAGGAATATTAAAATGGCAAAAACACATAGCGCATGTTCTTCAGGAGACGGCGCTACGTACATTTTTTTCCCCCCTCAGTTTAGGCCGATACGTATTCTTCTACATATTTCTGTTAAAAAAAAATAAAATAAAAAATCACAATAAGCATGTTTTTATTGGTTTGTGCAAAACTTATAGCATCTACAAAATAGGGGATATTTTTTATGGCATTTTTATTATTTGTTTTACTAGTAATGGTGGTGATCTGTGCTTTTTATCATGAGTGCAACATTATGGCAGACACATCGGACAATATTGGCATGATTTCGGGACCATTCACGTTTATACAGCGATAAGTGCAATTACAAATTCACTGATTCCTGTGTAAATGTGGCTGGCAGTGAAGGGGTTAACCACTGGGTGGTGCTGTAGGGGTTAAGTGTGTCCTGGGGAGTGATTCTAACTGTGTGGGGGAGGGGCTGTGTGTGACACTACACTGATCACCGCTCCTGATCACAGGTAGCAGAGATCAGCGTCAGTGTCTTTAGGCAGAACGGGGAGATGCTTGTTTACATCAGCATTTCCCCATTCTTCCTCACTGTGTGATGATCGTGGGCATCCCCCATGGACATCGAGTCTGTGGGACCTGCGACCATGTTCACGGAGCTCCCAGCGGGCGTGAGCGTCGGGAGCTCCATTACTCTGACTGTACGTGCCATTCTGCCGCAGTATATCTGCGTGAGGCAGTCGGGAAGCAGTTAATGAGAATATATTTTGGAGACATCGCCAATTTGTATTATATGTATAACATATGGACTGGAACCATTTATCTATTTGAATTATTATTTTTCCAGTTTTCTACCAGTTTGTGGGACTTTATCATTTATTGTCAGCTGTAGTTGCAGGCTGAGTGCTAACACATTACTGTGCAAGATCACTATTTATTTACGTCCCGCTGGTACCTGGTTCCAACCCGTCTAGCTAAATTCTATCCGCAGTAATCACCCCTCTGCTTCAGAGGATGCGGTCCCTTGGGCTCTCTCCTCCATAATATGTGGCAATGCCCCAGAATTAGAGGCTATTGGAACAAAATGTTTAACCTAATCCATAAAATCACTGGGACAGCGGTCAACCAAGACCTTTTTTCCTCAGTTTAGGCCGATACAAATTCTTCTACATATTTTTTGTAAAAAAAAAAAAAATCACAATAAGTGTTTATTGATTGGTTTGCACAAAAGTTATAATGTTTACAAAATAGGGGATAGTTTTATGGCTTTTTCATTATTTTTTTTATTAGTAATGGAGGCAATCTGCGATTTTTTTATCATGACTGCGACATTATGGTGGACACATCGGACACATTTAGTGCAATTTTGGGACCCATGATCACGGTCAGAAAGCTCCTGGTGGGCGCGCGCACGCAAGACGCCTCTTAAAGGGCAACGTACAGGTACGTGATTCTGCCGCAGTATATCTGTGTGATGCGGTCAGGAAGCAGTTAATAATAGTTACTTACACTGTTCTATTTTCTGCACTATACCCCTGCAAGGGTGAACATTTGTCACAATGTTATTCTTCTATACAATAAAATTATTTTGAAAGGAATACAGTCCATATCAGACCACGTACCAATATCCTCGACAGTAATTCCAATACCCCGAAGTCTGACATGAACTCTTGGAGACTAATGCTTAACTCCTGACTAGGGATGAGCTCAGGCGTGTTCACATGGAACACATGCAGAACCTGCCAGGAAGTGGGCACAGCGCTGTGCTAATCACAGGCAGTGAGACATTGCCCGATCTCTGCAGCCACACATTGGGGCAATGTCTCACTGCCTGTGATTAGTGCAGCGCTGCGCCCACTTCCTGGCGGGATCTGCACGTGTTCCATGCGAACACGCCTGAGCTCATCCCTACTACTGACAGATCCTGATCTTATGCTTAAAATTACCGCAAAGCTTAGGGACTTCTTTAGACGAAAAGAAACTCCAGAGGCAGACCCCTTAATGGTTTGGGGCGCACAAATTCTCAATAAGGGGTGACTTGATGAAAATGGGTGCACACCGTAAAAGACAACAGGAGGCTGAATATAAAAGATTGACAGGCATAATCTCTCAACTGGAGACAAAACATAAACAGTCCCCGACAGAGACCTCAGCTACAGAACTACTAGAGGCAAGGAAAACAATACAGCTAAGCCTAGAAACTAAAATGAAACACCTTCTATTTAAAAAAAAAAGATCTACTATGAGGCAGGAGATAAATCGGGCAGGCTGCCGGGGTTCTGGCATATTCAGTCTGGCCATCATATAGCGTCCACCCCGCACTGCGCATGCGTAGTAGGGGGCAGAAGAAGCTTCGTAAAATTTCCGAAGCTCAATGGCGCCTGCGCTGTGAGTGGAGGTGGTAGCCCCACCATCCAAGCGGACATAGGGCTGTGAAAATTAGACGGCCCCTCGCGGGTGAGCTTCACTCTCCACGCTTCGGGCTCAGCCTCACTGCGCTCGGCTCTCTTTTATTCCTACTCTATGTCCACTTGGATGGTGGGGCTAGAACCTGGACTCAGTGCGCAGGCGCCGTTCATCTTCGGCTATTTCCGAATCTGTGTTGCTGTGTACTGCGCATGCACAGTACACAGCGGACACTATCTGATGAGGGACCTTATATGATGGGACACCGGCCAGAGCCCTGCGAGAGCCTACTACCTCCAAACACATAATGGGCATTAACCCCTTCCCGCCGAGCGTATGCAGATATACGTACTCGGCTTCCGGGGGTTATACCGGGATGATGCCCGCACCTGCAGGCATCATCCCGGTACCGTTTTTTGCAGCAGGCGATTGGCTATCCAGGCATAACAACCAATGCGGCTAAAAGCAGCTCGGCTGTTATGCCGGAGGAGCGGGAGGGGACGTCCCCCCTCCTGCCGCCTCTTGCCGCTGTTACCGGTGCTCCCGCTCGATCGGGAGCACCGATCAGTGAACCGACACCTCCGGCTGCTGCGGAGGAACTGGAACGAAGCTGTAATTGGCTTCGTTCCAGTCTCCTCATCGTAAACACGGAAGCGACATCATGGCGTCACTTCCCGTTTACTCGGCTGCCAATGGCGCCGGTTTAAAAAAAATATCCGGTATTAAGAATCGCCGTTTTTGGCGATCTGAATACATTGAAGTGTAAAGGAGGGGTGAGGGGTCTTTTAGACCCCCGATCCCTCCATAAAGAGGACCTGTCACCAGCTATTACTGTCACAAGGGATGTTTATATTCCTTGTGACAGCAATAAAAGTGATCAATTTTTTTTTCTTTTTAAACAATTTAGTCATTTTAAAATAAATAAAATAAATAAAAAAATAAAAAAAATTTTTTAAAGTGCCCGCCGTCCCCGCGAGCTCGCGAAGCAAAGAAAACGCATACGGAAGTCGCGCCCGCGTATGTAAACGGTGTTCAAATCACACATGTGAGGCATCGTCGCGATCGTCAGAGCGAGAGCAATAATTCTAGCACTAGACCTCCTCTGTAACGCTAACCTGGTAACCGTAAAAAATTTTTTTAAAGCGTCGCCTATTGAGATTTTTAGGTACCGTACTTTGTCGTCAATCTACAAGTGCGCGCAATTATAAAGTGTGACATGTTTGGTATCTATTTACTCGGCATAAAAATATCTTTCACATTACACAAAAAAATTGGGCTAATTTTACTGTTTTGTTTTTTTTTATTCATGAAAGTGTCCCTTTTCCCAAAAAGTTGCATTTAAAACACCACTGCGCAAATACCGTGTGACATAAAATATTGCAACAATCGCCGTTTTATTCTCTAGAGTCTCTGCTAAAAATATATATATATATATATATATATATATATATATATATATATATATATAAAATGTTTGGGGGTTCCAAGTAATTTTCTAGCAAAAAATATGGATTTTAACTTGTAAACACCAAATGTCAGAAATAGGCTTAGTCATGAAAGGGTAAAAAGTACAGATGGGACACTAGACATTACAACAGAAGCCATAGCAAAGCATTTCCACACATACTACTCCCAACTGTAAAGTTTACCTACACAACACAGACCTCCTGAGGTATCAGGGGATAGAGCTCAGGCAATACAGGACTACTTAAGGGAGAGCGGTCTCCCTAAACCATCAACGGCTGACAGAAGACGAGATCTCTTCCATGGAGATTCAACAGGCTATTAAAGCCTTAAAACCAGGGAAAAGCCCAGGTCCAGACAGCTACAGTTCTATCCATTATAAGACTTTTTTGAACATACTGACAGAACCACTTAAAAAAGCCTTCAACTCTCTGGCTAACACTCGATCGGTGCCCTCAGACCTTCTCACCGCACACATTATGGTTCTTCACAAACCCAACAAGGACACCACAGAGTGCTCCAGCTACAGGCCTATTTCTTTACTGAACATGGACCTGAAGTTTCTAGCTAAAATCCTGGATAATATGCTAAGGCCGCACCTAGACGCCATCATAGGTACTGAACAAGTAGGCTTTATGCCAGGCAGGGAAGAGAAAGACAACATTATATAAGCACTCCTTCTCACACAAACATCACAATCCCGACACATGGAAAGTCTTCTCTTATCCACAGAGGTGGAAAAGGCTTTCAACAGAGTCGCCTGGGACTTCATGTTCACAACCTGCAATCACATAGGACTTAACCCTCACATGATGGCATGGATTACAGCACTATACCAAAGACCTTTGGCCAGAATAAAAATGAATGGAACCTTATCATACAAAGTGGAGATACTGAATGGCATGAGGCAGGGCTGCCCCTTGTCCCCACTGCTATTCATTCTCTCCCTAGAACCATTCATTTGTACAGTAAATAAAGACAACCCGGTGAAGGGCATTTCTCTACATGACAGGGTATACAAGATGGCAGCATGCGCAGACGACCTCCTATTCTTTGTGACAAAACCACACATCACACTTCCCAATCTTATGAAATCCTTTGCCCATTATGGATTTGTCTCCAATCTCAAAATAAACCTATCAAAATCGGAGGCCATGAACATCAACCTGTCCGAGACTAATCTAGCCAAAACCCAAGAAAATTGTCCCTTCAGATGTTAGGGATCGGCACTAAAATACCTGGGAATATGGCTGACCCCTAAATTGTCAATGACTTATGACGCAAACTTCCCACCTTTACTTTAAACGATAGAAAAGCATTTAAAACTTTGGAACGCAGGTTACTTCTCATGGTTTGGGAGGGCCGCCATTCTGAAAATGGTCATTTTGCCCAGGCTGCTATACTCTTTACGGGCGTTACCAATTAAATTACCTCAGAGGTTTTCTTAAAAAATTACACACCATACTACTGATCTTCTTATGGTCAAATAAAAAACCTAGGATCAAGTACGCAATTCTGACCAGACCAAAGGAATTAGGAGGGATGGGGCTTCCTGACTGCAGGAAATACTACATAGCGTCCCATTTAACAAGAATAGTGGACTGGCACTGCCACGGGGACCTAAAGACTGGGTAGCCTTAAAGGATGGATTAAGCTCCTACCCCCTACTTTTTTCTCCATGGAACCCGGGACTCCAAAAAGACCAAAACATTAAAACAACATCCACTAATGGAAACCACACTAAATATCTACTTAGAAGCGGCAAAACACCAAACAGGGACCTCCCTACTGAGCCTCTTAACACCACTAAAAGACAATCCAGACATTCCACCGGGGATTGGAAACCATTTGCTATTCCGCCCTCCTAACAACATATCCCTGCAAGCAGGAGAATGTTTTTAAGACGGGAGACTCAAGGAATTTGTGACATTAAAAAAAGACAATGGACTATCCAATTTACCGCTCTGGACATACTTCTAACTATTCACCTATGTTGGCGGTACGACCAGACAGGGAATCTTTTCCAGACAGATGACAGATCTAGAGAAGGTATGTGCGGAGGGCGCACAATAACAAAAGGTGACTCCAGTCTCCTATGCGTGGCTGCAATACGCAAACCTCAATACTGAAGACAGATTTAGAAAGGATTGGTCCACTGCACTTAAGATGACCATTATGGACAATCAATGGAAAAAGACCTGCATTCTAGCACACAAGTGCTCTATCAGCACTAAGACACAAGAAACGTCTTATAAACTACTCACTGACTGGTATGTCACGCCAGAAAAACTACATTCCCGGAATGCTCAGACCTCAAGCATATGCTGGAGATGTGGGGAGGATACAGGTACACTTGTACACATCTGGTGGCACTGCCCTCCCCTGGCCCCCTTTTGGTGCCAGGTCAAGGACCTTATTAATCTGAAAACCTAAACCAAAATAGCATTAAATGCTGCCTGTTGCATTCTACACATCTCTACCTACCCACTCAAATGCTACAAAAATTTGCTAACCAAGTGTGGCAGAACTCACTGTCACTGTGTGTTTTGGAGGGGGCTGGGGGCTCGCCTCCTACCCACAGATTATGGCCCAGCAGAGAACGTGAGATCTGGAGGGCTATTTGCCATCTCCCACCACCTGGAGAAGATGCCACCTCCAGACATTTGTGTCCGGGGTCGCCGGTTCATCAGAACCGGGTGAGCTGGGCTACCTAAACTTATTGGCCCGGCTGGGCTAAATATATACTTTTATTCCACAAACAATGTACTTTTAGCTGATAAAGACATATACAAGATGGCGGTATTCCCAAAGCGTGGGGCTACGAGACCTGGGGACAAAATGGCATTGAGATAATGTAATGTAATGCTACATCCCTTCTCCCCCATCCCCCTCTCAGCAGGGGATGGGTAAGGAGGGGCTGCCTGCTCATCATAATCCCTTCATGTGTTTAAACTGTAGTTTCTGTTTCAATGTACAAGTGTTGAGTTCCCATTGGTTCTTGCTTGTCCCCTACCCCCTCTATGACAAGGCTAAGAGGAGTGTCCCTAACTGTGTTTAAAGAAAAGCCCGGCGCCGCAGGGGTTAACAAAACCCTGTAGGCAGAGGGCTGGCATGACTGTGTGAACAGTGCATGTCAGCCCTGCATGATAGGGGGCGGGGGATTGGCCGAAGGGAGTAGGGGGTGGGGTACTCAGTGCAGAGAAGCTGATCCCACCCCCTCCACGAGGCAGCATTCAAGAAAAAAGTTCCCCACCCCCCCTCCCTAAGCTTGGGTTGTATATGTCGGGGTGTGATTTTTCTGTGTTGTGTGTTTGTGTTTTTCTCTTTCAGGGCTTGAACATGGACTGTCGTGGCAGTGGCTGGTGTTTGGTCTTTGTGGGTGAGGAAGAGAGTTCTGAATGAAGAGTCAGGATCTGTCGGTAATACGGGTCCTGTGGGTGGTACTCCAGTTACCGGAGGTTATCTGGTAATTGGTTATGGGGGCATTGCGGTAGGTGGGCGTCTCTGAGTCAGCCTGTTGGCTTGAGGCCCAATAACCCACGTCAGAGAGACCGCAGTGTCATAATCTTTGGATATAACCTGAGGGTTATTGGTGTACTTGCAAAGACCAACACTAGGGGGAGCTGATGTTTTCATCATAACTGATGTTGTTATTGTTCTGTTACTGTTTTTATCATGGTTTATGTTATTTAAAGTTATATATTTTTGGATATTTTATACAGTTTGTTTAATAAATTAATGGCTGCTACAGCCTATTTTACTCCAATAAGTGGTATGGTCTTATTTATTATATAATGGGGAGGTAAGTGGAGTATAGGTTGTTAGCAAAATGCATATATGTTATACACTAGTCAAGGTGTATGTTTTGTATTTAATAAACAGTTTATGCTCTGCATGTTTAACCCTCAACACCTGTGTGTCTTGTCTGGTGATTGAGGGGTTAAGGGCTGGTTATGGGGAATCTGCAGGCTGCGGGTGGGTTTGGAGGACAGGAGACACAGGTCTGGTGGCGATGCCCAGCAGGGGTACCAGAGATCCCTCACACCAAGCATGTGCTGAATGCTGCTAAGGTGCTGATCCCGACCCGCTGGAGAACCACAAGAGCGCCCTCTATAGCGGACTGGCTGGCTCAGGTGTCAGAAATCTGTGAAATGGAAGACACTCAAGCCCAGGCTTCCCACAGGGTGGACAGATTTCATGAAACCCGGTCGCTCAGGTTTGAGTTCCGTTATTCTGAAACATACAATGATCTGCAGTCAGGCTGAAAATGTATATCTCCTCACACATAAATGGCAAATAGCCACACCAACAGACATCTGATCAAACCAAGCTAAATGTGTAATCCTACGTTCAGAGAAAATAGTTGAGTGTAATAAAGCAGAATAAGAGTGTAACCCACACATTTCCAAACACAACAATCAACTAACAAAACCTACCCAAAAACTTTCCTAATCCTTATGCCCTGTACCCACGTCCGGTTATCCCTTTGTAATAAACTCTGAAGTTTTTCCAATGGAATTCCACTCAAGCTGTCTTGTATACACACGGTCACACCAAATTCCGACTGACAAAAACGAGGTGACGTACAACACATATATAACGGCACTATAAAAAGGAAGGTCAATAGTCACTGCGTCGGAACAGCATACAGACGAGCAGTTTTTCCGCTAGAATTTTTTTCTGTCTGAAAAATGTAGAACATCACTCGCTGGTATACATCACTCATTGGTATGGGGTATGCTTTACAGGGTAATATCTGGCTTTTCAGTTTAAAGCTTTTTTTCTGGGAGTTGTAATGCCCTGCTTTAAAGCGGTAGTAAACCCGCATTTTTTTTTTTTTTTTTTTTAAACCTGCAAAGCAAAAGGCATAATGAGCTAGTATGCACCGCATACTAGCTCATTATGAAATACTTACCTTAGAACGAGGCCCCGACATCTCGCCCGATCCACGCCGAGGAAGCCGACATGCTCCCTCGGCGTCTCTTCCGGGTATCGCGGCTCCGGCGCTGTGAGTGGCCGGAGCCGCGATATCGTCACTCCCGCGCATGCGCGCGGGAGATTTAAATCCAGCCGGACGAGCGCTGCCGGATTTTCGCGGAGAGAACCCCCTTGTGCGCATGCGCCGCTGCAGTCAGCGGCGCATACCGAGGGGAATATCTCCTAAACCGTACAGGTTTAGGAGATATTTTTTTTACCTACAGGTAAGCCTTATTATAGGCTTTCCTGTAGGTAAAAGTTAAAAAAGTGGGTTTACTTCCACTTTAACCACTTGGGACAATCTGGCAGCCGTTAGGTATTCCAGAGAGGTTAGTTTAGATTGTGAGATTTTAATTCTGTTATGGTTTATCCCCCTCTTTTTTATTTCAAATTATATTACATAAATATATATCATTTTTTTTTCTAGTTGTCTGTATGGTAATCATGATGGCCGGTACTCTTATATCGTTTTGTATAACCCTTACCTGCTAATATACTTTTGTTAGGGTGAGCGGAGGTGCAGGGTTTTCACTGTTATAATATAAGGGGTTATGCCACTAACATGTGTGCGGTATTCCTCCAGTGTCATCCCTCTATGTAATAAGGTTTTACATGGGGAGATACAGTGGTGTGAAAAAGTGTTTGCCCCCTTCCTCATTTCCTGTTCCTTTGCATGTTTGTCACACTTAAGTGTTTCGGAACATCAAACCAATTTAAACAATAGTCAAGGACAACACAAGTAAACACAAAATGCAATTTGTAAATGAAGGTGTTTATTATTAAAGGTGAAAAAAAATCCAAACCATCATGACCCTGTGTGAAAAAGTGATTGCCCCTAAACCTAATAACTGGTTGGGCCACCCTTAGCAGCAACAACTGCAACCAAGCGTTTGCGATAACGTGCAATGAGGCTTTTACAGCGTCCTGGAGGAATTTTGGCCCACTCATCTTTGCAGAATTGTCCTAATTCAGTTACATTAGAGGGTTTCCGAGCATGAACGGCCTTTTTAAGGTCATACCACAACATCTCAATAGGATTCAGGTCAGGACTTTGGCTAGGCCACTCCAAAGTCTTCATTTTGTTTTTCTTCAGCCATTCGGTGGTGGACTTGCTGGTGTGTTTAGGATCATTGTCCTGCTGCAGAACCCAAGTTCGTTTCAGCTTGAGTACACAAACAGATGGTCGGACATTCTCCTTCAGGATCTCTTGGTAGACAGCAGAATTCATAGTTCCTTTTATCACGGCAAGTCTTACAGGTCCTGAAGCAGCAAAATAGCCCCAGACCATCACACTACCACCACCATATTTTACAGTTGGTATAATGTTCTTTTTATGAGATTCAGTGTTCCTTCTACGCCAGATATACTTGGACACACACCTTCCAAAGAGTTCCACTTTTGTCTCATCGGTCCACAGAATGTTGTCCCAAAAGTCTTGGGGATCATCAAGATGTGTTGTGGAGAAATTGAGACGAGCTTTGATGTTCTTTTTGCTCAGCAGTGGTTTTCTCCTTGGAACTCTGCCATGCAGGCCATTTTTGCCCAGTCTTTTCCTGATGGTGGAGGCATGAACGCTGACCTTAACTGAGGCAAGTGAGGCCTGCAGTTCCTTGGACGTTGTTGTGGGGTCTTTTGTGACCTCTTGGATGAGTCGTCGCTGCGCTCTTGGGGTAATTTTGGGCGGCCGGCCACTCCTGGGAAGGTTCACCACTGTTCCATGTCTTCGCCATTTGTGGATAATGGCTCTCACTGTGGTTCACTGGATTCCCAAAGTTTTGGAAATGGCTTTATAACCCTTTCCAGACTGATAGATCTCAATTACTTTCTTTCTCAATTATTCCTGAATTTCTTTGGGTCTCGGCATGATGTGTAGCTTTTAAGGATCTTCTGGTGGACCTTACTGTGTCAAGCAGCTCCTATTTAAGTGATGCCTTGATTGTGAACAGGTGTGGCAATAATCAGGCCTGGGTGTGGCTAGAGAAATTGAACTCAGGTGTGGACAACCACAGTTATAGTATGTTTTAACAAGGGGGGCAATCACTTTTTCACACAGGGCCATGATGGTTTGGATTTTTTTTCACCTTTAATAATAAACACCTTCATTTACAAATTGCATTTTGTGTTTACTTGTGTTGTCCTTGACTATTGTTTAAATTGGTTTGATGTTCCGAAACACTTAAGTGTGACAAACATGCAAAGGAACAGGAAATGAGGAAGGGGGCAAACACTTTTTCACACCACTGTATGTCCTCCAGTTAGGGCAAGTTAAGCTTGCATATCAAGTAACTTAGGAGGGAGAGGAACTTGCACAGCCGCTTGCCTATAAGACATGTTAATGGCGAAACACGTAAGGTGGAGCCACGTACTCACGTCACTTCCGGTACGATAGCAGGGAGCCTGGAACGCAGTTGGAGCGCACGCTGCGCACCGGTCCCTGAATACATTGTATCTATTATAGATTTTAGCTGTTTTTAAGGCTTTTTTACCCACTTGATGGGGAAGTTGTTTTTTACTTTGATGTTTTGTAAATAAATAACTTTAAATACTACACTATGGGAGCTCAATGTTTTCCTTGTGAGGATTTATCCCTGGGACACCACTGAAGTATTCTCTGGAATATTACCATTGGATATCGCTGAGTAGGAGATCATTTGGATATCTCGGTCTGGTGAAGTGTTTGGAGAAGCCATTAAGGAACGATAATCCTGGTTATACATGCGAATCACCCCTGTAGGGGTAATAGGAGATGGTGAGTGGGAACTCTTAAGGGGGGGCACAAGAGTCACCTGATTTGTCAAGCACTTGGTGACTTTGGAACTCACAGCAAGATAGCAAATGATTTCTATGGGATGATTTATGGTAAAATGTATATCAGTTTATTGATGGACTATTATTTATAGGTCTGTTTACACCGGAATACCAGCATTGTGTTTACATCATTCACTGCTCACTTTTTCATTTATTTACACAACTTGTTTTTTTGATATTTTTGGTGTCCTCCTTTTTTTCGCAGGTGGAGTTTAGCTCTTCATGCCGGTTATTAAGTAATAATTATCTGTATTGATATGTGAAGAGAGGTTTCTGGATTGCGTTCCATTTGCACATTAATATATGTCAGAGTTTGGTGGTATATATACTTATAAGATGATCACATACGAGCGCACTAGATTGTTGGGTAGTGCACTATGGTCTCACCACTGAGGGACTGAGACCCCCTCTCTTCTCTAGGGTAGCGCCGTGTACCCCATTCCATCTTTCCCAATTTATCATAGCCCCTTATGGGGGTCTATTAGGGGGGCTGCAACCCTTGTTATATCCTGAGAGCGGAGCTTCTCCTAGAACTTTTATAGATCTTCTGCTGCTTTTCCTCTGTATCTGAGATGAATGTTAACCCAAAACTCTCCGAGCCACGTTCCCCTCGATATACAATTAATATCCGCACATGATTACTGTGCATGACTGGGAACCTACCTGTACTAATGTTGAAGCAAAATATCATTTAACCACTTCAGCCCCGGACCATTTTGCTGACCAAATACCAGAGCACTTTTTGCGATTTGGCGCTGCGTTGCTTTAACTGACAATTGCGCGGTCGTGCGACGTGGCTCCCAAACAAAACTGACGGCTTTTTCCCCCATAAATAGAGATTTCTTTTGGTGGTATTTGATCACCCCTGCGGTTTTTATGTTTTGCGCTATAAACAAAAATAGAGCTACAATTTTTAAAAAAACGCATTATTTTTTTACTTTTTGTAATAATAATTATTCCCAAAAAATATATAAAAAGACTATTTTTCCCTCAGTTTAGGCCGATACGTATTGTTCTACATATTTTTGTTGAAAAAAAAAAAATCACAATAAGCGTTTATTGATTGGTTTGCGCAAAAGTTATAGTGTCTACAAAATAGGGGATAGTTTTATGGCATTTTTATTAATATTTTTTTTACTAGTAATGGCGGCCATCAGCGATTTTTATTGTGACTGCAACATTATGGCGGACACATCGGACACTTTTGACACATTTTGGGACCATTGTCATTTATACAGCGATCGGTGCTATAAAATTGCATTGATTACTGTAAAAATGACAGTGAAGGGGTTAACCACTAGGGGGCTAGGGAGGGGTTAAAAGTGTCCTGGGGAGTGATTCTAACTGTTAGGGGGGATGGGTTATGAACGACACTGCACTGATCATAGCTCCCGATCACAGGAAGCAGCGATCAGTGACACGGTCACTAGGCAGAACAGGGAGAAGCTTGTTTACATCGGCATCTCCCCATTCTTCAGCTCCGTGAGATGATCGCAGGTATCCCCACGGCGCATACGTGACCACTAGGGTTGCCACCTGACCAGCTTTGACCGGGACAGTCCGGGTTTGGATACATGTGCCCCGGTTTTCAAGCCGCCTGAAACCCGGGCACATATAGAATCAGTTATAACTTGATTGGCGCATCCCGATTCCCGCGCCCGCCATCAGTGTTACACATTTATTACTGCCTATGCGCTCTGCCTCCGAGCCGAGCTCAGCGTTGGGCAGCAGGCGTACCTATTCAGCCTGTCATTGGCTGAATAGGTCACGTGTGGGCAGCCGAAATGAGGATCTCTGATTGGCCCGGTAGACCTGGTCACATGTGGAGGCGGGGCTGGACTGTGGGTGATTGCGGCCGCACAAAGTCCCGCCTCCTTACCTAGCGTGTGCTGTGCTGTGTCTCCTCAAGACCTCACTGAGTGAGGTAACTTTTTCATCTGCCCTCTCACTCCGTCCTGTAAGCCACTCCCCATCTGTCAGCTCCTCCTCCCTCTGTCAGTTACCCCCTCTGTCAGCTCCCCTCCCCTGTCAGTTAACCCCCTCTGTCAGTTACCCCCTCTGTCAGTTACCCCCTCTTTGTTACCTCCTCAGTCAACTACCCCCTCTGTCAGCTGCTCCCCTCCTCTGTCAGATACCCCCCTCTGTCAGCTACCACTCTCTGTCAGTTACCCCCCTCTATCAGCTCCCCTCCCCTGTCAGCTACCCCTCTCTGTCAGTTACCCCCTCTGTCAGTTACCCCCTCTGTCAGCCCCCCTCTCCAGTCAACTACCCCCCTCATTCAGCTATTCTCCCCCCCTGTCAGCTACTCCCCCCATCTGTCAGCTCCCCTCCCACGGTCAACTACCCCCCTTATTCAGCTATTCTCCCCCCTCATTCAGCTATTCTCCCCCTCTGTCAGCTACTCTCCCCCTCTGTCAGCTACTCTCCCCCTCTGTCAGCTTCCAACCTCTGTCAGTTTCCCCCTCTGTCAGTTACCCCCTCTGTCAGCTCCCCCCGTGTCACTTACCCCCCTGTCAGCTCCCCTCCCCTGTCAGCTCCCCTCCCCTGTAAGTTATCCCCTCTTATCACCCCTCTGTCAGCTACCCTCCCCAGTCAACTATCCCCCCTCTGTCAGCTACTCCCACCCTCTGTTAGCTCCCCTCCCCTGCTGTCAGCTACCCCCCTCTGTCAGTAACCCCCCTCTGTCAGCTCCCCTCCCCAGTCAACTACCCCTCTCATTCAGCTATTCCCCCGTCAACTACACCCCCCTCTGTCAGCTCCCCTCCCCAGTCAACTACCCCCCTTATTCAGCTATTCTTCCCCCTCATTCAGCTACTCTCCCCTCTCTGTCAGTTACCCCCCTCTGTCAGTTACCCCCCTCTTTCAGTTACCCTCTTCTGTCGGATCCTCTCCCCTGTCAGCTACCCCCGTCAGTTACTCCCCTCTGTCAGCTCCCCTCCCCAGTCAGCTCCCCCGTCAGCTACTCTCCCTCCCTCTGTCAGCCACTCTCCCCCTCTTTCAGCTACCCCCCTCTGTCAGCTAATCTCCCCCCTCTGTCAGCTAATCTCCCCCCTCTGTCAGCTACTCTCCCCCCTCTGTCAGCTTACATCCCATGTAAGTTACTCCTCCCTCTGTCAGCACCCCTCCCCAGTCAGCTACCCCCTCTGTCAGCTACTCTCCCCCTCATTCAGCTACTCCCTCTCTGTCAGTTACCCCTCTCTGTCAGCTTTCATCCCCTGTCTGTTACGCCCCTGTCAGTTACCCCCCTCTGTTCAGTTACCCCCTCTGTTTAGTTACCCCCCTCTGTCAGCTCCCCTCGTCAGTCAGCTACCCCCCCTGTCAGTTACCCCCCTGTCAGCTACTCTCCCCCTCTGTCAACTTCCATCCCCTGTCAGTTACCCCCCCTCTGTCAGCTCCCCTCCCCAGTCAGCTACTCTGCCTCCCTCTGTCAGCTACCCCCCTCTGTCAGCTACTCTCCCCCCTCTGTCAGATACTCTCCCCCTCTGTCAGCTACTCTCCCCCCTCTGTCAGATACTCTCCCCCCTCTGTCAACTTCCATCCCCTGTCAGTTACCCCCCCTCTGTCAGCTCCCCTCTCCAGTCAGCTCCCCCCATCAGCTACTCTGCCTCCCTCGGTCAGCTACCCCCCTCTGTCAGCTACTCCCCCCTTTGTCAGCTATTCCCCCTCTGTCAGCTAACCCCCCTGTCTGCAACCCCCTCATCAGCTACCCCCGTCAGCAATCCCCTCGTCAGCTACCCCCCTGTAAGCTACCCCCCCCATCAGCTACCCCCCCTGTCAGCTACTTCCCCCTCTGTCAGCTACTCCCCCCGTCAGCTACTCCCCCCATCAGCTACTCCCCTCCTCTGTCAGCTACTCTCCCTCCCTCTGTCAGCTACTCTCCCCATCAGCTACTATCCCCCCTCTGTCAGGTACTCCCCCCTCTGTCAGCTTCCATCCCCTGTCAGCTACCCCCCTCTGTCAGCTCCCCTCCCCAGTCAGCTACCCCCCTCTGTGAGCTACTCTCCTCCTCTGTCAGCTACTCCCCCCTCTGTCAGCTACTCTCTCCCCTCTGTCAGTTACCCCCCTCTGTCAGCTACTCCCCCCCTGTCAGCTATTCTCCCTCCCTCTGTCAGCTACTCTCCCCCGTCAGCTACTACCCCCCCTCTGTCAGGTACTCTCCCCCCTCTGGCAGGTACTCACCCCCTCTGTCACTCTGTCAACTTCAATCCCCTGTCAGTTACCTCCCATCTATCAGCTCCCCTTCCCTGTCAGTTACCCACCCTCTGTCAGCTACCCTCCTGTCAGTTACCCACCCTATGTCAGCTACCCTCCTGTCAGTTACCTACCCTCTGTCAGCTACCCTCCTGTCAGTTATCCACCCTCTGTCAGCTCCCCTCCCCAGTCAGCTACCCCCCTCTGTGAGCTACTCCCCCTCTGTGAGCTACTCTCCCCCTGTCAGCTACCGCCCCTCTGTCAGCTACTCTCTCCCCCCTCTGTCAGCTACTCTCTCCCCCCTCTGTCAGCTACTCTCTCCCCCCTCTGTCAGCTACTCTCTCCCCCTCTGTCAGCTACTCTCTCCCCCTCTGTCAGCTACTCTCTCCCTACACTGTCAGCTACTCTCCCTCCCTCTGTCAGCTATCCCTCTGTCAGCTACTCTCCCCCCTCTGTCAGCTACTTTCCCCCCTCTGTCATCTTCCATCCCCTGTCAGTTACCCCCTCTGTCAGCTCCCCTCCCCTGTCAGCTACCCCCCTGTCAGTTACCCACCCTCTGTCAGCTCCCCTCCCCAGTCAGCTACCCCCTCTGTCAGCTACTCTCCCTCCCTCTGTCAGCTACTCCCCCCTCTGCCAGCTACTCTCCCCCCTCTGTCAACTTCCATCCCCCATCAGTTACCCCCCTTTGTCAGCTCCCCTCCCCTGTCAGCTACCCCCCTCTGTCAGCTCCCCTCCCCAGTCAGCTACCCCTATCTGTGAGCTACTCTCCCCCCTCTGTGAGCTACTCTCCCCCCCCTCTGTCAGCTACTCTCCCCCCTCTCTGTCAGCTACTCTCTCCCCCCTCTTTCAGCTACTCCCCCCTCTGTCAGCTGCTACTCTCCCCCTCCTGTCAGCTACTCTCCCCCTCCTGTCAGCTACTCTCCCCCTCCTGTCAGCTGCCCCCCCCTCTGTTACCCTCCCCTCTGTCAGCTACTCCCCCCCCCCTCTGTTACCCTCCCCTCTGTCAGCTACTCCCCCTCTGTGAGTGAGTACACAAGTTTGGATGTGTTTTGATTCCTGTGTCCTGCCGACGCACTGGGCACAGCGATGCCTCTACTTTGCCTACTCTCCAAGCCCCCCCCCCCCCACACAATGGAACGAAAGAAGGAAAATAGCACTACAGTAGAGCAGCTTTGCTCCGCTCCCACACTTCCTGGCTCAAAACAGCTCTCGGTAAGGCAGTCCAATGTGGATATTTAGGGGCAGAGGACACTTATCGGGGGGTTCCCTGATCTAATAGAGGTCTCTAATTGGGGTGCTAATAGGGGTCTAAGGGAGGGGCTGATATAAGGGGACCTAATGGGGGGTCCTCTATGGGGGACCCCTAAATTTTGGAGGGGGCTAGGCTGACCTGTATTTTATGAAGGGGGTGACAATGACCCCTGTGTTATAGGAGGTAACACTGTCCAATAAAGTGTGATGCATTATTGCTCTCCTTAGTGCACTCAAAGGTGTCCCAAGTCTTTACAATGTACATTTACAATGTATATTACAAAGAAATTTGCCATTCACCACTGTTTGGGTTTGGCTTGATGAAAAGGTGGCAACCCTAGTGACCACACAGCGTCAAATTCAAAGGGAGGTACCTGTACACCTATTTGCCCAGCCGTGCCATTCTACTGATGTGAATGTACATGCGGCGGTCGGCAAGTGGTTAAATGTTTAAAAAAGAAAAGAAGGAAATAATGTGCTTCAGTCATCCTGACACCATAACAACCATGGTGCCGGGATGATTGGAGCGCCAACACCAGGTGTTTGGAGTATCTTTATCTGCTGATTGATAAACTTTCTTGAATACATATTTCTATTGTGGTGTAGGAGATACAAGAAATTCTTACCTCTGTGACACGCTCAGATGGATCTCGCAATGTTTCACTTCCTTATACAGTCTCTTGTATATATCATCCCATCCCCCATAGCAGGAAATCACGTGTTTTCCGAGCTCTCCGAAAGGGATGTGTACAGAGCAGAATAACCTCGCCCGCTCATTCCTATCACAACTTGTTTACAAAACTCAGATCCAACCAAATCTTCTTTTTTTGTTTTTTTTTTAACGCAGTACAAATCCATATGCAAAAAAAAAAGTTTGTGTATTTCAATAAACCTCATTTATACCATTGTGTTGTCTTTATGTGCGTTTATAAAAAGTACAGCTTGCTGCATTTTGTGTGATTCCATCAAAACAATCAAATCCAAAAACAATTGAATAGCCTTAATTTCTCAACCCATCAATTTTGATAGGATTCGATCAAACTGAGTCAATCGGTCAAGGTGGAATATTAGTCAGCAGCACTGAGAAACAATATATTACCAAAAGTATTGGGACACCTGTCTTTACACATATGAACATTAATGACCCCCTAGTCTAAGCCCCTGTACACACGGTCGGAGATTTCAACAACCAAATCCGTCGGATTTTGTCTGTCAGATTTTGTCCATCGGATCTTGTCAGAAACTGTTGCATACACACGGTCGGACTAAGTTGTCGAAAATCTGATCATTCAGAACGTGATGACGTTATTTCGTTACGATGGGACTACGTTCAGACTAGTAGCCAATAGCTTCGATGTAGGAATTTGATCTGAGCATGCGTGGCACTTGGTCTGATCAAAATTCTCTACACATGATCGGAGTATGTCTGATCGAACCAGTTGGTCGGGAAATATTTCCAACATGTTGGAAAATTGGGTCCGACGGATATTCCGACTGAATCAGTCCGATGCAGACCACACACAGTCCGATAGGACACATTCCGACGGATTCTCCGGCCGTGTGTACAAGGGCTTAGTCTGGATGGATCAATATTGAGTTGGCCCTTTGCAGCTATAACAGGTTCACCTCCTCTGGGAAGGCCGTCCACAAGGTTTAGGAGGGTGTCTAGGGAAATTTCAATTTAAATTGTGCTGGTTAATAACAGATGATCCCAACTGATACCTTAACCTCTTGCTTACTGGGCATTTAACCCCCCCCCCTCCTGCCCAGGCCAATTTTCAGCTTTCAGCACTGTCACACTTTGAATACAGTGCAGCACGACTGCACAATTGTCAAATGAAATTGTTATCATTTTCTTCACACAAATGGAGCTTTCTTTTGGTGTTATTTAACCACTTGACCACTGGGCACTTAAACACCCTTAACCACTTAACGACCGCCGCATGCCAATGTACATCATCACAATGGCATGTACAGGCACAAGCACGTACATGTATGTGCTTGCCTTCCAGCGGGTGAGAGGTCCGATCGGACCCCCTCCCGCTGGATGTGGTGGTCCGGTTCGCTTCAGGAGCGATCCGGGATGAGGGGATGGCCATTGGTTTCTGGCCATCCCCTCTCGATCGCTCCTGGTGAAAGAGAAGCTTCCCCCACCTGTGTATTGTATACAAAGGCAGGGAGGAAGTGATGTCATTCTCCTCGGGGCGGTCTTATTGACCAGACTACGAGGAGAGGACACAGTAAGTCTGCACCAAACACTACACTGACACTAAATAACACACATGCATACAAACCCCCCCGATCGCCCCCCCCGATGTCCCCCGCCCCCCCTCCCCTCCCAGTCACAGTGTCACTGATTGCAGTGATCATTTATTTATTGATCACTGCATTCAGTGTCAGTTGTAAAAGTAAAAATTGTCAGGGCAGTTAGTGTTAGGTCCAGGGTAGCCCCCTACCACCCCCCAATAAAGATTTAACCCGCTGATTGCCCTTAAAGTTAACCCTTTCACCCCCTTTTGCCAGTGTCACTAAGCGATCATTTTTCTGATCGCTGCATTAGTGTCGCTAGTGTCGCTAGGTAGCTAGTTATTTTTTTAGGTCCACCGCCAGGTTTTTATAGCGCTAGGTACCCCAATATACTACCCAATAATGGTTTTAACCCCCTGATTGCCCCTAGTTAACCCTTTCACCCCCTTTTGCCAGTGTCACTAAGCGATCGTTTTTCTGATCGCTGCATTAGTGTCACTAGTGTCGTTAGGTAGCTAGTTATTTTTTTAGGTTCACCACCAGGTTTATATAGCGCTAGGTACCCCCATATACTACCCAATAATAGTTTTAACCCCCTGATTGCCCCTAGTTAACCCTTTCACCAGCGATCAGCGTATAAGTGTCACTGGTGACGCTGGTTAGCCAATTAGTTATTTAGGTTCCCCGTCAGTTTTTTATATAGTGCCAGGGACCCCCATATACTGCCTAATAAAAATTTGAACCCCTGATTGCCCCTAGTTAACCCTTTCACCAGTGGTCATCGTATACGTGTTACGGGTGACTATGGTTAGTTAGTTTGCTTTTTATAGCATCAGGGCACCCACCATTTATTACCCAATAAAGGTTTAACCCTCTGATCACCCAGCGGGTGATATCAATTAGGTTTTAGGTTCAGGGTCTGCGTCGCCCCAGGCAGCGCTAGGTTAGTGCCAGTACCGCTAACACCCACGTGCAAAGCATACACCTCCCGTAATGGTATAGAATCTGAACAGATCAATATCTGATCTGATCAGATCTATACTAGCGTCCCCAGCAGTTTAAGGTTCCAAAAAAAAACGCATTGTTAGCGGGATCAGCCCAGATACCTGCTAGCACCTGCATTTTGCCCTTCCGCCCAGCCCACCCAAGTGCAGTATCGATCGATCACTGTCACTTACAAAACACTAAACACATAACTGCAGCGATCGCAGAGTCAGGCCTGATCTCTGCGATCGCTAACAGCTTTTTTTGGTAGCGTTTTATATTTAAATCTGGAAGGCAGTGCTTGGTTTTCAGGGTCCCGTACGTGGCTAGGCTCCCAAAAAGTCCCCCACATGTGGTATCCCCGTACTCGGGAGAAGCAGAAGAATTTATTTTGGGGTGTAATTTGACTTATGCCCATAGCATGTGTGAGCAATATATCATTTAGTGACAACTTTGTGCAAAAAAAAATTGTAATATTCCTGCAACTTGTGGCAAAATATAAAATATTTCATGGACTCAACATGCCTCTCAGTAAATAGCTTGGGGTGTCTACTTTCCAAAATGGGGTCATTTGGGGGGTTTTGTGTTATTTTGGCATTTTATGGCCTTCAAAACTGTGATAGGTAGTGAGGAGTGAAATCAAACATTTGCACCCTTAGAAATCCTAAAGGCAGTGATTGGTTTTCGGGGTGCCGTACGTGGCTAGACTCCCAAAAAGTCCCACATATGTGATATCCCCATACTCAGGAGAAGCAGCAGGATATATTTTGGGGAGCAATGTCACCTATAACTATGGCATGTGTGAGCAATATATCATTTAGTGACAACTTTTTGTAAACTTTTTTTTTTTGTGTCATTATTCAATCACTTGGGACAAAAAAAAATATTTAATGGGCTCAACATGCCCCTCAGCAATTTCCTTGGGGTGTCTACTTTCCAAAATGGGGTCATTTGGGGGGGTGTACTGCCCTGTAATTTTAGCACCTCAAGAATTGAGATAGGCAGTCATAAATTAAAAGCTGTGTAAATTCCAGAAAATGTCCTCTAGTTTGTAGACGCTATAACTTTTGCGCAAACCAAAAAATATACAATTATTGACATTTTTTTTACTAAAGACATGTGGCTGAATACATTTTGCCCTAAATGTATGACTAAAATTTAGTTTATTCGATTTTTCTTATAACAAAAATTAGAAAATATCTTTTTTTCTCAAAATTTTTGGTCTTTTTCCATTTATATCGCAAAAAATAAAAATCGCAGAGGCAATCAAATACCACCAAAAGAAAGCTCTATCTGTGGGAAGAAAAGGACGCAAATTTCGTTTGGGTACAACATTGCATGACCGCGCAGTTACCACTTAAAGCAGTGCAGTGCGAAATTGTAAAAAGACCTCTGGTCCTTAGGCTGTTAATTGGTCCGGGCTGAAGTGGTTAATAACCAGACCAATTTTCAGCTTTCGGTGCTCTCACATTTTGAATGACAATTACTCAGTCATGCAACACTGGAATTATATGAATTTTTTGTCCTTTTTTTCACACAAATGGAGCTTTCTTTTGGTGGTATTTAATCACCGCTGGGTTTTTTATTTTTTGTGCTATAAAAGAAAAAATACAGAAAACTCTGTAAAAAATGAATTTTTCTTTGTTTCCGTTATAAAATTTAGCAGATTAGTAATTTTTTCTTCATAAATTTTGGCTAAAATTTATACTACTACATATCTTTGGTAAAAATAAATACAAATTGGTGGATATTATTTGGTCTTTGTGAAAGTTACAGAGTCCACAAGCTATGGTGCCAATATCTGAAAATTGATCACACCTGAAGTACTGACGGCCTATTTCAATTCTTGAGACCCTAACATGCTAGAAAAGTACAAATACCCCCCAAATGACCCCTTTTTGGAAATAAGACATTCTAAGGTATTTAGTAAGAGGCATGATGAGTTTTTTGAAGTTGTCATATTTTCCCACAATTCTTTGCAAAATGAAGATTTTTTTTACTTTTTTTTTCGCAAAATTGTCATATTATCAGTTTATTTCTCACACACAGCATATGCATACCACAAATTACACCCCAAAACACATTCTGCTATTACTCCCGAGTACATCGATACCACATGTGTGAGACCTTTACACAGCGTGGCCACATACAGAGGCCCAACATGCAGGGAGCGCCATCAGGCGTTCTGGAGCACCCAGGACAATTCTGACATTTCTCTCCTACATGTGAAAATCATCATTTATTTGCTAGAAAATTACATAGAATCCCAAAACATTATATATATATGTTTTTTTAGCAAACACCCTGGAGAATACAATGGTGGTCATTACAACTTTTTATCTCGCACGGTATTTGCACAGCAATTTTTCGAATGCTTTTTTTTGGAAAAAAAAAAAACAGTTTTGTGCTTAAAAAAAAAAACACACAGTAAAGTTAGCCCAATTTTTGCATAATGTAAAAGATGAAGTTACGCTGAGTAAATAGATACCTAATATGTCACTCTTCAAAATTGCACACGCTCGTGGAATGGCGCCAAACGTCGCTACTTAAAAATCCCCATAGGCGACGATTTAATTTTTTTTACTGGTTATATGTTTTGAGTTACAGAGGAGGTTTAGGGCTAGAATTATTGCTCTCGCTCTAACGTTCGCAGCAATACCTCACATGTGTGGTTTGAACAACGTTTTCATATGTGGGCGGGACTTACGTATGCGTTCGCTTCTGCATGCGAGCACATGGGGACAGGGGTACTTTAAAAAAAAAAAAAAAAATATTGTTCATTTTACTTTATTTATTTTAGTTTGACATTTTTTTCCCCAAAAATAAATTTTTTGATCACTTTTATTCCTATTACAAGGAATGTAAACATCCCTTGTAATAGGAATATGGCATGACAGGTCCTCTTTACAGTAAGATATGAGGTCAATAAGACCCCATATCTCACCTCTAAGCTGGGAAGTCTGAAAAAAAAAAATTCTGGCTTTAATCATATTGGCGAGTCGGTAGAAGCACTGGAGGGCGGCGGGAGGGGGGGATGTCTATGGCTGGGTATTGCAGGGTATCACCGACTATGGCTGGGTATCTCCGAGTATGGCTGGGTATCTCAGAGTATGGCGTTGCAGAGTATTGCGTTGCAGAGCATTGCAGGGTAATAGTGGGTGTTGCAGAGCATTGCAGAGTGTTGCAGGGTATTGGCGGGTGTTGCAGAGCATTGCAGAGTGTTGCAGGGTATTAGCGGGTGTTGCAGAGCATTGCAGAGTGTTGCAGGGTATTTGCGGATGTTGCAGGGTATTTTCAGGGTGTTGCAGAGTGTTGCAGGGTATTGGCGGGTGTTGCAGAGCATTGCAGGGTATTGGCGGGTGTTGCAGAGTGTTTCAGGGTATTGGCAGGTGTTGCAGAGCATTGCAGAGTGTTGCAGGGTATTGGCGGGTGTTGCAGTGCATTACAGAGTGTTGCAGGGTATTGGCGGGTGTTACAGAGTGTTGCACGGTATTGGCGGGTGTTGCAGAGCATTGCAGGGTATTGGTGGGTGTTGTAGAGCATTTCAGAGTGTTGCAGGGTATTGGCGGGTGTTGCAGAGCATTGCAGAGTGTTGCAGGGTATTTGTGGATGTTGCAGGGTATTTTTGGGTGTTGCAGAGTGTTGCAGGGTATTGGCGGGTGTTGCAGAGCATTGCAGGGTATTGGCGGGTGTTGCAGAGCATTGCAGAGTGTTGCAGGGTATTGGCAGGTGTTGCAGAGCATTGCAGAGTGTTGCAGGGTATTGGCGGGTGTTGCAGAGCATTGCAGAGTGTTGCAGGGTATTGGCGGGTGTTGCAGAGCATTGCAGGGTATTGGTGGGTGTTGCAGAGCATTTCAGAGTGTTGCAGGGTATTGGCGGGTGTTGCAGAGCATTGCAGAGTGTTGCAGGGTATTTTTGGATGTTGCAGGGTATTTTTGGGTGTTGCAGAGTGTTGCAGGGTATTGGCGGGTGTTGCAGAGCATTGCAGGGTATTGGCGGGTGTTGCAGAGCATTGCAGAGTGTTGCAGGGTATTGGCAGGTGTTGCAGAGCATTGCAGAGTGTTGCAGGGTATTGGCGGGTGTTGCAGAGCATTGCAGAGTGTTGCAGGGTATTGGCGGGTGTTGCAGAGCATTGCAGGGTATTGGGTGTTGCAGAGCATTTCAGAGTGTTGCAGGGTATTGGCGGGTGTTGCAGAGCATTGCAGAGCGTTGCAGGGTATTGGCGGGTGTTGCAGAGCAATGCAGAGTGTTGCAGGGTATTGGCAGGTGTTGCAGAGTGTTGCAGGGTATTGGCGGGTGTTGCAAAGCATTGCAGGGTATTGGCGGGTGTTGCAGAGCATTGCAGAGTGTTGCAGGGTATTGGCGGGTGTTGCAGAGCATTGCAGAGTGTTGCAGGGTATTGCAGAGTGTTGCAGGGTATTGCAGAGTATTGGGGGATATTGCAGAGTATTGGCTGGTATTGCAGAGTATTGGAGGGTATTGCAGAGTATTGGGGGGTATTGCAGAGTATTGGCAGGTATTGCAGAGTATTGGAGGGTATTGCAGAGTATTGGCAGGAAGTTGAGGGATTAAATTTG
Source organism: Lithobates pipiens (assembly GCF_037356315.1). Classification (NCBI taxonomy): domain Eukaryota; kingdom Metazoa; phylum Chordata; class Amphibia; order Anura; family Ranidae; genus Lithobates; species Lithobates pipiens. The sequence continues at coordinate 3,155,055 of NW_027507746.1, forward strand.
GTGAGCAGCGATGTGGGCACTGCAGATGTATTGCAGGGTATTGGTGGGTGTTGCAGAGCATTGCAGAGTGTTGCAGGGTATTGGCGGGTGTTGCAGAGCATTGTAGAGCGTTGCAGGATATTGGCGGGTGTTGCAGAGCATTGCAGAGTGTTGCAGGGTATTGGCGGGTGTCGCAGAGTGTTGCAGGGTATTGGCGGGTGTTGCAGAGCATTGCAGAGTGTTGCAGGGTATTGGCGGGTGTTGCAGAGCATTGCAGAGTGTTGCAGGGTATTGCAGAGTGTTGCAGGGTGCAGAGTATTGGGGGGTATTGCAGAGTATTGGGGGGTATTGCAGAGTATTGGAGGGTATTGCAGAGTATTGGAGGGTATTGCAGAGTATTGGGGGGTATTGCAGAGTATTGGGGGGTATTGCAGAGTATTGGCAGGTATTGCAGAGTATTGGAGGGTATTGCAGAGTATTGGGGGGTATTGCAGAGTATTGCAGAGTATTGGGGGGTATTGCAGAGTATTGGGGGGTATTGCAGAGTATTGGCTGGTATTGCAGAGTATTGGAGGGTATTGCAGAGTATTACAGAGTATTGGAGGGTATTGCAGAGTATTGGAGGGTATTGCAGAGTATTGGGGGGTATTGCAGAGTATTGGCAGGTATTGCAGAGTATTGGAGGGTATTGCAGAGTATTGCAGAGTATTGGAGGGTATTGCAGAGTATTGGAGGGTATTGCAGAGTATTGGGGGGTATTGCAGAGTATTGGCAGGTATTGCAGAGTATTGGAGGGTATTGCAGAGTATTACAGAGTATTGGAGGGTATTGCAGAGTATTGGAGGGTATTGCAGAGTATTGGGGGGTATTGCAGAGTATTGGGGGGTATTGCAGAGTATTGGCAGGTATTGCAGAGTATTGGAGGGTATTGCAGAGTATTGGGGGGTATTGCAGAGTATTGCAGAGTATTGGGGGGTATTGCAGAGTATTGGGGGGTATTGCAGAGTATTGGCTGGTATTGCAGAGTATTGGAGGGTATTGCAGAGTATTACAGAGTATTGGAGGGTATTGCAGAGTATTGGAGGGTATTGCAGAGTATTGGGGGGTATTGCAGAGTATTGGCAGGTATTGCAGAGTATTGGAGGGTATTGCAGAGTATTGCAGAGTATTGGAGGGTATTGCAGAGTATTGCAGAGTATTGGAGGGTATTGCAGAGTATTGGAGGGTATTGCAGAGTATTGGGGGGTATTGCAGAGTATTGGCAGGTATTGCAGAGTATTGGAGGGTATTGCAGAGTATTACAGAGTATTGGAGGGTATTGCAGAGTATTGGAGGGTATTGCAGAGTATTGGGGGGTATTGCAGAGTATTGGGGGGTATTGCAGAGTATTGGAGGGTATTGCAGAGTATTGGGGGGTATTGCAGAGTATTGGCAGGTATTGCAGAGTATTGGAGGGTATTGCAGAGTATTGCAGAGTATTGGAGGGTATTGCAGAGTATTGGAGGGTATTGCAGAGTATTGGGGGGTATTGCAGAGTATTGGCAGGTATTGCAGAGTATTGGAGGGTATTGCAGAGTATTACAGAGTATTGGAGGGTATTGCAGAGTATTGGAGGGTATTGCAGAGTATTGGGGGGTATTGCAGAGTATTGGGGGGTATTGCAGAGTATTGGCAGGAAATTGAGGGATTAAAATCTGCACTGCAGATGTAGCCCACAGCGCTGCTGACACCGATCTCTTCCCCCTCCGCTGTACCGATCGGTACAGAGAGGGGGAGGGAGGAACGCCGGCTTGTTTATATGTGATCACTCCGTCATTTGACGGAGCGATCACGTGGTAATCGGTGAGCGGCCATTTACCGTGATCCGTGATGCGCCGGGTCCAGTGGACCCGGCGGTCACGGATGCTCTCGTGTGCGCGCCCCAGGGGGCGCGCAAGAGCAGAATTCTGGGAGGCCGTTAATTAACGGCCTCTCAGAGTTAAACAACCGCCCTGAAGCCATTAACCGGCAATGGGCGGTTGTTAAGTGGTTAATCACAGCTGTTTTATTTTTATTTTTTTGATAAACAAACAAAAGATGACAAAAAAATGTTTAATAGTTTGTTATAACATTTTGCAAACAGGTATTTTTTCTCCTTCATTGATATTCACTGATGAGGCTGCACTGATGGGCACTGATGAGATGGCACTCATAGGCACAGGTGGTGCTGGTGGGCACTGATAGGTGATATTTATAAGCAGCACTGGTGATGATACACTGTGGGTACTGATAGGTGGCACTGTGGGCACTGATGGGTGGCACTGGTAGGTGAGGCTAGTGGGCACAGAAGTCTCTCCACAATCAGGACCAATGTCCCTCTCGCAGCCGCTGGTGATCAGCTCTTTATTTTTTTCTCCCTGCACGGCATCAGCATGAGGAGAAAAAATAGCCAATTACCGGCTCTGTTTAGGTCACATAATCAGCTGTCATTGGCTGACAGCTGATCACATGGCAAAGGGTCGGCGAGTGACCCCTTACTCAGATCTGTGATCAGGTGAGACTCTCTGATCACAGAGCGCACCGCACGCACCCTGCAGGGGGTATGCAGGCCGCTCAAGCAGGGGAGGACGTCCATGGACACCCTCCCGGCAAATTAAGTCCATACTGTAGCCATCATTTGGTTATAGCGCGGACGGCAAGTGGTTAAATATGTGACATAAATAAGTCTATAACATGTAACAAAATACTAATTACAAGTGATGCAATTGATGCAGATGTCACTCATTAATCCTTAACGGGTGAAGAACCAAATCAATAGTCCATAGAAGTGTGAATAGTACATCAATGTGTTCATCCATGGTGACAAAACACCCCATAAGAAGTGAGGAAATAGATAGGATAGTGTCTCCACCTCTGCAGGCACTGCCACTTACCAGCTGTGAATGATCCCCCTATTACGGGAGATCAGATGTGCCTGTGGCTTAATACCCGGCCTCGGGTCTCTGTGCCATGCACCAAATTTCTTGGCATCTTCATCAATGGATATCCTCATTTACATATGAGCTCAATGGGACCAAGTAAAACCTTGAATATCAATCCTCCATAGGAGTCCATATAAAACTGACCCCATCCCAAAGCTTATTATTTCAATATTCTGACAACATTCAGGCACTGCCAGCCCTCCTGGCTGCAACATTCCCATTTTTCACTGCCGTGCCACCATAGTCCTCCTGATTGGCTCTGCACCCATCCCAGACTGCTCCATCCCAGTCCTCCCAGACGTGCCTCCCAGAGTCTTTGCCATTGTGAGATATTATATGAACTCCTATGGAGGATTGATATTCAAGGTTTTTACTTGGACCCATTGAGCGCATATGTACATGAGGATATCCATTGGTGAAGATGCTAAGAAATTTGGTACACGGCACAAAGACCCGAGGCTGGGTATTAAGCCATGGGCAGGGGCAGACTGACAACTAATGGGGCCCCCGGGAAATAGAAGCTCATGGGCCCCCTTGGGCGCCACACCTGCACAGGGAGACACGGGGGGAGCACACAGGGGGGAAACTGGAGTGAGAACGCGCACACACACACACAGGGGGACACACACGCACACACACACACTCAGGGAGACACACTCACACACACACACAGGGGGACACACTCACACACACACACACACAGGGGGACACACTCGCACACACACACACAGGGGGACACACTCGCACACACACAGGGGGACACACTCACACACACACAGGGGGACACACTCACACACAGGGACACACTCGCACACAGGGGGAGAGACACACACACAGGGGGAGAGACACACACACAGGGGGAGAGACACACACAGGGGGAGACACTTCCTCACACAGGGAGACACACACGGGGGGACACACACACCACACACGGGGGGGACACACACAGGGAGATACACTCACACACACACATGGGGATACACTCTCACACACACACACAGGGGACACACACACAGGGGGACACACTCGCACACACACACTCAGGGAGACACACTCACACACACACACTCAGGGGGACACACTCACACACACACACATATAGGGGGACACATTTGCACACACACACAGGGGGACACACTCGCACACACACAGAGGGACACACACACAGGGACACACACACACACACAGGGGGACACCCTCGCACACAGGGGGACACACTCGCACACAGGAGGAGAGACACACAGGGGGAGAGACACACACACAGGGGGAGAGACACACACACAGGGGGAGACACTCCCTCACACAGGGAGACACACACGGGGACACACACACACCACACACGGGGGACACACACACACACAGGGAGATACACTCACACACACACACAGGGGGATACACTCTCACACACACAGGGGGATACACTCTCACACACACACAGGGGGATACACTCTCACACACAGGGGGACACACACACAGGGGGACACACTCAGGGAGACACACTCGCACACACACACAGGGGGACACACTCACACACACACACACTCAGGGGGACACACTCACACACACACAGGGGGACACACTCGCACACACACACAGAGGGACACACTCACACACAGGGACACACACACAGGGGGACACACACACAGGAGGAGAGACACACACACAGGGGGAGAGACACACACACGGGGGAGAGACACACACAGGGGGACACACAGGGGAAGAAACACACACACACACACAGGGGGAGACACACACACACAGGGGGAGACACTCCCTCACACAGGGAGACACACACACACGGGGACACTCACACATACACAGGGGGATACACACACACAGACACGGGGATACACTCTCACACACACAAGGGGATACACTCTCACACACACAGGGGGACATGCACACTTACACGAGGGGACACACACACTCACACGGGGGGGACACACACACTCACATGGGGGGGACACTCACACCACACAGGGGGACACATACACTCGCACACACACACACAGGGGGACAGACTCGCACACACAGGGACACACACACAGGGGGACACCCTCGCACACAGGGGGACACCCTCGCACACACGGGGACACACTCACACAGGGGGAGAGACACACACAGGGGGAGACACACACAGGGGGAGACACACACACACACAGGGGGACACACAGGGGAATAAACACACACAGGGGGAGACACACACACGGGGAGACACACACAGGGGGAGACACACAGGGGAAGAAACACACACACAGGGGGAGACACTCTCTCAAACAGGGAGACACACACACGGGGACACACACACACCACACATGGGGGACACACACACACAGGGGGATACACTCACACACACAGGGATACACTCTCGCTCACACACACACACACTCACATGAGGGGACACACACACACTCACACGGGGGGACACACACTCACACGGGAGGACACTCACACGGAGGGACACTCACACACAGGGACACACACACACAGGGGGGACACACAGGGGGGACACACTCACATCACACGGTGGGGGCACTCACACCACACAGGGGGACACACTCACACCACACAGGGACACACACTCACACACACACACAGGGACACACACTCACACACACAATGGGGGACACACTCGCACGCACAGAGGGGGACACACTCGCACGCACACACAGGGACACACTCACACACAGGGACACACACACATGGGGACACCCTCGCACACAGGGGGAGAGAGACACACACAGGGGGAGAGACACACACACAGGGGGAGACACACACACGGGGACACACAGGGGAATATACACACACACAGGGGGAGACACACACACACACAGGGGGAGACACACACAGGGGGACACACAGGGGAAGAAACACACACACAGGGGGAGACACACACAGGGGGAGACACACACACACAGGGGGAGACACACACACACAGGGGGAGACACTCTCACACACACAAACACACACACACACACACAGGATACACTCTCACACACACAAACACACACACACACAGGGGGATACACACACACAGGGGGATACACTCACACACACACACAAGGGATACACTCTCACACACACAGGGGGACATGCACACTCACACGGGGACACACACACACACACTCACACATGGGGACACACACACACGGGGGGACACACAGGGGGGGACACACTCACACCACACAGGGGGACACACTCTCACACACACACAGGGGGACACACTCTCACACACACACAGGGGGACACACTCTCACACACACACAGGGGGACACACTCACACACACACAGGGGGACACACTCACACACACAGGGGGACACACTCGCACGCACACACAGGGACACACTCACACACAGGGACACACACACAGGGACACACACACACATGGGGACACCCTCGCACACAGGGGGAGAGACACACACACAGGGGGAGAGACACACACACAGGGGGAGAGACACACACACAGGGGGAGACACACACACACAGGGGGAGACACACACACAGGGGGAGACACAGGGGAAGAAACACACACACAGGGGGAGACACACACAGGGGGAGACACACACACACACGGGGAGACACTCTCACACACACAAACACACACACACAGGGGGATACACACACACAGGGGGATACACTCACACACACACACAAGGGATACACTCTCACACACACACACAGGGGGACATGCACACTCACATGGGGACACACACACACACTCACACATGGGGGGACACACAGGGGGGGACACACTCACATCACACGGGGGGGCACACTCACACCACACAGGGGGACACACTCACACACACACAGGGGGACACACTCACACACACAGGGGGACACACTCACACACACAGGGGGACACACTCGCACGCACACACAGGGACACACTCACACACAGGGGGAGAGACACACACACAGGGGGAGAGACACACACACAGGTGGAGACACTCACACACACAGGGGGACACACCACACACACACACACACACACAGGGGGATACACTCAAACACACACACACACACACACAGGAGGAGACGCACACACAGGGACACTCTCTCACACATACACACAGGGAGATACACTCTCACACACACACAGGGGGATACACTCTCACACACACACACACACACACACACACAAAGGGGGATACACTCACACACATGGGGGACACACCACACACACACACACAGGGGGATACACTCTCTCTCACACACACACAGGGGGATACACTCTCACACACACACAGAGGTGGATACACTCTCACACACACACAGAGGTGGATACACTCTCACACACATACTCTCACACACGCACACACACGGGGATACACTCTCACACACACACACACAGGGGGACACTTACACACACTCACACAGGGGGACACACACACAGGGGACACACACTCACACCCCACAGGGGAACACTCTCTCACACACACACACACACACACACACACACACACACACACACACACACACACGGGGAGACACACACAGGGACACTCACACACACACGGGGAGACACACACGGGGAGACACACACGGGGACACTCACACAGGGGCAGGCCCAGGCTTCACTTACCGGATGCCGATAATACTTTTAACGTCGCAGCTCCCCACCACTCTTCTGCTGTGCCTGTATCACATGCCGCGATCATGCCAATTAAAATACTGCTAACGGTGCGCTGCTCCCCACCGGCCCCCCCTTCCCTCCCGTCCGTCCCAGGTGCTTGTACTGTATGCGTTGTGACATCACCTGGGATGGACGGGAGGGAAGGAGGGGCCGGCGGGGAGCAGCGCGCCGTTAGCAGTTTTGTAATCGGCAAGATCGCGGCATGTGATACGGGCACAGCCACTTCAAGTGGTCTCTCATGTGGCCGAGACCGGGTCCCTAATGACCTTGGGCCATTGGGCCGCGCCCGAGTGACTGACTGGCCAGTCCGCCCCTGGCCACAGGCACATCTGATCTCCCGTAATAGGGGATCATTCACAGCTGGTTAAAAAAAAACTTCTGTGTTTAGCAGCCCCTCCAGCATCCCCTAATTACTTACTGTGACAGAAGGGCCCGTGGAACCCAGAATCCCTTGGAGAGGTTGGGAAACCCTTGTTTCAGCTCCCTATGTACCTTCTATGTCTAAGGCCGCGTACACACGGGCGGACTGTTCGCCCAACTTAGTTCGTCAAACAATCCGACAAACAGTCCGCTCAAAATTTGCATGAACGGACTTGACCACACACGATGAACGAACAGTCCGCTGAAAACGAGCGTGATGACGTGTACAGCACGTACGACGGGACTAGAAAAACAACGTCCTATACACTGCAATGCAACCTTCGGCCATGTAAACCCTTTCTGAGTATGCGCGATACTTAGTCCGTCCAACTTGCCTACACACGAGCGGACTGTCCGCTGAAACCAAGTTTGGATGGACAAAACCAAGTTTCAGCGGACTGTCTTACGGAAATTCCAAAAAACTTTGTTCGTCAGACTGTCCGCTGAAACAGTCCGCTGAAGCCCACACACGAGCGGACTGTCCGCTGAAACACTGTTCAGCGGACAAAGTTGGGCGAACAGTCCGCCCGTGTGTACGTGGCCTAAGTCACCATGTGTTCATTAGGGGCACAGGGTGAATGAGAAAAATGATGGACAGCTGTTTAATGGATAACGAGAAAGTGGTTAATTAAATATAACTTTGAAATTAATATTTATCCACAATATCTTCCAGGATATATATAAAAAGCTGATGTAAGAGAAGTCCTGCTAACAGACGCGCACCTGCGCACACGCACGGGCACACCGGTGTGTGTTGATACATGAACATTGCTGAGTGGTCTTTCAGCTAGTGCCTGCTTACCTGATCTATTCCAGCTTTCTGTGTCTTCACCTGGCTACACCTTCTCCTTCTCCTTGACCTCCGCCTGCCTACTTGATCCCGGCTTGTGTTTGACTCCGCTTCTGCCTGATGTTCCTGTACCTTGCTGCCCGTCTGTGTACCAAACCAGGCCTGTGTCCTGTCTCTGCCTCTCGTCTTGTTATCTGCTCTGTTCGGCTGTTGATGACCTCCTGGCTTTCATCCCGGCTAAACCTCCATCTGCTGACCCAGCGATACAGAGCTCCGATACTTAGAGCCTGCCCAGGGCCCTTCAGCCACCTGGTTCCTGCCAAGGCCCAGGCAGCGCTATCAGCTACATCGGCCCTCATGCCACTCTGTGTCCTTCACTCCCTGTCATCACTACCAGGGGTGATGGACAGGAGGTGCAAGAGAAGCCCTCTCTCCAGCTCAATCTCGACCAGGTACGTGACAGCTGATCACAGGCCTCTAGAACAGAGTAGGTGCCGGACAGTCTACTTCTACTATAGTTTGTTGCCTACTAGGCTGAGGAGGGGGAGATCAATGTTTGTATTGTTAATTGTAATTAGCTTCTGCTATTGTGAGAAGGTTTACTGTTTTTTTTTTATTGTATTTTTATTAAAGTGCAAGAAATAAACATAACGGTACAAATCGCACGGTATTTTAGGTACATCAATTGAAACGTCATACAATTGTAAAATGGTATAACACAGATCATAAACAGAAATAATAATATGAAAATAAGAAAATAAAAAGGGAAATTAAAAACAATACTGTGAAATGAAAACAAAATTAAAAGTAAAAAGAGGTAAATAAGCATCAGGCATTTATATAACTGTAAGCCTTTGTACACACGGTCGGAGATTCCGACAACCAAATCCATCGGATTTTGTCCGAAACCGTTGTATACACACGGTCGGACGAAGTTGTCGGGAAATCCGATCGTGCAGAACGTGATGACGTTATTTCATTACGACAGGACTACGTTCAGGCTAGTAGCCAATAGCTTTGGTGTAGGAATTTGATCTGAGCATGCATGGTCCGATCGGAATTCTCTACACATGATTGGAGTATGTCCGATCGGAGCATTTTATTAGAAAATTTTACCAACAAGTTAGAAAATTTGGTCCGTCGGATACTCCGACGGAAACAGTCCAAAGGAGACCACACACAGTCGGAATATCCGACAAAATGGTCCGATTGTACACATTCAGTCAGAATCTCCAACCGTGTGTACAAGGGCTAAAGAGTGATCATCTAGCAAAAAACGCTTCTTTAAAACGAAAGACTGTCTCCATAGCCAAGGGAGTGAAAAAAAGGAGAGGGGGGAGGTGGAGGAGGAAGGTTGTCATTGAGAGGCCTCAGTTAAACTTTGAGGGGTCTGGGTAAGGAGCCTTTATTCCAATAGTAAGAGATGGCTATAAAACGTCTAGGGTACTATCAATGAGAGGAGCTATATATTGAGTGATCCCAGAGATCCCATATCTTATCAAATCTATCAATGGCATCTTCCATCAAGGCTGTCATATGCTCCATTCTGCGGATGTCACTAACACCTTGTATCAGTTGGGTCTGGGATGGGAGGAAGTGGATAGCCAACATGCAGGAATAGCTCTTTTGGCTGCTAATAAAATGAATGAGGCCAATTTGTTTGAGGCTTTTCCCAAACCGTGGACTGGGAGACCTAGAAGAAGATGTATTGGGTCCAATGAGATGGAGGTAGTTAAGACCTGTTGGAGCAAAGATACCACCTTAGACCAAAAAGGAGCTATCAATTCACACTGCCAGAAGATATGATAATGAGTACCCCTAATGCCGCGTTCACACGTAGCAGACTATCCGGCGGACTTAGTCTGGTGGACTTTCTGACGGACTGTCCCCCGGACTTTCCGAATGAGCTACCTGCCCACACACGGTACTTTTGCGGCGGACTAATACGGCGTACTAAGTCCGCCGGACTATCCGCTGTACTTTTGAAATGAAAGGACTCGCCCACACACACGGAGGAAAGTCTGCTGATTTTGAGCGTGTCTCCAGGTAGCCGGGACCAGTGAAGGAGGCATCACTGGGCCCCGTCACCTGGTATAGACTTAAAGGGGAATCCCTACACCGAAAAAACGGGGACTGTGACATCATAATGGGCAGGGACATCATCCGGTGATGTCCCTATATAAGTCACCACACCCCTGCCATTGTGACCGGAGACAGCAACGAGGCAACATCTCCAGAAGAGAAGAAGAGAAGACGGCGGCAGAATACCGCTTGCAAAAGTGCTAGAAGAAGGGGCAGTGGCCCGGCAAGAAGAACCGAAAAGGGGGACAAGACCCCCGAAGTCGGAAGAAGAGGGCAGCGGCGAAGAAGAAAGCCGGGCTCCTCCACTAGTGAAAGAGCTAGCAAAAGAGCAGAAGATAGCGGAGGACTCTGGCGAGAAGACCCCGAAGACGGAAGAAGACCCCCAGAGCCGTGCAATAAACTATTTTAACCCTTGTGTGTTGTGTTTTTTTTTTTACTTTTTTTCACAGGTGAATGGGTAGGGGTACATTGTACCCCATACTCATTCACATAGGGTGGAGGGCCGGGATCCGGGGGCCCCCTTATTAAAGGGGGCTCACGGATTCCGATAAGCCCCCCGCCCGCAGACCCCGACAACCAATGGCCAGGGTTGTCGGGAAGAGGCCCTTGTCATCATCAACAGGCCTCCCACCCCAAAGCACCCCCCAAGTTGAGAGCACGCAGCCTGGTTCCGGCTCAGGAGGAGGGGGCACTCACTCTTTCCTGGCTGGCCGTGTAGCGAGCTCGGATAAGGGTCTGATATGGATCTGGGGGAACCCCACGTGGATTTTTCGGCATAGGGATTCCCCTTTAATTCCATACCAGGTGACGGGGTCAGCAACACCTCCTTCGCATCACGTTTGGTACGGTCCCAGAGAGTAGATAATCTCAAAATGTGTAGGTTTAGTTAGGGTGAGTGATGGCAAAAAGGATGCTAGGTAGTGGGATATTTGGAGATATGAGAAGGACAGTTGATTTGGGATTTGACTTTTAGATTGGAGGTCTGAGAATGAGTAGAATTTACGAGTAACAGGGTGTACAAAGTGACGAAGTTGGAACAGACCTGCCTTGGCCCAGGGAAACATCTGAGAATGGGATAAACTGTCCGGGAGCAGGGGATTAAAAAGAAAAAAAGAAAGAGGGGGATAGGCGGAGGCTAAAGAGAACTTGACACAACAGGATCGCCACACTTTAAGCGAAAACAACATGGGGCCTAGACAGAGGTCATGGAGCCTGGGGTCTGAGGATAGGGTAGGAGACCAGATCAAGGAGCAGGGATGGGTCGGAAACAGGGAACCCATCTCTATCTCCACCCATCTATTCGGGGGCACATACTAGACCAAGCTACCACCGCACAGAGATGAGAAGCCAAGTAGTACTTATAAATGTCCGGGGGTCCCATACCTCCCTGACCTCTGGGTGAAAAAATGACTGAACTGGCTACCCTGTGAGCCCAATCCTTCCAAATGAAGTTCAGGAACCATCGTTTTAGGAGTTTCAGTTGAGCCATAGGGATAAACACAGGAAGGGTTTCAAAGAGATATAATAATTTTGGCATAACCCTCATTTTCAGCACATTGATCCTGCCTATCCATGATATAGGGAGGGGATTCCATTGATTTAGCATCTGTTTAATAGTTTTAAACATAGGGGCATAATTAGTTGAATGAAAGGTAGAATAGGCCTATGTAATTTGAATCCCTAAATATTTAAGAGAAGAAGAGCACCAACGGTAGGGGTATGAGTTTTTAAGCGAGAGGAGATCAGCAAGGGATAGATGTAGGGGTAAGGCTTCCGTTTTTGATGTATTAATTTTGTATCCCGATAGGGAGCTGAATTGGGAGAGGAGGGTGTGTATGGATGGGAGTGAGGTGTGGAGGTTAGTAAAAGTCAAAAGCACATCATCGGCAAAGAGAGACAATTTATATTCCCTTTGTGTCATGGGAACCCCACATATGTCTGGGTGTAATGTAATGGCTTCGGCTAAAGGCTCAAGGCAGAGGATAAAGAGGAGGGGCGATAGGGAGCATCCTTGCCTTGTACCATTGGACATAGGGAATGAACGAAATGTAAAAGAGGCCAATTGGACTTGGGAAGAGGGGTTGGAATAGAGGGTGCGTAGAGCCGAGATAAAGGGGCCTCTAATTCCAAATTTATTAAGGGTCACAAACATGTAAGTCCAGCTTAATCTATCGAAAGGCTTTTGGGTGTCAAGGCTAAGAATCAGGGCAGGGCGTTTAACTCTGTTAAGTACGTTGATGAGGTCAATAGTTTATCTGGTGTTATCTCCAGCATGCCTAGAGGGGACAAAACCCACTTGGTTTCTGTCTATCAGTTTCGTCAGGAATTGGGAAAGGCGATTTGCAGAAATTTTAGCAAAGAGCTTATAGTCTGAATTCAAAAGTGCGATTGGTCTGTAGCTGTCAGGGAGTGAAGGGTCTTTGTCCGGTTTAAGTATTACTGTGATATAAGAGTGTAGAAATTGTTGGTGGTACGTTGACCCTAAAGGAGAGAATTATAAAGAGAAGTCAGGTGCAGTGCGAGGGTCGGGAGGAAGGTCTTGTAGTAGGAGTATGGGAGGCCATCCAGGCCTGGGGATTTATGTGACGGGAGGGACTTGACAGTAGAAGCAAGCTCTTCTGCAGTAATGGGATTATTCAATGTCTGTACATCTGTCTCCGTGAGTTTGGGGAGTTGGAGATCGGTCATAAATGTTTCAAAAGTCATCTGGTTGAATGGGGGATGATGTTCTGGTGTGCGGCAGTTATAAAGTTTATCGTAAAATTCGCCAAAGACTTGAGTCATCGTCTGTGGGCAGTGAGTGGGGGTCCAGTCAGCGCGTTTTAAGTGGTCTGGGAAAGAGCAGAAAGCCTAGTGACCAGCATTCTGTGTGGTTTATTAGAAAATTCGTAGAATTTTTGTTTATCCCAGAGTAGAGATTTAGCAATTTTAGACATGTCCAAGGACTTTATGCGATTTCACAAGAAGGTTACCGTGCGCAGACGATCCATCGTGGGAGCTATAATCAAAGATCGTTCAGCAATTGCTAGGTCAGATATGAGAGAGGATGTTAAAAGGGCCGAGTCCCAGGTTTGCTGTGTTTATATTTATGATAATGTTGATTGTGTCTTCTGAGCTAAAAGATGGCAAATCTGTCCTGAAAGGTCATGCCTTGGAGTCACCTAGGCTGTCTAAACGATTAATTAATTAGCTCATGTTAATTAGGTTTCTGGTTACAGTTTGTATTGTCATTCTGGTGTATATATTTGTGTGAGATCTTAACCACTTGAGGACCGCCGTATTGCCAATGTACGTCAACACAATGGCACAGGCAGGCACAATCACATAGATGTACGTGAATGCCTTCTAGCGGGTGGGGGGTCCGATCGGACCCCCTCCCGCTAGATACGGCGGTCCCTTTCGGTGCCGGAGCGATCCGCGATGAGGGGATGGCCATTGGTTTCCGCCCATCCCCTCTCGATCGCTCCAGACCAGTGACGAACTTCCTCCCCTGTGAAAATGTAAACACAGGAGGAGGAAGTGATGTCACACTCCTCGTGGCGGTCTTTTTGAACCGGACAGCGAGGAGTGAAGACGTCCAAGTAAGTGCACCAACAGTCCACTGACACATAGGTACACACAGGCACACATTTCACCCCAGTCACCCCCCGATCACCCCCCAATCGGCCCCCCGCCCCCCCAGTCACAGTGTCACTAATGCAGTGTTCATTTATTTATTGATCACTACATTTAGTGTCAGTTGCGACTGTAAAAAGTGTCAGGGCAGCTAGTGTTAGCCCCCTTTAGGTCCAGGGTAGCCACCTACCCCCCCTAATAAAGGTTTAACCCCTTGATTGCCCTCCCAGTTAACCCTTTCACCCTCTTTTACCAGTGTCACTAAGCGATCGTTTTTCTGATCGCTGCAATAGTGTCACTGGTCCCGCTAGGAAGCTAGTTTTTTTTTTAGGTTCAACGCCAGGTTTTTATACCGTTAGGTACCCCCATATATAACCTAATAAAGGTTTTAACCCTTTGATTGCCCCTAGAGTTAACCCTTTCACCAGCGATCGCTGCATAAGTGTCACTGGTGACGCTGGTTAGCCAGTTAGTTATTTAGTTATTTAGGATCAAAATAAAGGTTTTAACCCCTGATTGCCCTTAGTTAACCCCCTGATCACCCGGCGGGTGGTATAAATTTGGTTTTAGGGTCAGAAAGGGTCTGCGTCGCCCCAGGCAGTGCTAGGTTAGTGCCAGCACCACTAACACCCACGCGCAAAGCATACACCTCCCTTAGTGGTATAGTATCCGAACAGATCAATATCTGATCTGATCAGATCTATACTAGCGTGCCCAGCAATTTAGGGTTCTAAAAAAACGCATTGTTAGCAGGATCAATCCAGATACCTGCTAGCACCTGCGTTTTGCCCCTCTGCCCAGCCCAGCCCACCCAAGTGCAGTATCGATCGATCACTGTCACTTACAAAACACAACACACATAACTGCAGCGTTCGCAGAGTCAGGCCTGATCCCTGCGATCGCTAACAGTTTTTTTTGTAGCATTTTTATACAGTCGCTGACAGGCTAGGTGCTTTTTTACCTGTGAGTCTCACTACTGTACCCCTAAATTTAGAGCCCAAAATGGCAAAGCGAAGGTACACTAGTGAAGAGGCCTACACGTTTCTGAGCATGACAGATAGTGAAGAGGAAGACACTGATCTGTCAGATTCAGGCTCAGAATACGAACCTGTAGAGGACAGCGCCTCCATGTCAGATAGCTCTGACGACGAAGAAGAGGTCCCTGCTAACGTCAGGCGTACCCGACCCCAATTTTCTGATGTTGTTGAGGTGCAGGAACCGCAAGTCCCTCGTATGGAGTATAGAGCCAGTACTAGCGCCGCTCATCCTTTTGGTGAACTGGCAAGCACCAGTGGCCTAGTACACCCTGGACGTACATCCAGCACTGCAGTATCACGTGGTGACGTGGCGAGTCCCATAAGTGCAGTTCAAGCTGGCGAGGTGGCAAGCACAAGTAGTGTCCCGCTGCCACCAAGAAGAAGACAAAGACAGGCCCGTCGTACCCATAGTGCCCTTCCTGCAGAATTCGCCAATCCTAATTGGGTGCCCACCACTTCTGCAGAACCCGTACTTCCCCCATTCACTGCCCAACCCGGTATTCAGGTGGATACAGATGATTTTACGCCACTCGATTTTTATTCTCTGTATCTCACGGAAGATCTCTATAGATCTATTGTGGACCAAACCAATTTATATGCTGGTCAACGCATCGCCGCTAATCCCCAGTTGCCGTCTCTTGCCAGAGATTGGAAACCAGTTACGGTTTCCGAATTTAAGACGTTTTTGGGCCTTTCCCTCAACATGGGCACACATAAATTCATGCGGATGCGGGCTTATTGGTCCACGCATCCGGCTGACCACATGCCCGTGTTCTCTAACTCCATGTCCAGGAAACGATACGAGCAGATCTTGCGGTTCTTGCACTTCAGTGACAATGAACTTTGTCGTCCACGTGGAGACCCTGAATACGATCGGCTCTACAAAATTTGGCCCCTCATAAACCACTTCAACCAACGTTTTGCAGACTTGTTTATTCCCCAAAAAGTTGTCTGCGTTGATGAGTCCCTGGTTAAGTTTACTGGTCGCTTGTCATTCAAACAGTACATTCCCAACAAGTGTACCAGATACGGGGTCAAGCTCTATAAGTGCTGTGACAGGGCCACAGGCTATGCATGGAGCTTTATGGTTTATGAGGGTAAAGATAGTTACGTAGAGCCGGAGAACTGCCCTGATTACATAGGAAGCGCTGGCAAGATAGTGTGGAAATTGGTGTCACCCTTATTCGGAAAGGGGTACCACTTGTACGTGGACAACTATTACACCAGCGTGCCACTGTTTAGTCATTTATTTGATAATCAGATTGGAGCATGTGGCACCGTGCGACCTAATCGCCGGGGCTTTCCCCAGCGGCTTGTAGATTCCCGTCTTAGGCTGGGGGAGAGAGCCTGCTATCGGTGTAATAATTTGCTCGCTATGAAGTGGAGGGATAATAAGAATGTTTTCGTTCTTACCTCCCTTCATGCAGACACGATGGTCCAAATTTCTACGGCGACTGGTATTGTGGAGAAACCCCTCTGTGTCCACGAATATAACAAAAATATGGGAGGGGTGGACCTCAATGACCAGATGTTGGCGCCGTATCTAACTTCCCGTAAGACCAGACGCTGGTACAAAAAAGTGTCTGCTTACTTATTTCAATTGGCTTTGCTGAATGCTTTTGTGCTATACAAAACTTCAGGCGGAACATTAACCTTTCTTTTCTTCCAAAGAGAGGTTGTCACAGAGCTTCTGTATCCAGAGGGTTCTGTACCTCACCATTCCCAACCAAATGCAGTAAGCCGGCTGCATGAGAGGCATTATTCTTATGTCCTCCCGAGTACCCCTACCCAACGAGCCCCCCAAAAAAGATGTCGTGTCTGTAGCAAGCGCGGATATAGGCGTGACACCCGTTCTTATTGTCCACGCTGTCCTGGCAATCCTGGTCTTTGTCAGGGTGAGTGTTTTGAACGCTACCACACACTAGTGAAGTATTAGCGTAGGGTACAGCATTTCACAGGCTAGGCACACTTACACAGGGTCTCCCAAGATGCCATCACATTTTGAGAGACCCGAACCATTACAGTTACAGTTTACAGTTCAAAAAAAAGTGTATAAAAAAAAAAAAAAAAAAAAGTAAAATAAAAAAACCAAAAAAAATATAAAATATAAAAACCAAAAATAGTTGTCGTTTTATTGTTCTCTCTCGCTCTCTTCTCTCTAATTTTTTATACTTTACAGTTTACTGTGTTATTGTTAACCATTTTTCATGTTTTCAGGTACGCCATTCAGCTGCAGCGTGGATTTATTTATCTTGACAGCAACAGCGTTTGCTCCCACGATACATAAAGCCGCGACTCCAGTGCTGTAGGAGGTGATTTCACCACCACAGTTAAAAAAGAGCATATATGCCGAAGCATGGGGGCATAAGGGGTGGAGGAGCGATTTTGCTCCTAATGCCGTGTACATACGGTCAAAATTCCGACGGAGGGCTTGCCCGTGGAAAAGTTTGAACATATGTACGCGGCATAACTTTTTTTGCGGGAGGATGCCCCCATGCTTCGGCATATATATATATATTTTAGGCACAGGTTGTGTTAAAAAATGTTTTATTTTTTACTGTTTTTTTTGGCATTTGCTTTGCAGGTATGGTATGGTAAGGTTTTACTGTTATACTGGGATGTTACTTTGTTTTAACGTTAACCATAATTTGCTTAGCAGGTACGCCATTCAGCTGCAGCGTGGATTTATTTATCTTGACAGCAACAGCGTTTGCTCCCACGATACATAAAGCCGTGACTCCAGTGCTGTAGGAGGTGATTTCACCACCACAGTTAAAAAAGAGCATATATGCCGAAGCATGGAGGCATAAGGGGTGGAGGAGCGATTTTGCTCCTAATGCCGCGTACATACGGTCAAAATTCCGACGGAGGGCTTGCCCGTGGAAAAGTTTGAACATATGTACGTGGCATAACTTTTTTTGCGGGAGGATGCCCCCATGCTTCGGCATATATATATTTTAGGCACAGGTTGTGTTAAAAAATGTTTTATTTTTTACTGTTTTTTTTGGCATTTGCTTTGCAGGTATGGTATGGTAAGGTTTTACTGTTATACTGGGATGTTACTTTGTTTTAACGTTAACCATAATTTGCTTAGCAGGTACGCCATTCAGCTGCAGCGTGGATTTATTTATCTTGACAGCAACAGCGTTTGCTCCCACGATACATAAAGCCGTGACTCCAGTGCTGTAGGAGGTGATTTCACCACCACAGTTAAAAAAGAGCATATATGCCGAAGCATGGGGGCATAAGGGGTGGAGGAGCGATTTTGCTCCTAATGCCGCGTACATACGGTCAAAATTCCAATGGAGGGCTTGCCCATGGAAAAGTTTGGACGTATGTACGCGGCATAACTTTTTTGCGGGAGGATGCCCCCATGCTTCGGCATATATAAATGGTGCATGTATGTCCATCATTAGAAGTGGGTGGATGAAGGGAGGTATCTAATGGTGGGCATACCCACCGATCAATCTCTTTTTTTTCGTTCAGACAACATGACTCTCAGTAAATAGCTTGGGGTGTCTACTTTCCAAAATGGGGTAATTTGGGGGGGTTTTGTGCTATTTTGGCATTTTATGGCCTTTGCACCCTTAGAAATCCTGAAGGTGGTGATTGGTTTTCGGGGTGCCGTACGATACTAGACTCACAAAAAGTCCCACACATGTGGTATCCCCATACTCGGGAGAAGTAGCTGAATATATTTTGGGGTGCAATTCCACATTTAACCATAGCATGTGTGAGCAATATATCATTTAGTGACAACTTTGTGCAAAAAAAAAAAGTTTGTAATATTCCTGCAACTTATGGCAAAATATAAAATATTCCATGGACTCAACATGCCTCTCAGTAAATAGCTTGGGGTGTCTACTTTCCAAAATAGGGTCATTTTGGGGGGTTTTGTGCTATTTTGGCTTTTTATGGCCTTCGAAACTGTGATAGGTAGTGAGGGGTGAAATCAAAAATTTGCACCCTTAGAAATCCTGAAGGTGGTGATTGGTTTTCGGGATGCCGTGCGCGACTAGACTCCCAAAAAGTCCCACACATGTGGTATCCCCGTACTCGGGAGAAGTAGCGGAATATATTTTGGGGTGCAATTCCACATTTAACCATGGCATGTGTGAGCAATATATCATTTAGTGACAACTTTTTGTACATTTTTTTTTTTTTTTTAGTCATTATTCAATCCCTTAGGACAAAAAAAATAAATATTCAATGGGCTCAACATACCCATCAGCAGTTTCCTTGGGGTGTCTACTTTCCAAAATGGGGTCATTTGGGGGGGGTTTTTGTGCCATCTTGGCATTTTATGGCCGTCAAAACTGTGATAGGTAGTGATAGGTAGGTGAGGAGTAAAATAAAAAAATTATGCCCTTAGAAATCCTGAAGGCGGTGCTTGGATTTCGGGGTCCCGTACACGGCTAGGCTCCCAAAAAGTCCCACACATGTGTTATCCCCGTACTCAGGAGAAGCAGCAGAATGTATTTTGGGGTGTCATTTCACATACGCCCATAGCATGTGTGAGCAATATATCATTTAGTGACAACTTTTTTTTTTTTTTTTGTCATTATTCAATCCCTTGGGATAAAAAAAAAATAAATATTCAATGGGCTCAACATACCCATCAGCAATTTCCTTGGGGTGTCTACTTTCCAAAATGGGGTCATTTGGGGGGGTTTGTACTGCCCTGCCATTTTAGCACCTCAAGAAATGAGATAGGCAGTCATAAATTAAAAGCTGTGTAAATTCCAGAAAATGTACTCTAGTTTGTAGACGCTATAACTTTTGCGCAAACCAAAAAATATACGCTTATTGACATTTTTTTACTAAAGACATGTGGCTGAATAAATTTTGCCCTCAATGTATGACTAAAATTTAGTTTATTCGATTTTTCTTATAACAAAAAGAAGAAAATATCATTTTTTTTCAAAATTTTCGCTCTTTTTCCATTTATATCGCAAAAAATAAAAATCGCAGAGGCAATCAAATACCATCAAAAGAAAGCTCTATTTGTGGGAAGAAAAGGATGCAAATTTCGTTTGGGTGCAATATTGCATGACCGCGCAATTACCAGTTAAAGCAGCGCAGTGCGAAATTGGAAAAAGACCTCTGGTCCTTAAGGTGTTTATTGGTCCGGGGCTGAAGTGGTTAAATGAAACAGTCCATGTTAAAGCTGTGTTACTGAGCTAGTCTCATCTGGATCTTGGTTACAATATTTGGCTGTAAAATCTGATATCTGAAGGTCCAGATTGGAGGAAGCAGTGTACTGATGGAAGCACTCAAGCAGAGTGTGACAGGGGTTCTTACCCGAGCCCCATCTCTTTCCAGTGATGTCCATGAATGTCTTAGCCATCCAGGATACTCCTTATGATTGGCTGAGACACAGCAGTAGTGCCATTGGCTCCCATAGCTGTCAAGCAAAGTCAGACAATCAGGGAAGAGAGGAGATGGGGCCAGGTTGGGGCTCCGTGTCTGAATGGATACACAGAGCTCTGACTTGGCTTGGGTGCCCCCATAGGAAAATGCTGGCTGAGCGGGGACTCAATAGGAGGGAGGAGTCAGGAGCAGCAAAACAGGAACCCCAGAAGAGGAGGATCAGGGCTGCTATGTGCAAAACCCATTTCACAGAGAAGGTAAGTATAACTTGTTTATTATTTAAATAAAATAAAATAAAATAACAGAGTTTTTTTACAATCACTTAAGCTGTTATAGTTGCAAAGGGCGGGCCAACTCAATATTGAACCCTACGGACTAAGACTGGGGTGTCATTAAAGGTTGTGTGTGTAAAGGCAGGCTATTGGACTTTAATGGTACCATAACAATTAACCACTTAACGACCGCCGCATGCCATTGTACGTCATTACAATGGCATGTACAGGCACAAGCACGTACATGTACATGCTTGCCTTCCAGTGGGTGGGGGGATCCGATCGGACCCCCTCCCGCTGGATGCGGCGGTCCGGTTCGCTTCAGGAGCGATCCGGGGTGAGAGAATGGCCGTTAGTTTCTGGCCATCCCCTCTCGATCGCTCCTGGCGAATGAGAAGCTTCCTCCCACTGTGTATTGTATACACAGGCAGGGAGGAAGTGATGTCATTCTCCTCGGGGCGGTCTTATTGACCGGACTACGAGGAGAGGACACAGTAAGTCTGCACCAAACACTACACTGACACTAAATAACACACAGGCACACAAACCCCCCCGATCACCCCCCGATGTCCCCCCGCCCCCCCAGTCACAGTGTCACTGGTTGCAGTGATCATTTATTTACTGATCACTGCAATCAGTGTCAGTTGTAAAAGTAAAAACTGTCAGGGCAGTTAATGTTAGGTCCAGGGTAGCCCCCTACCACCCCCCAATAAAAATTTAACCCCCTGATTGCCCTTAGAGTTAACCCTTTCACTCCCTTTTGCCAGTGTCACTAAGCGATCATTTTTCTGATCGCTGCATTAGTGTCGCTAGGTAGCTAGTTATTTTTATAGGTTCACCGCCAGGTTTTTATAGCGCTAGGTACCCCCGATATACTACCCAATAATGGATTTAACCCCCTGATTGCCCCTAATTAACCCTTTCACCCCCTTTTGCCAGTGTCACGAAGCGATCATTTTTCTGATCGCTGCATTAGTGTTGCTAGGTAGCTAGTTATCTTTTTAGGTTCACTGCCAGGTTTTTATAGCGCTAGGTACCCTGATATACTACCCAATAACGGTTTTAACCCCCTGATTGCCCCTAGTTAACACTTTCACCCCCTTTTGCCAGTGTCACTAAGCGATAATTTTTCTGATCGCTGCATTAGTGTCGCTAGGTAGCTAGTTATTTTTATAGGTTCACCGCCAGGTTTTTATAGCGCTAGGTACCCCCGATATTCTACCCAATAATGGATTTAACCCCCTGATTGCCCCTAATTAACCCTTTCACCCCCTTTTGCCAGTGTCACGAAGCGATCATTTTTCTGATCGCTGCATTAGTGTTGCTAGGTAGCTAGTTATCTTTTTAGGTTCACTGCCAGGTTTTTATAGCGCTAGGTACCCTGATATACTACCCAATAACAGTTTTAACCCCCTGATTGCCCCTAGTTAACACTTTCACCCCCTTTTGCCAGTGTCACTAAGCGATAATTTTTCTGATCGCTGCATTAGTGTCGCTAGTGTCGCTAGGTAGCTAGTTATTTTTTTAGGTTCACTGCCAGGTTTCTCTAGCGCTAGGTACCCCGATATACTACCCAATAATGGTTTTAACCCCCTGATTGCCCCTAGTTAACCCTTTCACCAGCGATCACAGTATAAGTGTCACTGGTGACGCTGGTTAGCCAGTTAGTTATTTAGGTTCCCCGTCAGGTTTTTATATAGCGCCAGGGACCCCCATATACTACCTAATAAAAATTTGAACCCCCTGATTGCCCCTAGTTAACCCTTTCACCAGTGATCACCGTATAAGTGTTATGGGTGACTCTGGTTAGTTAGCTTTTTATAGCATCAGGGCACCCACAGTCTGCGTCGCCCCAGGCAGCGCTAGGTTAGTGCCAGTACCGCTAACACCCATGTGCAAAGCATACACCTCCCATAGTGGTATAGAATCTGAACAGATCAATATCTGATCTGATCAGATCTATACTAGCATCCCCAGCAGTTTAGGGTTCCAAAAAAACGCATTGTTAGCGGGATCAGCCCAGATACCTGCCAACACCTGCGTTTTGCCCCTCCGCCCAGCCCACCCAAGTGCAGTATCGATCAATCACTGTCACTTACTAAACACATAACTACAGCGATCGCAGAGTCAGGCCTGATCCCTGCGATCGCTAACAGTTTTTTTGGTAGCGTTTTATATTTAAATCCGGAAGGCAGTGCTTGGTTTTCGGGGTCCCGTACGTGGCTAGACTCCCAAAAAGTCCCCCACATGTGGTATGCCCGTACTCGGGAGAAGCAGCAGAATTTATTTTGGGGTGTAATTTCGCTTATGCCCATAGCATGTGTGAGCAATATGTCATTTAGTGACAACTTTGTGCGAAAAAAAAAAAAAAAAAAAACAAATTGTAATATTCCTGCAACTTGTGGAAAAATATAAAATATTTCATGGACTCAACATGCCTCTCAGTAAATAGCTTGGGGTGTCTACTTTCCAAAATGGGGTCATTTGGGGGGTTTTGTACTATTTTGGTAATTTATGGCCTTCGAAACTGTGATAGGTAGTGAGGAGTGAAATCAAAAATTTGCACCCTTAGAAATCCTGAAGGCAGTGATTGGTTTTCGGGGTGCCGTACGCAGCTAGACTCCCAAAAAGTCCCACATACAGTGGTGTGAAAAAGTGTTTGCCCCCTTCCTCATTTCCTGTTTCTTTGCATATTTGTCACACTTAAGTGTTTCGGAACATCAAACCAATTTAAACAATAGTCAAGGACAACACAAGTAAACACAGAATGCAATTTGTAAATGAAGGTGCTTATTATTAAAGGTGAAAAAAAATCCAAACCATCATGGCCCTGTGTGAAAAAGTGATTGCCCCCCTTGTTAAAACATACTATAACTGTGGTTGTCCACACCTGAGTTCAATTTCTCTAGCCACACCCAGGCCTGATTATTGCCACACCTGTTCACAATCAAGGCATCACTTAAATAGGAGCTGCTTGACACAGTAAGGTCCACCAGAAGATCCTTAAAAGCTACACATCATGCCGAGACCCAAAGAAATTCAGGAAAAATTGAGAAAGAAAGTAATTGAGATCTATCAGTCTGGAAAGGGTTATAAAGCCATTTCCAAAGCTTTGGGAATCCAGCAAACCACAGTGAGAGCCATTATCCACAAATGTCGAAGACATGGAACAGTGGTGAACCTTCCCAGGAGTGGCCGGCCGCCCAAAATTACCCCAAGAGCGCAGCGACGACTCATCCAAGAGGTCACAAAAGACCCCACAACAACGTCCAAGGAACTGCAGGCCTCACTTGCCTCAGTTAAGGTCAGCGTTCATGCCTCCACCATCAGGAAAAGACTGGGCAAAAATGGCCTGCATGGCAGAGTTCCAAGGAGAAAACCACTGCTGAGCAAAAAGAACATCAAAGCTCCTCTCAATTTCTCCACAACACATCTTGATGATCCCCAAGACTTTTGGGACAACATTCTGTGGACCGATGAGACAAAAGTGGAACTCTTTGGAAGGTGTCCAAGTATATCTGGCGTAGAAGGAACACTGCATTTCATAAAAAGAACATTATACCAACAGTAAAATATGGTGGTGGTAGTGTGATGGTCTGGGGCTGTTTTGCTGCTTCAGGAACTGGAAGACTTGCCATGATAAAAGAAACTATGAATTCTGCTGTCTACCAAGAGATCCTGAAGGAAAATGTCCGACCATCTGTTCGTGTACTCAAGCTGGGTTCTGCAGCAGGACAATGATCCTAAACACACCAGCAAGTCCACCACCGAATGGCTGAAGAAAAACAAAATGAAGACTTTGGAGTGGCCTAGCCAAAGTCCTGACCTGAATCCTATTGAGATGTTGTGGTATGACCTTAAAAAGGCCGTTCATGCTCGAAAACCCTCTAATGAAACTGAATTAGGACAATTCTGCAAAGATGAGTGGGCCAAAATTCCTCCAGGACGCTGTAAAAGCCTCATTGCACGTTACCGCAAACGCTTGGTTGCAGTTGTTGCTGCTAAGGGTGGCCCAACCAGTTATTAGGTTTAGGGGGCAATCACTTTTTCACACAGGGCCATGATGGTTTGGATTTTTTTTCACCTTTAATAATAAACACCTTCATTTACAAATTGCATTTTGTGTTTACTTGTGTTGTCCTTGACTATTGTTTAAATTGGTTTGATGTTCCGAAACACTTAAGTGTGACAAACATGCAAAGGAACAGGAAATGAGGAAGGGGGCAAACACTTTTTCACACCACTGTATGTGGTATCCCCATACTCGGGAGAAGCAGCAGAATATATTTTGGGGTGCAATTCCACATATAACTGTGGCAGGTGTGAGCAATATATCATTTAGTGACAACTTTTTGTAAACTTTTTTTTTGTGTCATTATTCAATCACTTGGGACAAAAAAAAATATTCAATGAGCTCAACATGCCCCTTAGCAATTTCCTTGGGGTGTCTACTTTCCAAAATTGGGTCATTTGGGGGTTTTGTACTGCCCTGCCATTTTAGCACCTCAAGAAATGAAAAAGGCAGTCATAAATTAAAAGCTGTGAAAAATTCCAGAAAATGTCCTCTAGTTTGTAGACGCTATAACTTTTGTGCAAACCAATAAATATACGCTTATTGACATTTTTTTTACTAAAGACATGTGGCTGAATAAATTTTGCCCTAAATGTATGACTAAAATTGAGTTTATTCGATTTTTCTTATAACAAAAAGTAGAAAATATATTTTTTCCTCAAAATTTTCAGTCTTTTTCCATTTATATCGCAAAAAATAAAAATCGCAGAGGCAATCAAATACCATCAAAAGAAAGCTCTATTTGTGGGAAGAAAAGGACGCAAATTTCGTTTGGGTACAACATTGCATGACCGCGCAATTACCAATTAAAGCAGTGCAGTGCGAAATTGTAAAAAGACCTCTGGTCCTTAGGCTGTTAATTGGTCTGGGACTGAAGTGGTTAATTACAGCTGGGAGTTTTATTTTTTGCTAAACAAATAAAAAAAGATGCAAAAAAAAAATATCATGTTTAATAGTTTGTTATAAAATTTTGCAAACAGGTCATTTTTCTCCTTCATTGAAGTGCGCTGATGAGGCGGCACTGATAGGCTGCACTGGTGGGCACTGATAGGCATAGTTAAGGTGGCACTAATAGGCACAGATAAGGTGGCACCGATAGGCACAGATAAGGCAGTACTGATGGGCACCGATAAGGCGGCACTGATGGGCACGGATGGGTGGCACTAAAGGGTACTGATAGGTACCACTGATAGATGGGACTGATGGGCACTGATAGGTGGCACTGATAGGTGGCACTGCTGGACACTGATAGGTACTGATGGGCACGGATATGTGGCACTGGGGTGCAGCACCGTTGTTGAGGCAGATTGTGGGCACTGATGCTTTGCACTGTGGGCACTGCTGGGTGGCACTATGGGCACTGATGGGTGGCACTGATGGGGGGCACTTATTTATTCATGAGGTGGCACTGGCAGGGGGCAGATGAACACTGGTAAGCTGGCCGTGATTGGGACTGATGTCCCGATCACGGCCGCCGGTGATCGGAAAAATAGCCGATTACCGGCTCCGTTGTATCACATGATCAGCTGTCATTGTCTGGCAGCTGATCACGTGGTAAGGGATCGGGATCAACCCCTTGCTCGGATCCATGATCAGGCGAGAATCATAGACTCATCGATCACAGAGCGTGCCACACGCGCCCCCCAGGGGGCGCACAGGCTGCTCGTCCACGGGACGATGTCAATAGACGTAGTCCCGGCAAAGGAGGTCCGCGCTGTAGCCATCATTTGGCTATAGAGCAGGTCTCTAGTGGTTAGGGATGAGTTTCGTGTTTGAGTTGAACATACGTTAGACTCGAACATCGGCTGTTCGTCCGTTTGGCGAAGTCCGAACATTTTGGTCCGTTCGCGCCAATTTCGTGTGGCACTCATGGCCCACAATGCACTGCGATGGCGCAATGCATTGCTGGCTCATGATTGGCCAAGCATGCACTGTGACCCCGCGTGCTTGGCCAATCGCAGTGCCAGCAGCGAGGAGAGCCATGATTGGCCACAGGCAGTAGTGTTAGGAGCTTGTGCATGCTGTCTGCGTGCTCTGTACCCAGTACATACCGCTATATCCACCTACATAGCTCTTCTCTACTTGAGACCACTTGCCATCTGCAGGAGTTATTGGAAGTTGTGTGTGCCTCCAGCACAGCACAGTATACATCTGTATATACCCCTTTATCTCTGGTGTTCTATAATAAAGGCATCTGCAGGAGTTAGTGGGTGTTGTGTGCCTCTAGCACAATATACACTACCCAACTGCTTTTTTACCCAACTCCCTTCAGGCCATTACCATGTCTGGAAGGCCAGCAAGGAGAGGCAGACAGGCACGAGCCGATAAAAGAGGGCAAGCAGGCTCTGTGTCTAGAGACAACAGTGCTGGTCGTGGATGCGGTGCATTGTCATCAGCACATGGTCATGGGACACGCTTGTCCTTCTTTTCGGCAGCTAGACATGTTGAGACGCAACATGCCAACGACTTGGTAGAGTGGATGACCAAGCCCTCTTCATCCTCCTCATCCTCTCTCACCCAGTCTCAGGGTACTAGCAAAGCAGCTGCCAACGCATCGTCTTTCCTCCTCTCAATGTCATCATCAGTGACTCCTTCCCTAGACCCACCACGTCATCCTGAGGAGTCTCCTGAACTCTTTGAGCACAGTGTTGGGTACTTGCTCCAGGAGAATGCCCAGTGTTTTGTGGGCTCTGATGATGACACTCAGCTAGAGGAAGGCAGTAGCGTGAGCGCAGAGAGAGGGGATGCTCAAGAAGGACAGCAATCTGGCAGTCACTTTCCACAAGCTGCAGCATACTACCAGGTTTGCTACAGCGATGAAGAGGGAGGGGATGATGAGGGCACTGACTCCACGTGGGTGCCTGGAAGGAGAGAGGAGGAGGGGGAGGAGGAGGAGGCACATGTCCAACGTGGCAGGATGCCCTCCGGGGGCCAGCTTAGGGGCAGCACACCGACTGAATCACACCGCAGAGCTCCGCCTATGCAGGGCGCTGCCTCTGCGCGTTATTCTAAAAGTTCTTTGGTGTGGGCCTTTTTTGAGACGAGTGCACCAGATCGCACCGCTGCTATTTGCAACATATGTCTCAAGCGTATCTCACGTGGACAAAACATCAGCCGCTTGGGCACCACATGCTTGACCAGACATATGTTGACCTGCCATGCAGCTCATTGGCAAGCGTACCTAAAAGACCCACACCAAAGAACAAAGCGGACCTCTCCTTGCTCCTCATCAGCTGGCATCTCCAACCCCACTAGACCTTCAGTCCTCTCTGAAACCTGCTCTGAGAGGAATGAAGGTGTAGAATTAGGTGTGTCACAGCCAAGTGCTTCCGGGAACTCTGCTAGCGGTACACCCATGTCCGATTATAGCAGGCAAATGTCCCTGCCCCAGCTGCTGGACCGGCGAAAGAAGTTCACTCCCAGCCATCCACATGCCCAGTGGTTGAATGCTAGCTTGGTTAAATTGCTAGCACTTCAACTGCTGCCTTTTCAGTTGGTAGACTCTGCCCCCTTCCATGAGTTTGTACAATGTGCGGTTGCTCAGTGGCAGGTCCCCAAACGCCACTTTTTCTCACGGAAGGTGATTACGGCTCTCTACCGGCATGTGGAAGGCAATGTCCTTGCCTCGCTGGACAGGGCGGTCAGCGGTAAGGTGCATATTACCGCTGACTCATGGTCCAGCAGGCATGGACAGGGACGTTACCTGTCTTTCACGGCCCATTGGGTCACTCTTCTGGCAGCTGGGAAGGATGCAAGACAAGGTGCAGTAGTGTTGGAGGTTGTTCCGCCACCACGCCTCCAAAATGCTACTATTGGTTGTGACACACCTCTCTCCTCCACCCCCTCCTCTTCTTCTTCCTCCATGGCCTCTTCCAGTGCTCTGTCCTCAGAACCAGCGGTGCTTCGTAGGCGTTCCAGGGGCTACGCAAGTACGCAGGCAAAACGATGCCATGCCCTGCTTGCGCTGGTTTGTTTGGGGGACAGGAGCCACACTGGGGCGGATGTTTTGTCAGCTCTGCAGGGGCAGGCCGAGAGGTGGTTGACGCCACGACAGCTTAAGCCAGGAATGGTGGTTTGTGACAATGGCACCAACCTCCTCTCTGCCCTCCGACAGGGACAACTGACCCATGTGCCCTGTGTAGCTCACGTCCTTAACCTGGTGGTGCAGTGGTTCTTGGGCAGGTACCCTGGCTTACAGGATGTCCTGAAGCAGGCCAGGAAAGTTTGTGTGCATTTCCACCGATCATTTAATGCCTGTGCTCGGCTGGCTGAGCTCCAAAAGGAGTTGAACCTGCCCAAGAACCGCCCTATATGTGACATGCCCACCAGATGGAACTCAACATTGGCCATGCTTCAGCGGCTGCACACACAGCAGAGGGCCATCAATGAGTACCTGTGCGACTACGGCACCAGGACAGGGTAGGGGAGCTCGGTTTTTTCTCACCACGCCAGTGGGGCATGATCAGGGATGCATGCACTATCCTGACACAGTTTGAGGAGGCCACAAGGATGGAGAGCAGTGACAGTGCATGCATCAGTGACACTGTACCTCTTGTCCACCTCTTGGAGCATACGCTGCGTGGAATAATGGACAGGGCACTTGAGGAAGAACAGAGGCAGGAAGAGGAGGACTTCCTTGCCTCTCAAAGCCCCCTTTATCCAGACAGTGTTCCTGCTGTGCCACCCATCACACAGGAAGAGGATGAGGAGGAGGAAGAGGAGGAGGAGGATGATTGTGTCAGCATGGAGGTGGAGGCTGGCACTCAGCATCAGCAGCAGTCTTGTAGGGATGATTTACAGTCCCAAGAAACACGTGGACTTGTACGTGGCTGGGAGGAGGTAGCTGCGGATCATGTTGTCCTTAGTGACCCAGAGGACTCCGGACCGAATGCCTCAGCTAACCTACGCTGCATGGCCTCCCTGATCCTGCAAAGCCTGCGGAAGGATCCTCGTATTCTTCGGATCAAGGAGAGGGACCATTACTGGCTGGCCACTCTCCTTGATCCACGGTACAAGGGTAAGGTTGCCGACCTTATCTTGCCATCGCAGAGGGAGCAGAGGATGAGACATCTCCGGGAGGCCTTGCAGAAAGGTCTGTGCAATGCGTTCCCAGAGACTGGGAGGTTACAAACTCCTGGTCCTGGACTACGTGTTGCTGAGGCATCGGTCAGAAGGAGCGGTGGAGAAGGTGGCCGTCTGACTGATGCTTTCAGACAATTTTTTAGTCTGCAGCCCCAAGGTATGATCGGTTCCAGCACACATCGCCAGCGTCTGATTTACATGGTGCAGGAATACCTAGGGGCAAGGTCAGACTTGGACACCTTTCCCACCGAAAATCCTCTGGCTTACTGGGTCTTGAGGATGAATCACTGGCCAGAGCTTGCACAGTATGCAATTGAGCTACTGGCCTGTCCTGCATCCAGCGTTCTTTCGGAACCCACCTTCAGTGCTGCTGGTGGCTTTGTTACCGATCACAGGGTGCGCCTGTCCACCGAATCACTTGATCGACTGACCTTCATCAAGATTAATCAGTCTTGGATCACCCACAGCTACCAAGCACCTGAAGCTGATGTAACAGAATAATTTGTTTTGAAATATTGCATCCCTTCAAGACTGCCTATGCTGATGCTGAGTGACTGTCCTGTTATGTTGATTGTCTATCCTCTTCCTCCTCCGCTGATATGTTGGAAGAACATTTCTGGTTCTGGGTGATGCCATCAGCCCAATTTTTCTGCCCCTGTTTAACAGGGGCGTTTAAGTACAATTTTTAATGCAATGCTTTGCAGCAGGGCTAATTCCTGCAATCAAACTAGAGTATATGGCAGAGGTTGCAGTGTCGTGGCACCAGCACCAGTGCCTAAGGCCCAATTTTTCTGCCCCTGTTTAACAGGGGCGTTTAAGTACAATTTTTGATGCAATGCTTTGCAGCAGGGCTAATTCCTGCAATCAAACTAGAGTATATGGCAGAGGTTGCAGTGTGGTGGCACCAGCACCAGTGCCTAAGGCCCAATTTTTCTGCCCCTGTTGAACAGGGACATGTAATTACAATTCTTGATATAATATTTCACAGGAGGGCCCCTTCCTGTGCCCACCCAGTAACTGTGAGGACTTATAGTGTTGTGGCACCAGCACCACAACCACCAAAGGTCAATTTTTCTACCACTGTTCAACAATGGCATTTAATTACAATTCTTGATATAATTGTTCACAGCAGGGCGCTCCAGCGCCCACCAAGAGTCACTTTGAGGGCTTACAATGTTGTGGCAAAACCAATACCTTGTTCCGCCATTTCTGCAGAGCATATAGGGCAGGCCCCTACTTTCAAACATCCAACTTACAAACATCTCCTACTTGCAAACGGAAGGAGACAACAGCAAGTGAGATGAAAAAAGATGGACGACAAAACAAATTATACAGGGGTGATAACCCTTCCCTATGTTTTCCAAAAAGCTTAAAAATAGATTTTTTGACTGGAGCTACACTTTAAAAACGTACCAGTTGAAAATTACAAACAGATTCAACTTAACACAACAAACCTACACAGTCCCTGTCTTGTTTGCACCGCCTGTATACTGCTGTTCTGAGTATATAGGGTCTGGGGGCCACACGCATTTACTTTTTTAAATATGGGTTATGGGGTTCCCCTTAATATGCGTACAAGACCCAAATAGGCTGGTAATGGGCAGGGAGGGCTACCCATGCCATTTTTCTCAATGATTTTCAACCATATTGCAGGAACCAGATATAACATTAAAACCGCAAGCAGTTTTAAATGGTGTTATTTCCGTTTAATGTCATTTTGTGCAGGGACTGTTCTAAACACGGGAAACATGTGGCAATTTACAGGCATACTATAGACACCCCCCAGGCACCATATTTAAAGGAATATGTCACTTTTTTTTCACTTTAATCGTCATTAAAATCAGTTCTCCCGCCAAAATGGCCATTTTTAAAAACATTTTAGGCATTGACCCATGTCCCCTGGGACAGGAGCCAGGTCCCCAAACCCTTTTTAGGACAGTATCTTGCATATTAGCCGTTAAAATTAGCACTTTTAATTTCGAACGTTCGAGTCCCATAGACTTCAATGGGGTTCTAACGTTCGTACGAATTTGGGGTCCGTTCGAAAGTTCTGGTGCGAACCAAACCGGGGGGTGTTCGGCTCATCCCTAGTGGGCACTGACAGGCAGCAATCATGTTATGTGGCACTAATATATATATATATATATATATATATACATATATACAGATACACACACACAGGGCTGCTGTTAGAAATCACGGGGCCCCGTACAGCTTACCTAACAGGGCCCCCCAAAAAACTATCAAATCAATATTTTCGCTAAAAATACACAAAAATTATCATTAGCAGACACAAACACAGCATAACTTACAAACTTATGTGGGGGAACAGAAGGGTACAGTCGGGGGGGAGCAGGAAGGCACGGTACAGCAGTTAGGACAGTACAGTACAGGGAGTCACAAAAGAAGGTGGACAGGAAGGTACGGTACGGGAGGGGGGGGCAGGAGGGCACAGTAAGTCAGTAAGTGGTTAGGAGGGTACAGTACAGGGGGAGGGTAAGTGGACCCAGTACAGGGAGCAGGAGGGTACAGTATAGGGGCAGTAATGTATTATACGGCCTCCTGAAGAAGAGCTGTGCAGGGAAGCTGACATTGCAGATTCTGGCAGGCTGCCACAGTGCTAAATCTACAAATGGAAGAGCAACTCCCCCTCTACCTTCCCCTCCAGAGTTTCTGGCTTTCTTCTGGTGCTTTGCAGGAGTTATGGAAGAACTCCAAGGTGGAGCATCTCCTTACTGCTGCTACTTGTGTGGGTGAGATATGTACTGTGCCAATCACATGGGATGAATAGGAGGGGAGGGTCAGCAGGGATTGGCACAGTACACATTCCACCCACACAAGCAGCAGCAGTAATAAGATGCTCCACTTCAGGGTTCTTCCTTAACCCTGAATAAAATGGGGGGGTGGAGATGGGAATAGTGGGGTGAGGAAGGAGGAGGGGGGTGGAGGTGGGTAGGAGATGGGGCATGGGCAGAGAAGAACTGGAGTGAGACTGGGGGAATTCTGGTCTGTATAGGGATAAAAAAAAGGAGGAGGATTTGTAATAGAATGAGGGAAGGAGGGGAGGTACATGGATGGGGGTGGAGGGGAGGTACATGGATGGGGGTGGAGGGGGAGGTACATGGAGGGGGGTGGAGGGAAGGTACATGGATGGGGGTGGAGGGGGAGGTACATGGATGGGGTGGAGGGGAGGTACATGGATGGGGGTGGAGGGAAGGTACATGGATGGGGGTGGAGGGGGAGGTACATGGATGGGGGTGGAGGGGAGGTACAATTGTGCACAATTGTGCCCCAACTGCCCTACATACAATCCCAGTGGATGTTGAATATATTCTTAACAAGATTTTTGGATATTTTCATATATTTACTGTTCGTGTTGAAAGACTAAGAGTTTTTGTGAGTTTGTGGGGCAAGAATATGAAAACATCCTTGGGCACAGCAATGTCATATATGTCATATTCCAGCTGAATCTAAGTAACACCACCTCAGGGGTCCCCAGGCAAACAGCTCACAAAGAGCACCGTTCCCCCAAGTGCGGGGGCCCATAATCGCAAGGTAAGAGGCTCGCATTCTGTCCTCTCCAACAGCCTCTGTCCTGGCTAAGTCTGTCACACGTGGTTTATGCGTTGAGATGTCCATGTGGCCTGATTTATATTGGGCGCATGAAACAAAAATTACGTGTAAGGATATCCGAACATATTCATAATTAGTGATGGACGAACTTCCGACGGGACGTTTCGCGAACGCTTACCGCGAACGGGGCTGAACGTTCGCGAAACCGAACGTTCGCCGCGGGCTCCATTGACTTCAATGGGAGGCGAACGTTTCAAACCTTTAGGGCGAATTTGCGGCCATTAGGTAATTATTAGCAGGGAAATCATAGTCCCACCACATGGCCAATGTCATAATACATGTGTGAGGTGAATTTGGGATCCATAACTACAAGCATTCTTTTTTTATATGGGAAATTGTTCTGACAATTCAGGACTGTGGAGCGCATGAAGGCAATGGAGGAGAGGGAAGGTCAGGGACCAGGGTAGGCAGAGAAGAGGGTGCAGGAGATGATCACCAGCAGCGTCACATACAGCAATGACACATGCACCGTGATAGAGGCATCTGACAACAGCACTGTGATAGAGGGCACTGACATCAGCAGCGTGACATAAAGCATTGACACCAGTACCGTGACATACAGCATGGACAGCAACACCGTGATAGAGAGCACTGACAGCAGCACCGTGACATACAGCACTGACATCAGAAGCGTGACATACAGCACTGACATCAGCACCGTGATATACAGCACTGACAGCAGCACCGTGACATACAGCACTGACATCAGAAGCGTGACATACAGCACTGACATCAGCACCGTGATATACATCACTGACAGCAGCACCGTGACATACAGCACTGACATCAGAAGCGTGACATTAAGCACTCACACCAGCACCGAGATATGCAGCACTGACAGCAGCACTGTAAGCAGCCCCAGGAGGAAGTCAGCACAGCACAGGGATGGTGGGAGCCCCTCATAATAAGAACCCCCAGGAGGAAGTCAGCACAGCACAGGGATGGTGGGAGCCCCTCATAATAAGAACCCCCAGGAGGAAGTCAGCACAGCACAGGGATGGTGGGAGCCCCTCATAAGCAGCCCCAGTAGAAATATGACACCGCTCAACCTCTTCAAAGAGGAGGGTAGGGGCATATAGTACGGTGTGCTTTTTTGGGACAAGGAAGTGAGCCAAATGAAGAAGAAAGAAGGTCTCTGTGCTTGATTAAAAAAAATAGTTTATAGACATATACATGGTCTACTGGTCACGTGTTGAATTCCTCCGAGATCCATGCCTCATTCATTTTTAGAAATGTGAGGTAGTTAACACTGTCGTGAGCTAGGCGAGTACGCTTATCGGTCACGATCCCCCCTGCTGCGCTGAACGTCCTTTCGGACAGGACACTGGATGAAGGGCAAGCCAACAGTTCCATTGCAAATTGGGCAAGCTCTGGCCAAAGGTCAAGCCTGCCCACCCAGTAGTCCAGGGGTTCATCACTCCTCAGAGCGTCCACATCGGCCGTTAACCCGATGTAGTCGGACACCTGACGGTCTAGGCGTTCCCTGATGCTGGATCCGGATGACACCTGTCGATGGGTCAGCTGAAAGAATGACCTCATATCCGAAGTCACCAACACATCTTCAAACCGGCCTCTTCTTGCAGGCGCTGTTGGATTGGTACCCGCAAATTCCTTCTCTGGGAGTGGGAATTGCTCCTCTGCCAGCGCACGCAAAAGCAGAATGCAGCATTTCTCGAAGCAAGGCCTGGAAGTGCTGCATTCTGACAGCCCTCTGCGACTAAGTACGTTGCCACCCAGTACTGGTCCTTGACCCTTATGCTTTTTATACGGGGGTCCCTATTAAAACACTGGAGCATGAAGGCCCCCATTTGCACTAAAGTGGAAGCGGTGTGGTGGCCTGGCTCCTGCTCATCATCCAGGATAATGTCGTCCTCTTCATTCTCCTCTCCCCATCCACGCACAACAGGGATCCCAGAAAGGTTTAAAGCACGCTCTTCTTGCTCCTCCTCATCCGCCCCGGCACCATCCTCCTCTGACTCCTCTTCAGACTCCTGTTGTTGACTTGTCTCAGATAGAGTAGCCCCCCTGGGAATTCATCCAGCATTGCCACTTCCTCATTTTCCCGCTCCTGCTCCTTCACAGCCTGATCAATGACACGGCGCAATGCACGCTCCAGAAAGAAGGCATAAGGTACCATGTCACTGATGGCGCCATGGCTGCGACTGACCAGTTTGGTGATCTCCTCAAATGGCCGCAGAAGTCTGCATGCGTCGCGCATGAGCAGCCACTGGCGCGGTGAAAAAAAACCCAGCTCCCCAGAACCGTTTCTTTCGCAGAGTTCATACAGGTAGACGTTAACTGCACGTTTCTGCTGGAGCAGCCTATCAAGCATATAGAAGGTTGAGTTCCATCTCGTCGGGCAATCGCAAATAAGACGTCTGACCGGCAGATGGTGTCGCCGCTGAATGTCAGCAAGGCGAGCCATGGCCGTGTAAGATCTTCTGAAATGGGCCGAGATTTTCCTTGCCTGCCGCAAGATGTCCTGGACCCCAGGGTATTTGACAAGGAATCGCGGCACGACCAAGTTTAAGACGTGTGCCATGCATGGCACGTGCGTGATTTTGCCCTGTTTCAATGCGCTAAGCAGATTGGCACCGTTGTCACACACCACTTTACTAACTGTCAAATTGAGCGGTGTTAGCCACTGACCTGCCTGTGAACGCAAAGCTGAAAGGAGTGCCGGGCCAGTGTGGCTCTTGGCTTCCAGGCACAACAGACGCAGCACGGCATGGCAACATCTCACCTGGCATGTGGAATAGGTTCTGGGGAGCTTGGGCGGTGCAGCGGAAGAGACGCTAGCAGGAGAGGGGAGGAGGATGGAGTAGGAGGAGGAGGAGAAGAAGAGTCAGGCCTGCATGCAATCCGTGGCAGTAAAACCAAATCTACACGGGTGCCACGGGTTACATGCTTGACGGCCGTCAGAAGGTTCACCCAGTGGGCAGTAAAACTGATATACCTTCCCTGCCCATGTTTGCTAGACCACGTGTCTGTGGTCAGATGTATCTTGGCACCGACACTGTGTGCCAGAGATACATTCACTTGCCGCTGAACATGGCCATATAGCTCTGGGATGCCCTTCTCCGAGAAATACTTCCTTCCTGGGACCTTCCATTGTGGTGTTCCAATGGCCACAAATTTGCGAAAGGCCTCCGAGTCCACCAGTTTATATGGCAGTAGTTGGCGGGCTATCAGTTCTGACAAGCCAGCCGTCAACCGTTGGGCAAGAGGGTTATCCGGCGTCATCATTCTTTTACGCTCAAACATTAGGCCCACGGAAGCCTGCCTTTTTGCAGAAAAACGTGAGCTTGGCGTGATGGAAGGTGGAGTGGAGGACAATTGTGAGGAGAGAGGAGAAGGAGAAGACGAGGCTGGACGGTGAGAGCCTGCAGTGTGGCTTTGAGTGTTCCGTTGCTCCCACTGGGCTTGGTGATGGCTGCTCATGTGCCTTCTTAAGGCGGTCGTCCCTAGGTGAGTGTTGGGCTTACCGCGACTAATGCGTTGACTGCAAAGATTGCAGATGGCAACGCTATTGTCAGCACCGGACACGTTAAAAAAAGCCCACACTGCGGAGCCATGTGCCGGTGTCCTGGGAGCGCCAGATGTGACCGTACATGGTCGATGACTCGCTCCTGATACATTTGCAGTCTGCTTTGTCCCTCCTGTGCAATGTAAGTTATTCCTGCTTCTCCTCCCTATCTGCTGGTCCATATCTCCCTCTGAACTCCCCTCCTCTTCCTCTCTTGTGGGCACCCACGTGGCATCACTAGACACGTCATCATCAACGTCACCTTCCCCACCGCTATAAGTAGAGATCTCGGAGTAGGCAGCAACACCGGGGACCAACCTCCTCCTTGGGCTGATCTGGGTACTGTCGTCAGACTGCTGAGTAGCGGTTGTTGCTGCCTCCTCTTCCTGATCCAATACCAATAGTGGCTGCGCATCAGAAATGTCCTCTTGATATGGATCGGAAAATAATTCCAGTGACTCAAGCGGAAGGTATGTGGTGGTGGTGGTGGGGGTGGTGTTGTTGGTGGTATTGTCTTTGGGGGTGCACATAGCAGAGAGTGAAGAAGAGGGTGCAGATCGAGAGGATGAGGAGGGTGCAGAAGAGTAAGGCTGAGCGAGCCATTCAACCAAGTCTGGTGCGTCCTTTAAAGTAATTGAACGCACCTTCTGCAACTTCCCACTTTGGCTCAAGCCTGTTGCTCCTGCCCTACCCCTACCACCCCTGCGGAAGGGCCTGCCTCTTCCTCTGCCTGTCATTTTTTAAATGACCCTGTGACAAAACTCTTAGTCCCTATACCGATGAAGGACTGCTGCAGTATAGGGCAGCGGTCAGCAGTAGTGCACCTCAACCCTATCTATTGTGAACCGATACCAGTCCTTACAGAACAGCAGACTGTGCCTCACTCAACCCTATGTACTGTAGCACCCTTCACCAAGTTACCAGTCCTTATAAGGACCTTTGTGGACCAAGTAGGTTGTGTGTGACTGATTAGCAGACTGTACGTCAGTCCCTATACCGCTGAAGGACTGCTGCAGTATAGGGCAGCAGTCAGCAGTGGTGCACCTCAAACCTATGTATTGTGGACCGATAGCGGTCCTTACAGAACAGCAGACTGTACCACACTGGCGCACTGAACCCTATGTACTGTAGCACCCTAGACCAAGTTACCAGTCCTTATAAGAACTTTTGTGGACCAAGCAGGTTGTGTGTTAGTGATTAGCAGACTGTACGTCAGTCCCTATACCAATGAAGGACTGCTGCAGTATAGGGCAGCAGTCAGCAGTGGTGCACCTCAAACCTATGTATTGTGGACCGATAGCGGTCCTTACAGAACAGCAGACTGTACTGCACTCAGGCCTATGTACCGTAGCACCCTATACCAAGTTACCAGTCCTTATAAGAACTTTTGTGGACCAAGCAGGTTGTGTGTTAGTGATTGGCAGACTGTACGTCAGTCCCTATACCAATGAAGGACTGCTGCAGTATAGGGCAGCAGTCAGCAGTGGTGCACCTCAAACCTATGTATTGTGGACCGATAGCGGTCCTTACAGAACAGCAGACTGTACTGCACTGGCGCACTGAACCCTATGTACTGTAGCACCCTAGACCAAGTTACCAGTCCTTATAAGAACTTTTGTGGAACAAGTGAGTTGTGAATGTTTAGCAGACTGCAGCAGAAGGGCAGCAGTCAAGTATAATATTCTTTCTATATTTGGAAGAAAGAATATTATACGTGTACAAGCCTATTACCGTACCACTGATACCAGTCCTGAAAGGAACCTTTGTGGAACTAATAGTAGCAGCAAGTCTTTAATCTGACCCTCACTACCTGACAACACTGCTTCCTTTCTGTCCCTATACAAAGTGGCAAAAAAGAATATACTGGAACGATTAGTGGTTACTGGAACAGCTCTTTTGTGGACCTGATAGTAACAGCTAATGATGATGATGATGATGATGATGATGATGATGATGATGATGATGATGATGATGATGAAAGACTAATCTGGCTGTCCCTAAAATAGCAGCAGACACACCGTCCTTTCCCTTTCTGTAAACGGACAAAGGACACTCAGGCTGCTGCAACAATCAGTAGCACAGCAAACCTATATACACCTAACACCTATACCAGTCCTGAAAAGAACTTTTGTGTACCAAATAGCTAGCGATTTATCTCTCCCTACTCCACACAGCAACCTTTCCCTATAGTGACAGAAGAAAGAATGTAAAATGGCCACCGGATCGGGTGTATTTATAAGTTAGGGGGAATGTCCAAGTGTCCATGTGCTGTCATGTCTCAATTGGCTGGCCTGTACCCCATGACAGACGTGTCATCATAGGTCAAAGTTCTTTTACACATTAAACACGTAAGTCCGCCGGGGCGAACGACGGGAAAAGGCGAGCGAACGTGCGGACCGCGAACGACCGAAATTCGCCGCGAAACGACCGCCGGGCGAACCGTTCGGCCATCACTATTCATAATATTAAGATCGGATTTAAGGACCACAACGTCTCTCTGCACTTTAAATTAAAACATAACATGGATGCCACAGGCCTGGAATTTTGGGGCATTGAACAAGTGCAGCCGCATTGGAGGGGCATTAATAGAGTTTGTGAATTATCAAAACGAGAAACAAAATGGATTTATTTAATAGATGTGCTTGTGCCTTGAGGCTTAAATATAGAATTGGATATCAATTGTTTTATCAGTGATACTTAGGAATAAATCAGGTCAAATACATTAAACTCATATTAAAAACACATTAATAATAGAATAAAATGATATTTTAAGATATAGTGCGGTTTGCAACTAAAATAGTCATATATTTTTAAAAATAGATATATAACTTGTAGAAATAATTAATTTTGATTATATAGATATATTTTTTTAGTGATGGGGATATGTAAAATTAGTGAATAATTATATATATATATATATATATATATATATATATATATATATATACAGTGGTGTGAAAAAGTGTTTGCCCCCTTCCTCATTTCCTGTTCCTTTGCATGTTTGTCACACTTAAGTGTTTCGGAACATCAAACCAATTTAAACAATAGTCAAGGACAACACAAGTAAACACAAAATGCAATTTGTAAATGAAGGTGTTTATTATTAAAGGTGAAAAAAAATCCAAACCATCATGGCCCTGTGTGAAAAAGTGATTGCCCCCCTTGTTAAAACATACTATAACTGTGGTTGTCCACACCTGAGTTCAATTTCTCTAGCCACACCCAGGCCTGATTATTGCCACACCTGTTCACAATCAAGGCATCACTTAAATAGGAGCTGCTTGACACAGTAAGGTCCAACAGAAGATCCTTAAAAGCTACACATCATGCCGAGACCCAAAGAAATTCAGGAACAATTGAGAAAGAAAGTAATTGAGATCTATCAGTCTGGAAAGGGTTATAAAGCCATTTCCAAAGCTTTGGGAATACAGCGAACCACAGTGAGAGCCATTATCCACAAATGGCGAAGACATGGAACAGTGGTGAACCTTCCCAGGAGTGGCCGGCCGCCCAAAATTACCCCAAGAGTGCAGCGACGACTCATCCAAGAGGTCACAAAAGACCCCACAACAACATCCAAGGAACTGCAGGCCTCACTTGCCTCAGTTAAGGTCAGCGTTCATGCCTCCACCATCAGGAAAAGACTGGGCAAAAATGGCCTGCATGGCAGAGTTCCAAGGAGAAAACCACTGCTGAGCAAAAAGAACATCAAAGCTCGTCTCAATTTCTCCACAACACATCTTGATGATCCCCAAGACTTTTGGGACAACATTCTGTGGACCGATGAGACAAAAGTGGAACTCTTTGGAAGGTGTGTGTCCAAGTATATCTGGCGTAGAAGGAACACTGCATTTCATAAAAAGAACATTATACCAACAGTAAAATAAGGTGGTGGTAGTGTGATGGTCTGGGGCTGTTTTGCTGCTTCAGGACCTGGAAGACTTGCCGTGATAAAAGGAACTATGAATTCTGCTGTCTACCAAGAGATCCTGAAGGAGAATGTCCGACCATCTGTTCGTGTACTCAAGCTGAAACGAACTTGGGTTCTGCAGCAGGACAATGATCCTAAACACACCAGCAAGTCCACCACCGAATGGCTGAAGAAAAACAAAATAAAGACTTTGGAGTGGCCTAGCCAAAGTCCTGACCTGAATCCTATTGAGATGTTGTGGTATGACCTTAAAAAGGCCGTTCATGCTCGAAAACCCTCTAATGTAACTGAATTAGGACAATTCTGCAAAGATGAGTGGGCCAAAATTCCTCCAGGACGCTGTAAAAGCCTCATTGCACGTTATCGCAAACGCTTGGTTGCAGTTGTTGCTG
Organism: Lithobates pipiens; assembly: GCF_037356315.1. Taxonomy (NCBI): domain Eukaryota; kingdom Metazoa; phylum Chordata; class Amphibia; order Anura; family Ranidae; genus Lithobates; species Lithobates pipiens. The sequence continues at coordinate 3,196,853 of NW_027507746.1, forward strand.
CTAAGGGTGGCCCAACCAGTTATTAGGTTTAGGGGGCAATCACTTTTTCACACAGGGTCATGATGGTTTGGATTTTTTTTCACCTTTAATAATAAACACCTTCATTTACAAATTGCATTTTGTGTTTACTTGTGTTGTCCTTGACTATTGTTTAAATTGGTTTGATGTTCCGAAACACTTAAGTGTGACAAACATGCAAAGGAACAGGAAATGAGGAAGGGGGCAAACACTTTTTCACACCACTGTATATATATATATATATATATATATATATATATATATATATACATACAATATACATACATATATATATATATATATATATATATATATATATATATATATATATATATATATATATATATATTTCTCTATAACGTTTGAGTTTAATAGGGATTGTTATCAACAAAAATTTTGTAATTGAGAATATTGCGAGTAAAATTAATGATAACATAAACATATATATGTATGTATGAAAAATCGCAATCAAGGCATCAATAGTTTGAAGGGTATAGAGCTGCAGTGAATATGCATGTTTAAGCACAGGTTAAAATGTTGCCCATAAGTTAGTATGCCTTTCCTATACCGAACGACATGGGTAGTGGAGATTGGACATACATGGCACAATGGATGTCTGTCAGACCAATGATACTGGTCTTAAATTGCCATCTATACGATCCGAACGTAATACATTGGATGTCTCCGTATAGTGGTAATGGCACTTTGCAGTTTTGAAAAATTTTAATGATTTCTCAAATTTTTATCCCCGTGGAACTTTTCACTCGATATTTTTTTTTTTACATGAAATTTTTTTTCTGAATGAATATTTTCCTCATTTTTTCTTAATTAAATAATTTTTTTTAATAAGGGCACATTTCACTATGTTTGCCATCTCCTGGAAAAAGAGAAAGGATATTTTTAATCTTATGTCCGTAATTGCAATGGTTTTAACAATAGTTTTAGTATAAACTTATCTATAGAAATGAGAAATTGAAGTGTTATATGTTTCCATTGTATATGTACATTGTGTAAGAGGTTGATTATTGGCCAAGAATCACTGTGGATATGGTCCAATGGGGGGCTAGGTTTTCCATTGGTCCGCCTGTGGATCCATCAAATGGGAGAGTGATCTACATTGGGCGCTAGACCATAAGATTAACATAAAAGGCCATCTTCCAGTAGATAAGCCACGCCCTTGTGACGAAGTTGCATATGACAAAATGCGTGTCAATGTGGATATTGCATTCTTTTCACATGAACCTGGAGCCCTATCAAAACAGTATACTGACATCTAGTGGATGGTGATAAAAGAGCTGGTGAAAGGTGGAATATTATTCCTCTAAAGGTGCAAATTGCTTGGCGTTTTGGTGAGTGCATCCCCATAGGGGAGATTTCATCGCACAGGGTGACCCTTGGTGGAAGCTTTTCATCACAGCGATATAACGCATCTATTTTATCAGTTCATATCTTTTATTATCTACTGACAATTTATATTGGACAGTATATGGGAAGCGCTGCTGCAATATGATAAAGGGACTTTGAAGTTTTTTTTTAAATTTTGCCATTTTCATATATATATATATATATATATATATATATATATATATATATATATATATATATACACACACACACACACACACGCGTGATCCTGCACTTTCGGGTCACCGCTCGCATAATCACAGTGTGAACCAATCAGTGGATACCGTGGACTGGATGTCCTCCGACACCCATAGATTACGCCATTACTAGCAGTTGCATGTAGGCTTCAGTCTTATATACCTGATTCATTTAGATCAGTTTGTCCCTGGTAGAGAGGTCGGGGACAACACCACCCAAACAATCACTCTCATTGATTATGTTAGTAAAAAACGTTTCCTTTCTGTGTCTTCTCACAATTGATGTGGAGAAGGCTTTTGATTGCGTCTCGTGGGATTTTATCTCAGCCTCCCTTACACAGATTGGTAGACCATCGGACTTGTTAAATAAAATATTGTCTCTCTATGAAACCCTCATCGGCTGGAGTTAGGATTAATGGTATCCTCTCCGATTCCCTTCATATACATAATGGCACTCGCCCAGGGTGCCCGCTCTCACCCTTACTTATAGGGCTTCCAATAGGGCGATGTGAGATTAAGCTGAGTTTATATGCAGATTATCTATTATTACAGATATCAAACCCCTCAGTGACATTTCCAGCACTCAGACATGAATTTACACACTTTGGACATCATAGTCATTGTAAGGTAAAGGTACATAAGACCGAGGTCTTCAATGTCTCTATATCACATTCTACCATTGTCAGTTTACGGAAATCCTTTCCTTTTATATGGAAACCAAAAGTCATCAAGTATTTAGGAATACAAATTCCATCCAAGCGAGACGATCTTCATGACCTCAACTATAAATCTCTTTATCATTTGTAAACTTAAGGAATGGTGACTCTGAGACATTCCTGGTTCAGGCGGACGGCATTATTAAAAAATAGATATTTTACCACAAATTCTTTATGTTTTCCAAACAGTCCCCACAGACCCTCCACAGACCCTCCACAGACCCTCCACAGACCGCCCACAGACCCTCCACACACCCTCCACAGACCGCCCACAGACCCTTCACAGACCCTCCACACACCCTCCACAGACCCCCCACAGACCCTCCACAGACCCCCCACAGACCCTCCACAGACCCCCCCACAGGACTTTTATAGTTCATTAAGATCTTTATTTGTGTGATATACATGGGCTGACTCCCCAGTCGGGATCAGATACAATATCCTCACTAGGCTTAAATCTTTGGGAGGGGCAAGCTTACCCCATTTGGGTTACTATCACAAGGCAATACACCTTACCAGTACTTTGGATTGGTTTCATAATTCCTCTGGGAAAATATGGGATCAAATAGAGGAAGAGTTGTCCTCTTCTCCTCTTACATCTCTATTGTGGACTTTGCCTTCTTTACGATCAGGAAGGGGCTTTATATCTCTGGGTGTCTCATTCGCTCGTAGAGTTTGGGACCAAATTCAGTGCAGAATTCTATTTCATATACTTTTGAGTTCTACACCAGATTGGGATTGTTATATGATTGGTGGGAGGAGGTATTCCCCTCCCATCCTGACCCCTATATGACTTGTGATTTTAGTATTTGTAGTGGTTCTTTCACTGTTTCTTTGCAATTATTGCTATACTCTAATAAAAAAAATATATATTGTTACATATATTATAAAAAGCAGGAAAAGAAGAATGATTGGTGTCTCGCCTTGTTAGATCTGTCCATACACCCTCAGATTGTTTGTTCTCTTCCGACAATAAAGAGATCTGAAAATAGTTCTAGTGAGCAAAGATGTTTTTCTGCCTCGGAGGTGGAGAGGCGGGGGAGGGGGATTCTAGTAACATAACACCCCTCCACCCATATAGACTATTCAGACGTTCTTATTCTCTAACACAACACTGAGCGTGTCCACATTCCTCATCTTGTATAATGAGCTGAACATGTCTCATCAAGAGGCTTGTCATACATTATACACTTTTCTTATTTAATTTCCTTAAGATTTACCTTCAACTATGTAGTGCAAGGGCCAGTCTGATTACATGCAGATTTAAAGTCTTTAGGTGTGACTGTGTGGCAATGCAAATGGTCTACATAGCTCCCGGCATGACGGATCAGGTAGAGGGCCCTTTGGCAGAATTTTGCTTAGGGCCCCAGGGAGCTCAGGATTTGCACTGAGTGTAATGAAGCAGAATGAGAGTGTAACCCGCACATTTTCAACACAACAATCAACAAAACCTACCCCAAAACTTCCCTCATCCTTACTCTTACTGGAATTCCCTTTCATCTCTATCTGTTCCTTACTTTCAGGTAACTAACCTACACTAGTATAGAACTCCCTAAAGGTAACACGTAGGTGACCGTGATATTGTGTCAATCTCGCGGCTTCGATCGGTGAGATTGACAGCCAAGGAGCCCCGTCGCGGGAGCCAGCGCCGAGCTGGCCTGCATCGGCAAAGGAAAAATGTTTATTTTCCTTTCCCGATAAGCGACAAGCATCGCTGGCCAGGTTAACACTGGTGTAGGGATCCAAATTGAATTCCCACCAATACCAGACACTGTGTTTGGTATGAATACTAAGGGAGAACTCCACGCCAAATTAAAAAAAATGGCATGGGTTCCCCCTTGGGAGGCATACCAGGCCCTTCAGTAGGGGAATCCCCTATGCCAAAAAAATGGCGTGGGGTCCCCCCAAAATCCATGCCAGACCCCTATCCGAGCACGCAGCCCGGCCGGTCAGGAAAGGGGGTGGGGACGAGCGAGTGCCCCCTCTCCTGAGCCGTACCAGGCTGCGTGCCCTCAACATGGGGGGTACCTTGGGGAAGGGGGGGCTGCGCCCCCCCCCACCCCAAAGCACCTTGTTCCCATGTTGATGAGGACAAGGGCCTCTTCCCGACAACCCTGGCCATTGGTTGTCGGGGTCTGCGGGCGGGGGGCTTATCAGAATCCGGGACCCCCCTTTAATAAGAGCTGGAATAAGAAGCGGTGGCCCGGCAAGAAGAACCAAACAGGGGGACAAGACCCCCGAAGTCGGAAGAAGAGGGCGGCGACAAAGAAGAAAGCTGGGCTCCTCCGCTAGTAAAAGAGCTAGCAGAAGATAGCAGAAGAGTCCGGCAAGAAGACCCCCGAAGACGGAAGACCCCCAGAGCTATGCAATAAACTATTTAAACCCTTGTCTGCTGTGTTTTTTTTTTTTTAATTTTCACAAGTGAATGGGTAGGGGTACGTTGTACCCCATACTCATTCACATAGGATGGGGGGCACTATCCAGGGGCCCCCTTATTAAAGGGAGCTCCCAAATTCCAATAAGCCCCCAACAACTAACGGCCAGGGTTGTCGGGAAGAGGCCCTTTTCCTCATCAACATGGGGACAAGGTGCTTTGGGGTGGGGGGGCTGCGTGGCCCCCCTTCCCCAAGGCACCCCCCCATGTTGAGGGCACGCGGCCTGGTATGGCTCAGAAGGGGGGGGGCGCTCGCTCAGCCCCACCCCCTTTCCTGACCGGCTGGGCTGCGTGCTCAGATAGGGGTCTGGTATGGATTTTGGGGGACCCCACGCCGTTTTTTTTGGCGTAGGGGATTTCCCTTAAAATCCCTACCAGACCTAAGGGCCTGGTATGCCCCCCGAGAAGGCATGCAGGCTTCATGAGTGAGGCGACATTATCGCCGCTCTCTCATTACCATAGGAAAATGATTGCAGCCAGAGCGAGAACCAGTGCAACGGGATAGCGCTGGTTAGAGAAGCCTGTCGCCGGGAACCAGCGCGACAGTATCGTGCTGGAAACACAATATTGGCGGCACCTACTGTAGGTCCTCATTCAAAAACTTATGTGTAAATCAGCCACAGGCTTTCACAAACCATAGAAATGTTAAGTGATGTACGTTTATTGAGTCATAGATCTTCTGCTGCTTTTCCTTTCTATCTGAGTTGAATGTTAACGAAGCCAAGACTCTCAGACCTACGTTCACGCCAATATACAATTAATATCCATACATGATTACTGTGCATGACTGTAAATCTACCTGTACTAATGTTGAAGTCAAATAAACTTTAAATGTTTAAAAAAAAAGGAAAGAATGTGCTTCAATCATCCTGACACCATAACAACCATGGTGCCGGGATAATTGAAGCGCCAACAACAGGTGTTTGGAGTACCTTTATCTGCTGATTGTTAAACTTTCTGGAATACACACATTTCTATTGTGATGTAGGATCTGGGCCTGCTGTCCCTCCATCCCTCTTTCTTTTCTTCTCTCTCTTTCCCTACCTGATTCTTTCTCTTTCTTTCTTTCTTTCTTTCTTTCTTTCTTTCTTTCTTTCTTTCTTTCTCCCTCCATTCCTCATATATCTCAGACTCGAATACACAGAAAGGTTCAACAGAGAGGGGACGTGTCCGGACGGCAACAAGGAAAGTCGTTTTGGTGCTGTGCTCCGCCGATCATCACCAAATCCACAGCCATCCTTCGCTGTGGTTCAGTCTTTCTGCCCATAAACACCTCATCCTCATCACTGGGCCCCCTTGTACTGCCCCATACAGGTATTGCTGTTTTTTGTTGCCCGCAGGCCACACAATCTGGCCCGTTGCAGGCTCCATCGGCAGTCTGCCGTCTGCCATCTTGAGGTCTACAAGACCTACGAGACCAGCGCGCTCGCCTGCCGCGTCTGCCGGGAGCCGATCCATTGGCGGAGAACGAACACACGGAGAAGGCATCTCCAGCCACCGGGACTTTGGAAACGGGTGTTCTCCCCACTAGGTGGGCGCTGTGTTTCTGGGCCGTGGGGATGCTGGGAGCTGAGTGAGCCCTGGAAAAATCCCCTAATACTGAGCCAGAGATTATCTAGCTACAGCTCTTTCTAGGAAAGGCCCTGGCTCCGGCCTACTCCAGAGGTCGGCGGCCATCTTACTACACCCAACACTCCATATCTACCATCACCACAGCCTGCCAAAATGAGGGGGGAGTAAAACAACTATCAAATATCAATATGTGCTCCACCACCATTACCCATCATGACTTTTAAATGAATTTAAGGGCCTATCTGCTCCCCATGACCCCTTCAACGCTACACTAGCTTCTCTAAGCTCCGGGGGTAAGCATCTATCTTTCTTTCTTCATTACAATACTAAAATCGCCCCATGGGCAAAATTGGACAGCAACAGGAATACTACAAACCCCTCCCTGAACAGCAAAAATGGCCTATTATGGACCGCTTTGTTACCAGATCCCAGCCCCCACCCTCCCACCCCCCTGTGGACCCTTTCTCCAATATGGATCTACCTCTGGGATTGGAGAACTCTAGCTGCCTCCCAGCTACCACCTCCCAAACCTCTGACATGGGCCCACCTCCACCGCAGGGGATCCTTACCCCAGACATTTTAGATGCAAAACTGGATGCTAAACTACATCTCCTGCTCCAACAAATCACAACCAATGTCTCGGCCGAGGTAAACAAAATAGCGGTGGAACTTAGAAAGGAAATCAACCAGCTTGGTGAACACACAGACACACTCGAAAACAAATTTGACAAAATGGTCAGCTATGTTCAGACCGTCGAGGAGGAAAATCATAACTTGCGTCTCTCAGTGTCTCAACTGCAGCTTCACCAGGAGGACCTGGAAAATAGAGAGAGACGCCAGAACCTGCGCTTCAGAGGTATCCCAGAGAGCGTCGGAGACCCTGATTTATGCGCCTATCTTCTAGGTCTCTTTAACACCCTAGCCCCTTCGATAGTGGACATAGACTGGCCACTTGATAGGGCACATCGATCTCTGGCCCCCAAACAACCTGCAGGAGCCAGACCCAGAGATGTCATTGTTCGGGTTCCACTTCTTTGAAAGCAAAGAGGCACTGATCCAGTCCATGCGCAATAAACCTCAAATTGTTTGTAATGGGGCGAAGTTGAAGATTTTTAGTGACCTCTCTCCCATCACATTACCTCTTACTTGCAACATCACAGGGTCCCATACTACTGGGGATTTCCCTTCCATCTGCTATTATCTAAGAATGGTGCCCAGTTCACCCTACGTGATCTTCGAGAGAGCAAATCTTTTCTAAAGAGCCTTGGTCTGCCTCCCCTTCCTGAAGATGACATGCATCCTGCTGATGTCCACACTTGCCTTCTCCCCAATACTCCAAACCGCATCTAGACACCCGTGAGGAGCAAGCCCAGGGGGCACCTCTCTATACCTCAAATGCCCACGGTTCTCCAAGCAACCCCCCTGAGCTCCCCCAGCAGCCTCCACGTGGTTCAGTTTTGGATCCTGACCGCATCCCCATCTTTCTTTTTCCTTTGAGAATTAAAAGAAAGAGATCTTGTTGCTATGACTATACTAAATTTGTCCTATGTCTTGATTATTCAAGGCGGGACTTGACTTCCCCATCCCATGGAGTTTCTCAACTACAAAAGACTATATGTTGTTAATGCATTTGAATATTTCCGAATTCATAAGCAGAGTAGATGGCCCTTTCCATCCTTGCATACGACCTCCTCTGGTGACCGTCCGGTCACGACCCTCCTGACCTAGGCTCATACCCTGGGTCTCCTGAGGTACATGTACCCCCAGGCTCTCAAGATGTTCCGTTCTTTTTTGTTTTTGTTTTGTTTGTTTTTTTTCTGCTGCTTTTGTTATTGTTTCTTTTTAATGTTTTATGTTGTACTGCATCCATTCCTATAGATCAGTTTCATTATTTAGACATGCATTGCTTAAGCTGGTACGGCCTTAGGCCATCCCATCTCGGGGTATAACCAGACTTTCTCCATTACCTAGGAGTCATTGACACTAACGGCACCTATTACCAGTTAGAGTTCTGGTTCATTGTTACTTATTGCTCGCTGTATTGTAATCCTATGACTCTTACGCATGCTTCCCCGCCTAGATCACCCATATGGCTTTAAAGCTCTTGTCATACAATGTAAAGGGCTTAGGTTCCCTACGTAAGCGCTGGCTGGCCCTGAAGTAATTCAGATTTTCCGGAGCAGACGTGATTATGTTACAAGAAACACATTTTAAAGTGGATGGCTCCCTTAACTTTGCCTCTAAACACTTCCCCACCTCCTTCTTAGCCTCTGACCCCACAGGTAGGGCGGGAGTTGCGATTCTGATCACAAAGTCATGCCCCATTAAAGTTAAAAACTCCCATGTAGACCTCCATGGTAGATACCGCATCCTAGATTGACAATATTTTAACACCTCTCTGACCCTCGTCAATCTTTATTCCCCCAATACCGGTCAGATTGACTTCCTTAATGGCTTGTTTGATTCCTCCTACTATCCGTCACAGTCCTTTATGATAGTTGGCGGGGACTTTAATCTGGTTATGTCTCCCACCAGAGATAGACAAACATTGTTCTCTTCATCACCTTCCAAGAAGCTTGTATCTCAAGCTACCTCCTTCCATCGGGTTATAAGATCCCATCGACTATTCGACTCATGGAGGATCAAACACCCCACAGCTCAGCAATTTACTTTCTACTCCCCAGCATATAAAATGTATTCACGGCTGGATCACTTCTTTATCTCTGCCCTTCTCATTCCACACGTGGTCGATTCTGAGGTGATGCCTATCACTTGGTCAGACCATGCCCCCATTACTCTAGATCTTCTTCTCACTGAGGCTTATCCCAGATCCTGCCATTGGTGACTTAACAATCATCTCTTACAATCTGAATGCTCCCGCTCTGTCCTAGCAGGGGGCCTTACGGAATTTTTTCAACTTAACAGAGGGTCGGTTTCTGACTTTTCCATTCTGTGGGAGGCGCACAAGGCCGTTTTTAGAGGTGCTTGTATTGCTAAGAGCTCTAGACTGAAGAGAGACAGAACCAAACTGGTTCGTTCTCTACCTTCTGCTCTCCTCTCAGTGGAGCAGAAGCTTTTGGGTGCCCCCGCCGTGGAGAGATTGCGGAGAGTCACCCTGCTCAAGGAACAGATAAAAACAGCACAACTTGACCAGGCAGCTAAATCGTTGCTCTGGACAAAGCAAAAGTTTTACAAATTCTCCAATAAACCCCACAAAATGTTAGTTAACAAGCTTCGTCCGTGCACGTTCAACTCCTTCCCTGAGTTCCTTATACGACCTGATGGAAATAAGACCCATTGCCCTCGTGAAATCTCAAACATTTTTGGCAAATTTTACCATAAACTATATAACTGTTTAACCCAGAAAACCACTTTCATTTCACACTAAAGAAATTGGAGTCTTTCTTCTCCAACCTGAAACTCACCAAGCTCTCGTCAACTGACCTAGAGGCCCTAAATAAAAGCGTAATGGCGGAAGAGCTCTCCGCTATAATACAGGAGCTCCCTTCGCATAAATTACCTGGCCCTGATGGCCTTCCCTATTTTTACTATAAAACTTTTTGGGATATTTTGGGTCCACACATGCTCACCTTATTTGACTCTCTACTTGGGGCATCCCCCCACCCACAATTCTCACACTATTACATCTCAGTAATTCCCAAGCTGGGTAAGGATCCCTCCATCACAGACAATTACAGACCTATAGCTCTTTTAAATTTGGATTACAAGATATTTACGAAAATTCTTGCTTCTAGATTATTCGGCCTTGTCCCCAAACTTATTCACAGAGATCAGGTGGGGTTTGTCCCTGGCAGGCATGCCGGAGATAACACCCGACGTACAATCAACCTGATAAACCTTCTGGGTAGGACCAACAGATTAGCTCTGATACTTAGTTTAGATGCACAGAAGGCCTTCAATAGGCTCAACTGGCCCTATATGTTCGCTACGCTAAAAGTGTATGGCCTTACTGGCCCCTTTTTACAAGCATTAGAGGCTCTGTACTCAAATGTTACTGCCCAGGTACAGATGTTGTCCTTCGTGTCACCTCGTTTCCCCATGATGAATGGAACTCGGCAGGGGTGCCCCTTATCACCACTTTTATTAATGTTATGCCTTGAACCTCTAGCCAAGGCCATACGATCTCATCCAGACATATGTGGGGTGGTGATGCAACAGGCGGAGTACAAATTATCACTCTTTGCAGATGATATCTTGCTAACTATCACCAACCCATTAGTCTCCCTCCCCTCGTTACAGAAATTACTCTCCTTATTTGGTGGTATCTCCGGTTACAAAGTAAATACCTCAAAGACCGAAGCTCTACCCAAACATATCCCCACAACACAACTCTCCAGGCTGAGGGAAACATACCCATATAGATGGTGCAATGACTCACTCAAATACCTGGGCGTACTCTTGACTCCTTCATATTCCCACCTATTCCACGCAAACTTCCTTCCCCTATTCCAAGACATACATAACTCCCTACTATCCTGGTCCAAATACCCCCTGTCCCTCCTGGGAAGGATCAACGTCCTTAAAATGTCAATCTTGCCCAGATTGCTCTATCACTTTGAGACGCTGCCGGTTGCCATCCCTTCTCCACAGCTAAAACTTCTCCAAAGATGTTTTTTAAAATTTATATGGGCCAACAGATCCCACCGCCTAGCCAGTTCAGTGGTATTTCCGCCTAGAGCCCGGGGAGGCCTGGGGGCTCAGATTATTGTGAAATATTATCATACTACTCATTTAAGAATCATCACCACATGGTCCTCTCTAAATGCCACAAGACAGTGGGCTGCTATTGAGAAGGGGGTGCTTTACCCGGCTCACCCATGCTCCTTGATCTGGGGTACTCCGTCCCCTCTACTCCCCAACCTAAGGCGCCAATGTATGGCCTCAATGTCCTTTACCCTGGACATATGCAAAAGTGCCAAAAAAAGTACTCCCTTTCTTCACCCTGCCCCCCCCCCCTTACGAATGTGCTGTTTAACCCAACTATTCCTGATGGATTGTCTCTGGGTAGGATTTCCACATGGCTTGATCCCCCCTCTTCCAACTTGGAAATTTGGTCTATCACATTTCGCGAAAGTTCTACGCTTTTGAGACCTTACGTGAAAAGTATGACATCCCCAACCATTTGTTCTACTTTATCTACAAGTTAGACACTTCTTTAGCTCCAAATCTCTCACTCTAACCCTTGACAAGCCCACAGCCTTCGAACGCATGTGCCCAGGGACCTCACCAATTACATCTAATCTCCTCCATCCACCAAATCCTCCATGAGTCAACCTCATTAAATGAACTTACACATTTGTATATGAGTAAATGGACTCAATTGTTGGGTAAACCTATCACTCTACAGACGTGGGATAAGATTTGGACCTCCACCTTTAAATCATTTAAATGTGTCACACAAAGGGAAACGGCTATAAAAATCCTTATGTTCTGGTATAGAACCCCTGATGTCATCCACAAGTTTGACCCCTCAGTCTCGCTGCGTTGCTGGCGATGCGGGACTGACATAGGGTCACTATTCCACATCTTTTGGGAATGTCCCCTGAAACGTCCCTTTTAGAGAGAGGTGGGATCGCTGGTGCTGGGGGTGATGGGGGTCTCCCTCCTGGTTGAACCCTTACACTGTTTGCTGGGTCTCCCTGTTCCAGGCTTACCTAAAAATACAAATCGGTTGATCTCCTTTATCCTATTAGCTGCTAAGAGGCTTATTCCGTTATGCTGGTTATCTGGCGCGTCCCCCCGGCCCAGGTTCCTTCACCTGTTGACCAAGAAACGGAGAATGGAGTACCTGACGGCCTCGGTACATGATTTAGTTCCTCAGATTAATAAAATCTGGGAGCCCTGGGATCGGTCGGAGTATGGGGGCCCCCTGCCCAAAAACCATTAATAACCACAACTGCCTGTCGAAGCACCCCCCCCCCCCCCGGTACCTATTTCTCTTTCATCCACACACTCTTTGTACTAGGCCGGGTAACCCCTCCCCCCGGAGACTTACCATGACAATCATATGGATGTTATACTTGTACCGTCATCCTTTGGCCTACGGCCCGCTGTTTCAAGGTTATCTTGTCTTTTATAAACTGTATGTTATTTACTTTATCTGTAAGACCCCTTTCACACTGGGGCGTTTTTCAGGCGCTTTAGCATTAAAAAAAATCACCTGTAAAGCGCTTGAAAGAAGCCTCATCTGCAGTCCCAATGTGAAAGCCCAAGTGCTTTAAGAGCCCTTTCACAATGTCAGCGCCCGAAAAAGGCTCGTAAAGCGCCGCTTAAACTAGCAGCGCTTTACCAGCGTTTTTCGAGCGCTATTGGGACGCTTTTAACCCCTGCTAGTGGCCAAATAAAGGGTTAAAAGCGCCCACAAAACCCTGCTGTCAATAGCGTTTTTTCAGGCGTTTTACAGGTGCTTCTCATTGATTTCAATGGGAAGGGGCGCTTTAGGAGCGTTGTATTCACCGCTCCAAAAGCGCTGCAAAGAAGCGGCTTGCAGGACTTTATATGACGCCCCCTGCCAGCGCAGCGCCTCAGTGTGAAAGCACTCGGGCTTTTACATTGGGATTGCAGTTGCAGCTTCCTTCAGGCGCTTTTTTTAATGCTAAAGCGCCTGAAAAACGCCATAAAAACGCTCCAGTGTGATAGGGATCTTGGTAGGGTTGCCACCTGTCCAGGATTCACCCGGACAGTTTGGGTTTGGAATCATATGTCTGGGTTTCAGACTGCCTGAAACCTGGCATATTATTTAGACTGGACTATGGCTTCCTAGCAGGGTTGCTGGCTGCAGTTGTTTAGCTGAGAGTGTCTGTTACACTCTTTCACACTGCCCAAAGCCAACACTAACAATCCCCCCCCAAACACACAGAAGGGAGAGGAGAGAGGGCTCGATCTGCACCTCTTCCCCCCACCCCTAGCCCTCCATGTCTGCCAACACTCCAATCCACAGCGCTGTGCCTCAGAAAATGAAAGTTGGGGCTGGAAATTTGAAGTCCAGCAGCCTCAGATATATCTGGATAAGAGGTGCTGACTGTCAAGGGGTGAGTGAGCTCACCATCCATCCCTGTCTGTGACTGAAGTCTCCCCCCTTCTCTCTCTTGCCCCTCAGTGGGTACACTAAGGTAAATCAGGGCTCTCAGAGCACCCCTCACATCAGAGTTCCCCTTTGCACCAGAGGCCACAGTGTTCCCCCTTACATCGGAGTCCTCTCAGTACATCAGAGTACTCAGTGTTTCCCCTTAAATCAGGGTTCCCAGAACATCCCTTATGTTAGAGTCCCCAGAGTTCTCCCTTACATCAGAATCTGCAGAGCCCACCCCCCCTTACAGTGAAAGGGAACTCTGCGAGTTCAGATGTAAAGGGGAACTCTTAACATCATATGATTAGAAATGTTATTTAATGGCAAAATATAGGTATAGTTTATAATATAAAAAAAATTGCTGTGCGCCGCTAAAGTGTTCGGGTTTGACTTGCAGAAAAAGTGGCAACCCTAGTTTTCGGTGTGAAAGCACTCGGGGCTTTTACATTGGGATTGCAGTTGCAGCTTCTTTCAAGCGCTTTACAGGCGCTTTTTTTTTAACGCTAAAGCACCTGAAAAACGCCAGAAAATGCCCCCAGTGTGAAAGGGGTCTTATAGTTATGCAGTTCACCTCTGTGCTGCATTCCTGGACCACAACCTCCAGCTTTCATAGTCAAAGTTTATGTTATCTCCGATAATCATTTATACTTACTGATTATTTCAATGTTTAATTATATTGTATTTGCTCTGAAATTTAATAAAAAATACAATAAAAAAAGAAAGATTCAATGAATTCTTACCTCTGTGACACGCTCAGATGACTCTCACAATGTTTCTCTACATTATAACAGTCTATTGTATATATTCTCCCATCCCCCATAGCAGGAAATCACGTCTTTCCTGAGTTCTCCGAGAGGGATCTGTACAAGTCCTTCAGGATTTGTTTACAACATTCAGATGCATCCAAATATTTTTTTATTATTTATTTATTTATTTTTGTAATGCAGTATAAATCCATATGCAAAAAAAGTTTGTGTATTTCAATAAACCTCATTTATAGCATTGTGTTCCATTTATGTGTGTTTAAAACTAGTACAGCTTTCTGCATTTTGTGTGATTTCATCAAAACAATCAAATCCACAAACAATTGAATAGCCGTAACGTCTCATCTGAGCAATTTTGATCAAACGGAGTTGATCGGTCAGGGGCGGAATAGTATCATTTTCAATTAGTCAGCAGCACTTAGGGGTGCCACCTGTCCAGGATTCACCCGGACATTTCGGGTTTGGAATCATGTGTCCGGGTTTGGGACTGTCTGAAACCTGGACACATTATTTAGACTGGACTATGGCTAGGGTTACTGACTGCAGTTGTCTCAGCTGAGAGTGTCTGTTACACTCTTTCATACTGCCCAAAGCCAGCAATAACAATCCCCCCAAACACATGCAGAGGGCAGAGGAGAGAGGGCTCGATCTGCACCTCTTCCCCCCACCTCTCTTTGTCTGCCCCACACTCCAATCCCCAGTGCTGGGCCTCAGAAAAGGAAAGTGGGGGCCAGAAATTTGAAGTCCAGCAGCCTCAGAATCATCTGGATGAGATGTGTTGACTGCCAAGGGGTGAGTGAGCTCACCATCCATCCATCTGTCTGTGACTGAAGTCTTCCCCTTCTGTCTTTTGCCTCTGAGTGAGTACACTAAGGCAAATCAGGGTTCTCAGAGCACCCCTTACATCAGAGTTCCCCTTTACACCAGAGGCCACAGTGTTCCCCCTTACATCGGAGTCTTCTTCATACATCAGAGTTCCCAGTTTTCCCCCTTAGATCAGTATTCCCAGAGCATCCCTTATGTCAGAGTCCCCAGAGTTCTCCCTTACATCCGAGTCTGCAGAGTCCCCCCTTACAGTGAAAGGGAACTCTGAGTTCAGATGTAAAAGGGGAACTCTGTGGACTCTTGTTATTAACTTCATATGATTAGAAATGTTATTTAGTAGCAAAATATATGTATAGTTTATACTATTAAAAAAAACAAAATTGTTGTGCGCTACAAAAGTGTTCGGGTTTGGCTTGAAGAAAAGGTGGCAACCCTATCAGCACTGAGAAACACTGTCTTACCAAAAGTATTGAGACACCTGCCTTTAGACACACATGGACTCTAATGACATCCCAGTATTATGCCCTGTACACACGGTCGGATTTTCCGATGGGAGATATTTTGTCGGAAATTCTGACCATGTGTAGGCTCCATCGGAATTTTCAACACACAAAATTTGTGATCTGGATCTCAAATTTTCCGACAAAAAAATAAAAAAAATTAATTGTCAGAAGTTGCGATGGTGTGTACACAATTCCGAAGCACAAAGTCCCACACATGTTCGGAATCGAGCAGAAGAGCCGCACTGGCCATTGAACTCGGCTCGTCGTACGTCACCACGTTCTTGACGTTCAGAATTTCAGATAACATTGTGTGACCGTGTGTATGTAAGACAAGATTGAGCCAACATCCGTCTGAAGAAATCCCATGGATGTTATTGTTGGAATGTTCAATCGTGTGTATCTGGCATTAGTCCGAAGGGTTCAATATTGAGTTGGCTCCGCCCTTTGCAGCTATAACAGCTTCAACTCTTCTGGGAAGGCCGTCCACAAGGTTTAGGAGGGTGTCTATGGGAATGTTTAACCATTCTTCCAGAAGCGCAGGTGAGGTCAGGCACTGATGTTGGATGAGAAGGCCTGGCTCGCAGTCTCCACTCTAATTCATCCCAAAGTTGTTCTATTGGGTTGAGGTCAGGACTCTGTACAGGCCAGTCAGGTTCACCTTGCTTTTTGCACTGGTCCAAATCATTTGGTGGAGGGGGATTATGATGTGCAGTGGGGGCTGGTGTTTTTTTTGCGGGGGCAAACAACCTCCCCTTCTGGTTTAGCCAGTGGCTACACCACCCCCACAGCTCCCAATCAGTTGAGTCACCCTCCCCCCAGGAGTCTTGCGGCTGGTCATCTAGCCCCACACTTACCGTCTTCTCCCTCCTCCTCCTCCTAGGCATCCAAAAGAATTGCCTGTCCTTTCAGCCAATTGGGTGACGGGTCTCAAGACCCAACTTCCTGATTGGCTGGGAGGAGGATCAGTGTTAGAATAGTGAATATTAATTTGCTATTGTCAAACAACTGGGTGGGCTTGGAGAGCAGTGCTCTGCACCCCGAGCCCACCCTTTTTTTGAAGCCTATTAGAGCCTTTCCAACCCCATTGCAAATTGCAGATTAGGGGGCTGTACACATGGATAGGGGGCAGCGCCCATGCACACCTAATGGACTGGCTGCCACAGATGGGGTGGGGTTGTTTTTCAGGGTACGGCCCCTCAGGGGTTGGGCTTGGCCTCTTAGTTCCAGTGAAGGGAACTTCTTTACAAAGAATGCAACAAGAAATGTAAGGGTGCAATAAGGGCATCTAAGAGAGAACACAAAAGACATATAGCGGAGAAGAGCAAACAAAAACTCCCAATAAATTCTTTAAGTATATAAACAGTAAAATAGGGAGGACAGGCCATATTGGTCCCATAAAGAATGTGGAAGGACATCTGTTTACAAAGGATGGGGAAATGGTGAAGGTATTGAATGCATTCTTCTTCATGAGGGAATCGGGGGGCTTCAATAACCAACACTGCAGTGTTTATCCTCATGACACATCACAGGAAGCTCCTCCATGGTTATCAGAGGACAGAATTAGAAATAGACTTGGGAAACTTAACATTAATAAATCACCAGGACCAGATGGCTTGCACCCGAGGGGCCTTAAGGAACTCAGTCAAATAATAATAATGGCAATGTCTCATGTAAAGGGGGACTATGCTGGCAATGCCCGATGTAAAGGGGGACTCCGCTGGCAACGTCTCATGTAAGGGGGGACTCCGCTGGCAACGTCTAATGTAAGGGGGGACTCCGCTGGCAACGCCTGATGTAAGGGGGGACTCCGCTGGCAACGCCTGATGTAAGGGGGGACTCCGCTGGCAACACCTGATGTAAGGGGGGACTCTGCTGGCAACACCTGATGTAAGGGGGGACTCTGCTGGCAACGCCTGATGTAAGGGGGGACTCTGCTGGCAACGCCTGATGTAAGGGGGGACTCTGCTGGCAACGCCTGATGTAAAGGGGGACTCTGTTGGCAATGCCTGATATAAGGGGGACTCTGCTGGGGACACCTGATGACATCTGCTTGTAGGCGACGTGGCAGGTGACACGCTCAGGGCTTCCACTGATTCCGCCTTATGGTGAGTTGAATAATTTCATTTTATATTACAATGTAATAATATAAATAATGCGCTTCAATCATTCTGACACCATAACAACCAGGGTGGGGCGGTATTATATGTGGGGTGTATATTATCAGTGGGGGGCAGTATTATATGTGGGGTGTATATTATCAGTGGGGGGCAGTATTATATGTGGGGTGTATATTATCAGTGGGGGGTAGTATTATATGTGGGGTGTATATTATCAGTGGGGGGCAGTATTATATGTGGGGTGTATATTATCAGTGGGGGCAGTATTATATGTGGGGTGTATATTATCAGTGGGGGGCAGTATTATATGTGGGGTGTATATTATCAGTGGGGGGCAGTATTATATGTGGGGTGTATATTATCAGTGGGGGCAGTATTATATGTGGGGTGTATATTATCAGTGGGGGCAGTATTATATGTGGGGTGTATATTATCAGTGGGGGGCAGTATTATATGTGGGGTGTATATTATCAGTGGGGGGCAGTTTCCCGATGGACGGGATATAGCATAGATATAGAAGAGATAGCACAGGAGTGAGCTGTGTAGACTGTAGAGGAGGAGATGGAGCGGCTCCAGCCTGCCTGTGCTGTGCGGGTGTAGCTGTAATCGCCACTCCTCCTCAGCTTAAAAATCGATCACATGACATGATTCTTCCTCCAGCATTCCGCCCCTCTCCTCCTACCTCTGTTCCCTCCTCCAATTGTGCTCCTGGCAGCATAGGGGAGAGGACAGAATACAGAGCCCCTCCCCTTCCCTCAGGTCCTGCAAGCACGGCACTATGGGAATTGTAGTCAAGAAGCAGTACAGAGCCAATGGCCACAAGCAGGTTGGTTTCTATGCTAGCAGCTAACATCATAAAATTTTTCTCCCTCACTGGTGGGCACTGACAGGCAGCACCCATGGGCACTCATGTTATGTGGCACTAATATATATATATATATATATATATATATATATATATATATGTGCAATTCATTAATAAAAAATAAAATTTAAAATTAATTAATAAAATATATGTGATAGTCAATTGTGCAAAAAACATACAATTATTGCACAATTAGAGCTGTGTAAATCAAAACTGTCCAAAAAATTGTGTTCGTGAATCCAAACATACAGGAGCTCAGTTCACAAATGACATTTGCTGTAAGGCTGCTATCACACTGGGGCGAGGCGGGGGCGGTGTTGGCGGTACTTTACTGTAGTTTTTACAGAGGTATTCAGCCGCTAGCGGGGAGCTTTTAACGCCTTTTAAACCTCATATGTATTTTGTTTTTCTCATGTATATTTGTTTATCCACTTGCCTACCGGGCACGGACAGCCCCCTTCCTCCCCAAGCCAATTTTCACCTTTCAGCGCTGTCGCACTTTGAATGACAATTACGCGGTCGTGCTACACTGTTCCCAAGTTGTTTTTTTATCATTTTCTTCACACAAATAAAGCTTTCTTTTGGTGCTATTTAATCACTGCTGGGTTTTTTATTTTTTACAAAAAAGACCAAAAATTTTGGAAAAAAAAAGTTTTTTTTAACTTTTATTATGTCAGTAAATTTTGTAACAAAGTAATTTTTCACCTTCACTGATGGGCACTGATAGGCTGAACTGGTGGGCATTGATGAGGCGGCATTTATCCTTATGGGTACTGATGAGGAGGCATTAATATCCCATACTTATGGACACTGATAGGTGGCACTGATATGTGGAACTGATGAGCACTGATAGGCAGCACTGATTGGCACTGTTAGGCGGCAGTGGTGGGCACTGATAGGTGGCACTGGTGGGCATGGATAGCATGGAGAAGCGGTACAGATGGGCGACACTGATGGACATTAGTGGACAGCAGTGATAGGAGGCACTAATTGCCAGCACTTGTGGGCAGTGTGGACTCTGATCACTGGCATTGGTGGGCACTCTATTTTTTACAAAATATTTATATATTGTAATCAGGGCACTGATGATCAGTGCCATGATTACTTCCCTAGCTGTCCCCTGTGAGGAGATGCTGCTGATCGGCTCTCCTCTCCTCACACTCTGTCACTGTGAGGCAAGGAGCGTCGATTACCGATATCTCTGTGTTTGCATGTGACCGGCTGAGATTGGACACAGCCGATCACATGGTTAAGAGCCACTGACCTGGCTCTTTAAACAGCCCCACGTCGTATGACGGCAGCCCAAAACAAGAGCTGCACTGCCCCTGCCGTCATTTGACAGTGGGCGGGCAGCAAGCAGTTAATAAAATATTTTACTCTGCATGTGTCACTGTGGGCATCCATTTTGTGACATTTTGTCTTGTAAACTGCCCCCCACAGTGTCCCCACTGTGGGGCTTTGGGCACAGAATACAGTCTATGAGTCAGAAATACAACTCAGACTTACATGTGTCTGGGAGGTGATGAAAGCTACACTATCAAAATGAATGAGCTAATAAATCATCGAGACCAGATGGCTTGCACCCGAGGGTACTTAGGGAACTCGGTCAAGTAGTTGCCAGACCATTGTTCCTAATTTTTACTGACAGTCTACTGACTGGAATGGTACCAGCTGATTGGAGAAAAGCCAATGTAGCACCAATATTTAAAAAGGGCCCAAAATACATCGCTGGGAATTACAGACCAGTTAGCCTAACATCAATAGTATGTAAGGTCTTGGAGGGGATGATAAGTGACTATATACAAGATTTTAGTAATGAGAATGGTATCATTAGCAGTAATCAGCATGGATTCATGAAGAATCGTTCTTGCCAAACCAATCTATTAACTTTCTATGAGGGGGTGAGTTGCCAGCTAGATAAAGGAAGGCCCATAGACGTGGTGTATCTAGATAAAGGAAGTCCGTAGACGTGGTGTATCTAGATAAAGGAAGGCCCGTAGACGTGGTGTATCTAGATAAAGGAAGGCCCGTAGACGTGGTGTATCTAGATAAAGGAAGGCCCGTAGACGTGGTGTATCTAGATAAAGGAAGGCCCGTAGACGTGGTGTATCTAGATAAAGGAAGGCCCGTAGACGTGGTGTATCTAGATAAAGGAAGGCCCGTAGACGTGGTGTATCTAGATAAAGGAAGGCCCGTAGACGTGGTGTATCTAGATAAAGGAAGGCCCGTAGACGTGGTGTATCTAGATAAAGGAAGGCCCGTAGACGTGGTGTATCTAGATAAAGAAAGGCCCGTAGACGTGGTGTATCTAGATAAAGAAAGGCCCGTAGACGTGGTGTATCTAGATAAAGGAAGGCCCGTAGATGTGGTGTATCTAGATAAAGGAAGGCCCGTAGACGTGGTGTATCTAGATAATGAAGGCCCGTAGACGTGGTGTATCTAGATAAAGGAAGGCCCGTAGACGTGGTGTATCTAGATAAAGGAAGGCCCGTAGACGTGGTGTATCTAGATAAAGGAAGGCCCGT
The DNA here is from genome assembly GCF_037356315.1 of Lithobates pipiens. Lineage (NCBI taxonomy): Eukaryota > Metazoa > Chordata > Amphibia > Anura > Ranidae > Lithobates > Lithobates pipiens. Next base: position 3,217,883 of record NW_027507746.1, read on the forward strand.
AGACGTGGTGTATCTAGATAAAGGAAGGCCCGTAGACGTGGTGTATCTAGATAAAGGAAGGCCCGTGGACGTGGTGTATCTAGATAAAGGAAGGCCCGTAGACGTGGTGTATCTAGATAAAGGAAGGCCCATGGACGTGATGTATCTAGATAAAGGAAGGCCCGTAGACGTGGTGTATCTAGATAAAGGAAGGCCCATAGACGTGGTGTATCTAGATAAAGGAAGGCCCGTAGACGTGGTGTATCTAGATAAAGGAAGGCCCGTAGACGTGGTGTATCTAGATAAAGGAAGGCCCGTAGACGTGGTGTATCTAGATAATGAAGGCCCATAGACGTGGTGTATCTAGATAATGAAGGCCCATAGACGTGGTGTATCTAGATAAAGGAAGGCCCGTAGACGTGGTGTATCTAGATAAAGGAAGGCCCGTAGACGTGGTGTATCTAGATAAAGGAAGTCCGTAGACGTGGTGTATCTAGATAAAGGAAGGCCCGTAGACGTGGTGTATCTAGATAAAGGAAGGTCTGTAGACGTGGTGTGTCTAGATAAAGGAAGGCCCGTAGACGTGGTGTATCTGGATTTTGCAAAAGCATTTCACACAGTTCCCCATAAAGGTTTACTGTACAAAATAACGTCAGTTGGCATGGACCATAGGGTAAGTACATGGATTGAAAACTGGCTACAAGAGCGAGTTCAGAGGGTGGTGATAAATGGGGAGTACTCAGAATGGCCAGGGGTGGGTAGTGGGGTCCCCCAGGTTCTGTGCTGGGACCAATCCTATTTAATTTGTTCATAAACGACCTGGAGGAGGGGGATGGGGAAATAGTTTAATCTCTGGATTTGCAGACAATACTAAGCTAAGCAGGACAATAACTTCTCCGCAGGATGTGGAAACCTTGCAAAAAGACCGGAACAAATTAATGGGGGGAGGGGCAACTACATGGCAAATGAGGTTCAATGTAGAAAAATGTAAAATAATGCATTTGGGTGGGAAAAAATATGAATGTGATCTATATACTGGGGGGAGAACCTCTGGAGGGGTCTAGGATGGAGAAGGACCTGGGGGTCCTAGTAGATGATGGGCTCAGCAATGCCAAGCTGCTGCTAACAAAGCAAACAGAATATTGGCATTAAAAAGGGGATCAACTTCAGAGATAAAACGATAATTCCCCCTCTACAAGACTCTGGTCTGGCCGCACCTGGAGTATACTGTCCAGTTCTGGGCACCAGTCCTCAGGAAGGATGTACTGGAAATGGAGCGACTACAAAGAAGGGCAACAAAGCTAATAAAGGGTCTGGAGGATATTAGTTATGAGGAAAGGTTGTGACCTCTGAACTTATTCTCTCTGGAGAAGAGATGCCTGAGAGGGGATATGATTTCATTATATAAATACCAGACTGGTGACCCCACAATATATAAATACGGGACTGGTGACCCCACAATATATAAATACGGGACTGGTGACCCCACAATATATAAATACCAGACTGGTGACCCCACAATATATAAATACCGGACTGGTGACCCCACAATATATAAATATGGGACTGGTGACCCCACAATATATAAATACCGGACTGGTGACCCCACAATATATAAATACCGGACTGGTGACCCTCCCAATATACAAATACAGGACTAGTGACCCTACAATATATAAATACCAGACTGGTGACCCCACAATAGGGATAAAACTTTTCTGCAAAAGAAAGTTTAACAAGACTCGTGGCCACTCATTAAAATTAGAAGAAAAGAGGGTTAACCTCAAACTACATTGAGGGTTCTTTACTGTAAGAGCGGTAAGGATGTGGAATTCCCTTCCAAAGGCGGTGGTCTCAGCGGGGGGGCATCGATAGTTTCAAGAAACTATTAGATAAGCACCTGAATGACCACAACATACATGATATACAATGTAATACTGACATATAATCACACACATTTTGGACTTGATGGACTTGTGTCTTTTTTCAACCTCACCTACTATGTAACTATATAATGCATGAGCAAAAAAAAAAAAAATTGTTGTATGTGTTTTAATAAGGTTTTTTTAGTAATCCAGTTACAGCTTATCTGTTAGTTGTAGTGTTCCTTTAAGTAAGACATGCTCGTCTCTCTACAGAATTTGTACAGTTTGGCAGTGTAGTGATTGCAGTAGTGTCATGGCAATGCACAGCAAAAGAAAGTGCTATTTCAATGATGCACTCCAAAAAGAGTATCCTTTCCTCAAAAGTGCTGGAAAGGGATCTTCTGTTTTATGCACAATATGTAATTCTGTGTTTACTATTTGAAGTGGAGGAAGGAAATCAATTAAAGAGCACAAAGCCACAAGCAAACACAAAGCTGCTCTAACTGCCGGTGCAGGTTCCACCTCTGTGACATCATTTTCCAGAAAGGTTGAACCCTCACGGAGTGAATATGACTTTGCTTTACAAGAGGGAGTTTTTCATATCACACCATTGCCCATAATCATAGTTTCCGATCAATGGACTGCACTTCAGGATTAAATAGAAAGTTCTTCAATCCTAAATGTTGTTGTGCACGGACAAAGTGTGATGTCATTGTGACAAATGTATTTGCTCCTTGGTCAACAGATGAGCTCAAACATGACCTTGAGCATGTTCATTTTGTAGCACTTTCGGTAGATGCTTCAATCCATGGACGTGTCAAGTTGCTGCCTATTACGGTTCACTACTTCAAGGTACAAGAGGAACGCTCCTCCGTGGAGACAAAACTTCTTGATTTTGTTGAACTGAAAAGGTGAAACAGCTGAACTTATTTCAGAGGAGGTGATAAAAATGATACAAAAATTCCACCTGGAAAATAAAGTTGTGGCCTTCTCTGCCGACAATCCAAATACAAACTTTGGTGGACGAGGAAGACAAGGGAGAGAAGACGTGCACACTAAAGTCAGAAGAGCCCTCCAGCGAGAAGTTAGAGGTCTTGGATGTCCAGCTCATATTGTGCACAATTGTGCCCCAACTGCCCTACATACAATCCCAGTGGATGGTGAATATATTCTTAACAAGATTTTTGGATATTTTCATACATTTACTTTTCGTGTTGAAAGACTGAAGAGTTTTTGTGAGTTTGTGGGGTAAGAATATGAAAACATCCTTGGGCACAGCAATGTCAGGTGGCTCTCAATGTTCCCTGCTTTAGAAAGAATTCTTATGCTCTATCAGCCACTCAAGTCATTTATTTTGTCTGAAGAAAAGTGTCCAGTTGTCCTTAGGAAAGTATTTGAAGACCCTACAACTGAACTGTGGCTCACTTATGTCCACAGTAATATGTCACTTTTCCATGACACAATAAAATCCCTGGAGGGACAAGATCGCTGTGCCGTGGAATCAGCCGAGATCCTCAACACCCTTAAAACTTTGCTGTCTGCTAGACATGAGGAAGACTTTGTGCCAGGGATGGTAAAAAAACAAATCAAGGAGCTAGAAAGAGCTGAGGTTATAACACAAGCTTTCTACTTTCAAGTTGCTCGCTCTTTTTTTGATGCCTCGGTCCAATATTTCCATGCATGGGGAAAGCATATAGATGACCTTGAAGACCTTCAATGCTTGCTTCTGAAAAGAGTTCCTGCGAGGTCTGATATTCAGAAGACCGTTCAACTTCTGAACACAAAATACCCGAATGTAACCCTAGATGGAGATGCTTTGTTTGACGAAGTGACTTTTCTTAATGCATTCCTAAGGCTTCATGCACACGAGACGCCGGTACAAACTCTGCTGGACACACCTTTTTAGAAGATTTAACCGGCGTTTAGAAACGCCCGTTTTGCCGCGCTTTTATCGCAATTTAGTGGCGTTTTACCGCATTTGCATCTAGAAGAGTTTAGTTAAGCTATCATCATAGACCCTCCCCAAGCTCAAAAAACAGTATTATTAACTATTTCAGCCATTTTGTGAGTAGCAGCAGCTGTGAGAGCGACAGAGCAGTGTACTTGTATTTAGTGTATCACTTGCCACAAGTTGTGGATTGTCCATTTGCCACGTGACTTGCCACGTCACTTGCCACAACTTGTGGATTGTCCACTTGCCACATCACTTGCCACGTCACCTGCCACACGTTGTGGATTGTCCACTTGCCACATCACTTGCCATGTCACCTGCCACAAGTTGTGGATTGTCCACTTGCCACATCACCTGCCACAAGTTGTGGATTGTCCACTTGCCACGTCACCTGCCACCTGCCATGTCACTTGCCACAAGTTGTGGATTGTCCACTTGCCACGTCACCTGCAACAAGTTGTGGATTGTCCACCTGCCATGTCACTTGCCACGTCACCTGCCACAAGTTGTGGATTGTCCACTTGCCACATCACCTGCCTAGTCACCTGTCACAAGCTGTGGATTGTCCACTTGCCACGCCATTTGCCATGTCACCTGCCATGTCACTTGCCACAAGTTGTGGATTGTCCACTTGCCATGTCACTTGCCTCAAGTTGTGGATTGTTCACTTGCCACATCACCTGCCATGTCACCTGCCACAAGTTGTGGATTGTCCACTTGCCACATCACCTGCCACAAGTTGTGGATTGTCCACTTGCCACGTCACCTGCCACAAGTTGTGGATTGTCCACTTGCCACATCACCTGCCAGGTCACTTGCCACGTCACCTACCAAGTCACCTGCCACAAGTTGTGGATTGTCCACTTGCCATGTCACTTGCCACTTCACCTGCCACAAGTTGTGGATTGTCCACTTGCAATTGCTTAAAATATATTTTTCTATGGTTTTTCATCATTTTTGGGATTTTTAATGTCAAAAAAATAGGTCACCTTTAAAAACGCTTATAAACGAAAACGCGGCAAAATGTGGTAGCGGTGTTTTGCCGCATTTTGCATCTGAAACATGGAAAACTTTTGTGTCTTAACCCATTTTTTTGCTTCTGGAAAAACGCGGTTTAAACGCAATGCATAAAAACAGCAATAAAGGAGACGGTGTAGATGGACACATAGGAGGAGAACATTGAATGAGTTCCGGGACCGTTGAAAAAAGTGTCCAACATCCTCTGAACACGCGTTTCACATTGTCTCGTGTGCATGGGGCCTAAAAGAGAAAATACCTGGATGGAATAGATCAGCACCAGCAGTGTCTGTAGCCAGCAAGTGGGGTGCAGTTATGAACCATTTCACGAGAGTGGAGGTACTCCACGTTATCCTTCAAAAATGATCTGAAGTAGTCCTCTGTCTGCCAGGCAGCAATGCACCAGTGGAAAGAGTTTTCTCTCTCATGAATGATGTCTGGACTGCTGAGAAATCACGATTTCTCGTGGAAACTATTAAAGTGATTCTCAATGTGAAAACCAACTTCAAATTGTCCTGTTTAGAATTTGTGGAGAAAATCTCCAAAAACAAAAATATTCTCAGGCAGATTCATTCCTCTGAGAAATATGCAAGTTAAAGGGTCACTCTGGAAAATGTTGTAAAACTCCTCCAGTATTTTATATTGCTTTTGTTCCTTTAACATTTGTAGTCTTATAACAGTTATTAACCACTTAATAACCGCCCTATAGCCGAATGATGGCTACAGCGCGGTTTCTTATCTCTGGGAGGCTGTCATATGATGCCCTCCCAGAATTCCGCTCTCGCGCGCCCCCTGGGGCGTGCACTCGAGAGCTCATAGTGGCCGTTTACCACGTGATCGCTCCGTCAAATGACGGAGCGATCACTTGTAAACAAACCGGCGCCGGTTCCTCCCCCCTGTACCGATCGGAACAGCGGAGGGGGAAGAGATCATGTCAGCAGCGCTGTGGGCTGCATCTGCAGTGCCCACATCGCTGCTCCCCGAAAATTAACCCCTCAATTCCCTGCCAATACTCTGCAATACTCTGCAACACCCTGCAATACCCTGCAACATCCTGCAACGCCCTGCAATACCCTGCAACGCTCTGCAATACCCTGCAATGCTCTGCAACACCCGCCAATACCCTGCAACACTCTGCAATGCTCTGCAACACTCTGCAATGCTCTGCAACACCCACCAATACCCTGCAATGTTCTGCAACACCCGCCAATACAGTGCAACACTCTGCAATGCTCTGCAACACCCTCCAATATCCTGCAATGCTCTGCAACGCAATACTCTGCAATGCCATACTCTGAGATACCCAGCCATACCCAGCCATAGTCGGTAATACCCTGCAATACCCAGCCATAGACACCCCCCCTCCCGCCGCCCTCCGGTGCTTCTACCGACTCACCAATACGATCAAATCCAGAATCTTTTTTTTTTTTTATTCAGGCTTCCCAGCTTAGAGGTGAGATGCGGGGTCTTATTGACCCCATATCTCACTGTAATTAGGACCTGTCATGCCATATTCCTATTACAAGGGATGTTTACATTCCTTGTAATAGGAATAAAAGTGATCAAAAAATTTATTTTTAGGGAAAAAAATGTCAAACTAAAATAAATAAAGTAAAATGAACAATACATTTTTTTTTTAAGCGCCCCTGTCCCCATGTGCTCGCATGCAGAAGTGAACGCATATGTAAGTCCCGCCCACATATGAAAACGGTGTTCAAACCACACATGTGAGGTATCGCTGCGAACGTTAGAGCGAGAGCAATAATTCTAGCCCTAGACCTCCTCTGTAACTCAAAACATATAACCAGTAAAAAAAAAATTTAATCGACGCCTATGGGGATTTTTAAGTAGCGACGTTTGGCGCCATTTCACGAGCATGTGCAATTTTGAAGAGTGACATGTTAGGTATCGATTTACTCGGTGTAACTTCATCTTTCACATTATGCAAAAATTGGGCTAACTTTACTGTGTTTTTTTTTAAGCACAAAACTGTTTTTTTTCCCAAAAAAAGCATTCGAAAAATTGCTGCGCAAATACCGTGCGAGATAAAAAGTTGCAACGACCACCATTGTATTCTCCAGGGTGTTTGCTAAAAAAACATATATAATGTTTTGGGGTTCTATGTAATTTTTGAGCAAATAAATTATGATTTTTACATGTAGGAGAGAAATGTCAGAATTGTCCTGGGTGCTCCAGAACGCCTAACGGCACTCCCTGAATGTTGGGCCTCTGTATGTGGCCACACTGTGTAAAAGTCTCACACATGTGGTATCGCCGTACTCGGGGGTAATAGCAGAATGTGTTTTGGGATGTAATTTGTGGTATGCATATGCTGTGTGTGAGAAATAAACTGCTAATATGACAATTTTGTGAAAAAAAAAAAAGGAAAAAAAATCTTGATATTGCAATTGATAATTGTGGGAAAAAATTACAACTTCAAAAAACTCATCATGCCTCTTACTAAATACCTTGGAATGTCTTCTTTCCAAAAAGGGGTCATTTGGGGGTATTTGTACTTTTCTGGCATGTTAGGGTCTCAAGAATTGAAATAGACCGTCAGTACTTCAGGTGTGATCAATTTTCAGATATTGGTACCATAGCTTGTGGACTCTATAACTTTCAAAAAGACCAAATAATATCCACCAATTTGTACTTATTTTTACCAAAGATATGTAGTAGTATAAATTTTGGCCAAAATTTATGAAGAAAAAATTACTAATCTGCTAAATTTTATAACAGAAACAAAGAAAAATCTATTTTTTTACAGAATTTTCTGTATTTTTTCTTTTATAGCACAAAAAATAAAAAACCCAGCAGTGATTAAATACCACCAAAAGAAAGATCATATAGGTCCAGTGTTGCATGACTGAGTAATTGTCATTCAAAATGTGAGAGCACCGAAAACTGAAAATTGGTCTGGTTATTAAGGGTGTTTAAGTGCCCAGTGGTCAAGTGGTTAATAGAGCTTGCAGTCAGTGGTAGGAGATTGTGCGTGCTGTCTGCGTGCTCTGAACCCAGTATACACCGCTATATCCACCTATATAGCTAGCCATCTTGCTCGTTTTAAATAGAGCTTGCAGTCAGTGGTAGGAGATTATATATTATATTATACACCGCTATATCCACCTACATATCTCTTCTCTATTTGAGCCATCTGCCATCTGCAGGAGTTAGTGGAAGTTGTGTGTGCCTCCAGCACAATATACACTACCCAAATGCTGGTTTTCCCAACTCCCTTCAGGCCATTAGCATGTCTGGAAGGCCAGCAAGGAGAGGCAGACAGGCGTGAGCCGATAAAAGAGGGCAAGCAGGCTCTGTGTCTAGACACAACAGTGCTGCTCGTGGACACGGTGCATCGTCATTATTAGCACGTGGCCATGGGACACGCTTGTCCTTCTTTTCGGCAGCTGGACATGTTGAGCCGCAACATGCCAGCGACTTGGTAGAGTGGATGACCAAGCCCTCTTCATCCTCCTCATCCTCTCTCACCCAGGCACAGGGTACTAGCAAAGCAGCTGCCAACGCATCGTCTTCCCTCCTCTCAATGTCATCATCAGTGACTCCTTCCCTAGACCCACCACGTCCTCCTGAGGAGTCTCCTGAACTCTTTGAGCACAGTGTTGGGTACATGCTCCAGGAGGATGCCCAGTGTTTTGTAGGCTCTGATGATGATACTCAGCTAGAGGAAGGCAGTAGCTTGAATGCAGAGAGAGGGGATACTCAAGAAGGACAGCAATATGGCAGTCATGTTCCACAAGATGCAGCATACTGCCAGGTTTGCTCCAGCGATGAAGAGGGAGGGGATGATGAGGGCACTGACTCCACGTGGGTGCCTGGTAGGAGAGAGGAGGAGGAGGAGGCACATGTCCAACGAGGCAGGATGCCCTCCGGGGGCCAGCTTAGGGGCAGTACACCGACTGAATCCCACTGCAGAGCTCCGCCTGTGCAGGGCGCTGCCTCTGCCCGTTATTCTAAAAGTTCTTTGGTGTGGGCCTTTTTTGAGACGAGTGCATCAGATCACACTGCTGCTATTTGCAACATATGTCTCAAGCTTATCTCGCGTGGCCAAAACATCAGCCACTTGGGCACCACATGCTTGACCAGACATATGTTGACCTGCCATGCAGCTCGCTGGCAAGCGTACCTCAAAGACCCACACCAAAGAACAAAGCGGACCCCTCCTTGCTCCTCATCAGCTGGGATCTCCAACCCCACTAGACCTTCAGTCCTCTCTGAAACCTGCTCTGAGAGGAATGAAGGTGTAGAATTAGGTGTGTCACAGCCAAGTGCTTCTGGGCACTCTGCTAGCAGTACACCCACGTCCGATTATAGCAGGCAAATGTCCCTGTCCCAGCTGCTGGACCGGCGAAAGAAGTTCACTACCAGCCATCCACATGCCCAGCGGTTGAATGCTAGCTTGGCTAAATTGCTAGCACTTCAACTGCTGCCTTTTCAGTTGGTAGACTCGGCCCCCTTCCGTGAGTTTGTACAATGTGCGGTTCCTCAGTGGCAGGTCCCCAAACGCCACTTTTTCTCACGGAAGGCGATTCCGGCTCTCTACTGGCATGTGGAAGGCAATGTCCTTGCCTCGCTGGACAGGGCGGTCAGCGGTAAGGTGCATATTACCGCTGACTCATGGTCTAGCAGGCATGGACAGGGACGTTACCTATCTTTCACGGCCCATTGGGTTACTCTTCTGGCAGCTGGGCAGGATGCAGGACAAGGTGCAGTAGTGTTGGAGGTTGTTCCGCCACCACGCCTCCAAAATGCTACTATTGGTTGTGACACACCTCTCTCCTCCACCCCTCCTCTTCTTCTTCCTCCATGGCCTCTTCCAGTGCTCTGTCCTCAGAACCAGCGGTGCTGCGTAGGCGTTCCAGGGGCTACGCAAGTACGCAGGCAAAACAATGCCATGTTGTGCTTGCGCTGGTTTGTTTGGGGGACAGGAGCCACAATAGGGCGGATGTTTTGTCAGCTCTGCAGGGGCAGGCCGAGAGGTGGTTGATGTCATGCCAGCTTAAGCCAGGAATGGTGGTTTGCGACAATGGCACCAACCTCCTCTCCACCCTCCGACAGGGACAACTGGCTCATGTGCCCTGTGTGGCTCATGTCCTTAACCTGGTGGTGCAGCGGTACTTGGGCAGGTACCCGGGCTTATAGGATGTCCTGAAGAAGGCCAGGAAAGTCTGTGTGCATTTCCGCCGATCATTTAATGGCTGTGCTCGGCTGGCTGAGCTCCAAAAGGAGTTGAACCTGCCCAAGAACCGTCTTATATGTGACATGCCCACCAGGTGGAACTCAACTTTGGCCATGCTGCAGCATCTGCACACACATGCATGGAATAATGGACAGGGCACTTGAGGCAGAACAGAGGCAGGAAGAGGAGGACTTCCTTGCCTCTCAAGGCCCCCTTTAACCAGACAGTGTTCCTGCTGTGCCACCCATCACATATGAAGAGGATGAGGAGGAGGAGGAGGAGGAGGAGGATGATTGTGTCAGCATGGAGGTGGAGGCTGGCACTCAGCATCAGCAGCAGCAGCAGTCTTGTAGGGATGATTTACATTCCCAAGAAACCCGTGAACTTGTACGTGGCTGGGAGGAGGTAGCTGCAGATCATGTTGTCCTTAGTGACCCAGAGGACTCCGGACCGAATGACTCAGCTAACCTACGCTGCATGGCCTCCCTGATCCTGCAAAGCCTGCGGAAGGATCCTCGTATTCTTCGGATCAAAGAGAGGGACCATTACTGGCTGGTCACTCTCCTTGATCCACGGTACAAGGGTAAGGTTGCCGACCTTATCTTGCCATCGCAGAGGGAGCAGAGGATGAGACATCTCCGGAAGGCCTTGCAGAAAGGTCTGTGCAATGCGTTCCCAGAGACTGGGAGGTTACAAACTCCTGGTCCTGGACAACGTGTTGCTGAGGCATCGGTCAGAATGTGCGGTGGAGAAGGTGGCCGTCTGACCGATGCTTTCAGACAATTTTTTGGTCCGCAGCCCCAAGGTATGATCGGTTCCAGCAACCATCGCCAGCGTCTGATTTACATGGTGCAGGAATACCTAGGGGCAAGGTCAGACTTGGACACCTTTCCCACCGAAAATCCTCTGGCTTACTGGGTATCGAGGATGGATCACTGGCCAGAGCTTGCACAGTATGCAATTGAGCTACTGGTCTGTCCTGCATCCAGCGTTCTTTCGGAACGCGCCTTCAGTGCTGCTGGTGGCTTTGTTACCGATCACAGGGTGTGCCTGTCCACCGAATCACTTGATCGACTGACCTTCATCAAGATGAATCAGTCTTGGATCCCCCACAGCTCCCAAGCACCTGAAGCTGATGTAACCGAATATTTTTTTTTAAATATCACATCCCTTCAAGACTGCCTATGCTGATGCTGAGTGACTGTCCTGTTATGTTGATTGTCTATCCTCTTCCTCCTCCGCTGATATGTTGGAAGAACATTTTTGGTTCTGGGTGATGCCATCAGCCCAATTTTTCTGCCCCTGATTAACAGGGGCGTTTAATTCTAATTTTTGATGCAATGCTTTGCAGCAGGCCTAATTCCTGCAGTAAAACTAGAGTATATGGGAGAGGTTGCAGTGTCGTGGCACCAGCACGAGTGCCTAAGGCCCAATTTTTCTGCCCCTGTTTAACAGGGGCGTTTAATTACAATGTTTGATGCAATGCTTTGCAGCAGGGCTAATTCCTGCACTAAAACTAGAGTATATGGGAGAGGTTTCAGTGTCGTGGCACCAGCACCAGTGCCAGCAGCCCAATTTTTCAGCCCCTGTTTAAATGGAACATGTAATTACAATTCTTGATATAATATTTCACAGGAGGGACCGTTCCTGTGCCCACCCAGAGTAACTGTGAGGACTTATAGTGTTGTGGCACCAGCACCACAACCACCAAAGGCCCAATTTTTTTTACCACTGTTCAACAATGGCATGTAATTACAATTCTTGATATAATCGTTCACAGCAGGGCGCTCCAGCGCCCACCAAGAATCACTGTGAGGGCTTACAATGTTGTGGCAAAACCAACACCTTGTTCCGCCATTTCTGCAGAGCATATAGGGCAGGCCCCTACTTTCAAACATCCAACTTACAAACATCTCCTACTTGCAAACCGAAGGAGACAACAGCAAGTGAGATGAAAAAAGATGGACGGCAAAACAAATTATACAGGGGTGATAACCCTTACCTATGTTTTCCAAAAAGCTTAAAAATAGTTTTTTTGACTGGAGCTACACTTTAAAAATGTACCAGTTGAAAATTACAAACAGATTCAACTTAACGCAACAAATCTACACAGTCCCTGTCTTGTTTGCACCGCCTGTATACTGCTGTTCTGAGTATATAGGGCCTGGGGGCCACACGTATTTCCTTTTTTTTTTTTTTTTTTTTCTTTTTTTTTCAAATAAATTTTATTCAAATAAAAGAAATAAGGAACATACAATGGTATACATTAAGGCACGTAACAGAGATAAGGAGGATACATGAACACATCCAGGGCATGCCCTGTGAAAGAAGGAGACCGATTCACAGCAGAAAGTTCAACAAACAGTAACAACTTGAAATAGTGGGGACCAGCTGGATGGATCAAGAACCGTTCTGAACTTGACATAGGGAGGGTATTAATATCGGCTCCCTAACGGCGAAGGTGCCTAGGGAAACCTATACAGGTCCAGGTAAAAGGAGGAGAGGAAAGGGTGGGGGGGGAGGGAGGGCAGGGAGGGACAAAGGAAGGAGCGAAAAGGGAGGGGGGGGAGGGGCGTACATACTAGAAACAAGGACATAATCATACAAAAGGGAGCAAAGCAGAGATCACAATGTAGGTACCTGAGGGGCAGTAAAGGGCCACATCAGTCAGGGTAGACAAGCATATACTGAGGACACATTAGGAGTGTCGCAAGTCATTGTATATAAAAGACAGTCGATCCAAAGCTCGTTGATCAAGTGAGGACATGGATGCGTTGATAAACAAGCTCCATTTGGCGAAAAAGGCATTTTTCTGGGAGTCATGAGAAAAATCGGCTAGTAGCCTCTCCTTGTGCATGAGAGAAAGCAGGTCCTGTAAAAGTCGAGAGGTCGAGGGGCCAGGAGACGAGATCCAAGAGCGAAGTATAAGGCGACGGGCCATAAGTAGACATAGCAAGATCCAATCGACCAAAGCAGACTTGATAGGAGGCCTCAAGGTATGACCAGTATCCGGGGAAGAGGACCATGGTAGCAGCAAAGGGTCCCAGTAACCGAAGATTAGGAGCAGAGGTTCCTTGGGTAGTTTCAGTAGAGTGACATCGAAAATATAAGCAATGACTTTGTCCCAAAAGGCAGCAATTGTTTGACAGGACCAGAAGCGGTGGAAGAGAGATGGCTTAGGGCCTTTGCAGTGAGGACAGGATGCTCCGTCCAGTTTTGTTTTGGGAGACAGAAACGGGATGTAGGCCCTGTGGGCGATTTTGAGTTGTGTTTCCCTCCAAATTTCGTTGGGTGTGAGTTTCAAGACTTTGTTGAGACCCAGCAAGATCTTGTTGACAATGTCGGGGTCTGGGAGGTCCGAGGACCAGTTTGCAATAGAAGTGCTGGAGGCTGGCGGCGTTGAGCGTTCCAGAAGAGGTTTATAGATATCCGATATTTTAAAGCACTTATCTCGTAGCAACTGATCCATGAAACTGGGTTGGAAGCGGAGACGTTCTTCTTTGCAGCAGTGAGTGAGAAAGCTGACACATTGTTGATAGTGCAGGAAATGCGATGAAGGAATGGAGAATGAGTTCATCACTGATTGAAAAGGGAGAGGTTTGCCAGTGGACGGGTCGCACATTGAGGAGAAAAGTGAAAGACCTTGAGCAGACCAGGACGAAAATGCCTTGTAGTGGAGGCCTGGGGAAAAACACGGGTTTCCTTGAATAGGCAGGTGAGGGGAGATGAAAGGTGGGAGGTTGGCCAGTTTCCTGGATTCTCTCCAGGCTATCGCAGTGTCCCTGAGAACAAGGTTGTGTTGATAGGGGAGGGGAACAGATTTCCAGCGGCAATGTAACAGGGCAGGCAAGGAGAAAGGGTGGGCCATAGCAGATTCCAAATCAAAGTTGGAGTAACGAGATGAGCAGGAGATCCAGTCCAGACCAGTTCTAAGTAAACATGCTAAGTTATACAATCTAACATTAGGTAGACTGATACCCCCCTTGCCCCTGGGAAGGTACAGTTTTTTATATGCAATACATGGTCGCTTGCCACGCCACAAAAATTTCGAAATAGCAGAGTCCAATGAAGTGACATCTTTATGTTTAAGTAAAAGCGGTAACGTTTGCATAGGGTATAAGAGTTTGGCGAAGCTGACCATTTTTACAAGGTGGCACCTTCCCAGGAGCGAGAGGGGAAGATCCATCCAGTTGGTCAATTCTTGGGAGATCTTCGATAACAGAGGGGGGTAGTTTAGATGATACAACGAAGAGGGCAGTTTCCCAATCTTAATACCCAAATATGTAATAAAGGAGGGGGCAACCGAGAATAAGGAGTCAGTGGACCAGGAGGGAGTGGAATGGGAACCAATGGGAAGAATTTCACTTTTAGAATAGTTAATGCGAAGCCCTGAGCAGAGCCTAAAATTGTCAAACACATGTTTGATAGTGGGGATGTCAGCTGCTGGGTTAGAGGTGAAGATGAGCACATCATCTGCAAACAGAGATGTGCGGAGCTCCTTACCCCCTATGTCTATGCCGTGTAGTGGGGCGTTAAAAGTTAGGTGTCTGGATAAAGGTTCAAGAGCGATGTTAAAAAGTAGCGGGGATAATGGGCAGCCCTGTCTGGTGCCCTTGTGAAGCGTGAAGCTAGGTGAAAGGAGGCCCGCCGCCACCAGGCTAGCAGTGGGGGAGGCATACATGGAGTTTATGAGGTGGGAGAAGGGGCCCGTGAAGCCTAGTTTGGAGAGGGTTAGCGAGAGCCAATCGAAGCTAACATTATCGAAGGCTTTTTCGGCGTCTAACGTAATAATAGCATAGGACCCTTTAGGGTTTTGTTTGGCCGCTTCCAGGGCCAATAGAACCTTACGGATATTTAGAGTGGCTGTTCGCCCTTTGGTAAAACCCGATTGGGCCGAGTGGATCAGGTGAGGCATTATGTCGGCTAGACGTGTGGCAACAATCTTTGAAAGGATTTTGACATCCAGATTTAGGAGAGATATAGGCCTGTAGGAGCCGGGCTGCAATGGGTCCTTTCCTTTTTTGGAAAGCAGTTTGATAATAGCTTGATTCCCCGAAGGGAGGTATGGGCCTCCCGCCCAGATAGCTGAATAAACAGATAAAAGAGTGGGGGCCGCAATGTCAATGTGGTTTTTATAAAAATCGCTGGTGAAGCCGTCTGGACCGGGGGCTTTGTGGGAGTTGAGATGTCGTATGGTGGACTCTATCTCAGAGAGAGTGATGGGGGCATTAAGCGTGTCCAACTGGTCAGGAGAGATTGAAGGGAGGAGCAGGGTGTCTAGGAAGTGTCGAGCCTTCTGTTGTACTATGGGGTCCGGGGCATAAAGATTAGTGTAAAATTTCAACATTGCCTCGTTAATGGCTTGTGGAGTAAAAAGTGTGCGACCCGTATGATCAGATAAGGCGGTGATGTGGGTAGGGCGATGGCTACCTTTACAGAGCCGTGACAGAAGTCTTCCGGCCTTATTACCGAATTTGTGGAAGGTGGCATCTAGGTGGGCCCGTTTTGTATGTTCAAGGGTATCTGCCCAGGCATCAAAATTGGACTTGGCAGAGACCCATTCGTCGTGATGAGCAGGGGAACTGGCAGAGGATAGCTGCTGTTGGGCAGCGTGAAGTCTGGCACTGGCCGACTTGTAGTGTTGGAGAGCGTGGCGTTTAAAAGATGTGGCATAACTGATGATGCGTCCCCTGAGGAACGCCTTACCAGCGTCCCAGAAGAGGTTTGGGTCAGCGGAGTGGGGGGCATTTGTGGACGAGTACTCTGCCCAGGCCTTATCTAGATACGTACGAAAGTCAGAGTTGTTGTTTAGGAAGGCAGGGAAACGCCACAGGTTAGGATGAGGAGGTAGATCTAATCTATCGAGGGTGACTACTACCGGAGCATGATCCGAGATCACAATGTCTTGGATCTCGGTGTCGGATATGAGGCCTAAGAGATCGTCAGACCCAAAAAAGTGATCTAGTCTTGCAAGAGATCTGTGAGGGTTGGAGTAAAATGTAAATTCTCGGTCAGAAGGGTGTGAGAGGCGCCATAGGTCCGTTAAGTGTAACGAATCCATGGTGGACGCGAATAAGGTAGGATTATGGACGGTCGTGTTCGAGGATGGTGACTTGGGAGAGGATCTGTCTAACGAGGGGTGCATGACATCATTGAAGTCACCACCTACCAAGTGGGGTAGGTGAGTGAAATCAAGTAACCATGTAGAGAGTTCCTTATAAAATTGTCCAGTAGGACTATTAGGAGCATAGACGTTGGTGACGAACAGCTCTTTAGTACCCAGCCGAAGCTTAGCAGTGAGAAAACGGCCGTTGACATCTGAGGTAGAAGATAGGACAGTACATGGGAGGTTTTTGTTGATCAAGAGCAGGACACCAGCCTTCCGTCCCACAGACTCCGCTCCATGTACAGAGCCCACCCACAACTTTTGCATGCGAGGGAAATCAGATTCAAGTAAGTGGGATTCCTGCAGGAGGGCGATATCCGTCTTAAGACGTTTAAGATGTTGTAGGACTTTCATCCTCTTATGCGGGGAGCGGAGGCCCTGGACATTCCAAGAGACTACTCTAAGAGGGGCTTTTGTTGGGGGTATGGAAGGCTGGTGTGCTGGGTATAGGGCGTTGCAGAGATCAGATGGCCTATGCAATGGAATGATTGGATCAGGGGAGGAGGTCCTTGTATGAGGGATCTAAACATGTAGGGGGGGGAGCCCCGGTGAACAATGAGGAGGGGAGGGGGGGAGAGGGGACCGGGAGACCCAAAGGGGTAAAACAACGTAAATAAGGGAATAACCAAACAAGTAAGCAAAAAAACACACTTCACTTTTTTCCGCATGAGTTCACTGTGTAGATAGGTACGCTCCCCTGACAGAGCCCCAGGGGGGAAAATAGAGGTGCCAGCGGATCGTCACGAAGAATCTCAGTGAAACAGATAGTTCGGGGACGAATTTCGCTGCGGGGCGGCTGATAGGCAGTGGGAGATAGAAGATACACAGTGAAATCATGACAACTCTGAAAAACCGTGGTGACTATAGTAGTGCAAGACTAGACATAGCTATTCGAGGGAATACAACTTGCATGAATATAGTAACACAGTAAACAAAAAAGAAGAAAAGACACAAGGAAAACAATAAAAAAAATCGTTACCAAATATAACCTGAGTGGCCCTAATTGAGCATACAGAAGAACCGTGGCGGTGGGTCGGAGGAACATGATGTCTGCGGAGCCCAGTGTCCGAGTCCTCCATGGCCTGTGGGAGACCAAAACCGGGAGCTGGAGAGACAAAGGCCTCGTGACTCAGGCTACGGAGGAACAGATAATGTTAGAAAAAAGCAAATCATCAGTGGGAGAACAAGAGAGGTTTCAACGTGGATTGTTGCGGAGCCGGTGATCCGGTGCAGATGCCCTAAAGCGCTTCGGTGAGTCTTTTCTGGGGCTCCTCTGGTCTAGCGCACGCAGTGTCGAGGCCTGTTTGGATGGTGTAATTGGCAAGACGTCCGAGCGGATAGAGCGCAGAAATGTTTCTGCCTCGGTAGGGTCCTGGAAGGAAAGTTGTTCCCCCTTGGGGGACTTGAGGCGTAGAACTGCGGGGAATGCCAGGGAGAATTTGATCTGCATTTTAAACAGTTCCGAGCAGATTGGTTGAAAGGCTTTACGTTTCTTAGATACTTCAATAGAGTAGTCCGCAAAAATTAGGATTTTAACACCATCAATCAGTAAGGTGGGAGATTGCCGGAACGCTTGTAGAATACTGGCCTTATCTGCATAGTTAAGATACTTGGCAATAACCGGGCGAGGGTTTTTGCGATCAGCGTTGAAAGCGCCCATGCGGTGCGCCCTTTCCACTACGAAAGGACCTGGAAGACCCATGGCCTCTGGTACAAGTTTGGAGCAGAAATCGGTTAATTCAGCCGTAGGGAGAGCCTCGGGGACACCGACAAATCGCAGATTAGAGCGTCTGGATCTATTCTCTAAATCGTCTAATTTCTGGATAATGTATTGTACAGTTTTGTCCTGGGACCGTTCTGTGGCCTGAAACTGGAATAAATCATCCTCCACTTCTGAGACTCGGTGCTCAAGGTCATTTAGTCTGGTGTTATGTTCAGTAAGCTGGGCCTTAATTTGCTGCATCCCTGCCTGCACGGCTTTTTCGACCGAGGCCGTGATCATGGGGGTCAGTAAGGCCGCCACAGCCTTGGCAATGCGCTCGGTGTGGCCGTCTCCACCAGGGGATGTCAGATTGGCCTCCCCACGTGGGAGGTGTGGGGGCCCAGTGGCTTGATCCCGAGGTTGGGGAGGTCCGGCGTGGGCTGGGGAGGCGTGGGAGGTGTTCCCGCTTACCTCCATAACTGCATCTGCGAGATCCGGGGTTGAGGCCTGCAGCGCTGAAGCGGAGTAGGCCGAAGCCGGGGGCTCGATTTGCGGCCGGTCCGGAGGCGCCGCCGCGGCCGCGTACGACCGGGTCCCTGGCTTTTCCAAAAAGCGATCCATGCCAGGGGGATCGAATGGGGGGACACACCGGTCCGGTATCGGGTTGTGGATCCGCCAGAGGAGGCTTTATATGCCGATTTGTGAAGCTCTGTGCGGGAGCTAAGCTGAGACGCAGCTAGCCCATGCGGCGCCGGAACCGGAAGTTTCCCTTTTTTTAATATGGGTATGGGGTTCCCCTTAATATCCGTACAAGACCCAAAGGGGCTGGTAATGGGCAGGGGGGGCTACCCATGCCATTTTTCTCAATGATTTTCAACCATATTGCAGGAACCAGATATAACATTAAAACCGCAAGCAGTTTGAAATGACATTATTTCCGTTAAATATCATTTTGTGCAGGGACTGTTCTAAACACGGGAAACACGTGGCACTTCACAGGCATACTATATACTGTGATGGCCAGGGCTCATGATCAGAACAAGGCTTGGTTACGACACAGGATGGATGCTAATTTATGCCCAAGATGTGGAAAATCTTTCATATCCAAATATTCAGTCTTGTTTATATTTTGGATATTTGGTGGACATCTCTGATGGGGGTGATGCTATATGTAAGGATAATAAATATATATGGAGGAGTTTTTAATATATACACTTCCGGAACATGTGACCGAAAGTGACAAGTGCTTTCCGGGGTCATTGGTTATTTTGGGGTCATTTTGTACTAATAAGCAATGCTGTTTGGGGGGTCCACACCCCAGAGGATGACTGTTTAGTTGAAACGCGTTGGGTGGACCCCCTTACAGACATCGCTACTCTGTTTTATGTTATTACGATTGAACCAAATGTGAGTGTAATTTTATGAATTTTTAATAAATTGGATGTTAAAACGTTATCACGCTATGCTAGTTTAATACTTCCATGGTCTTTGATACCTGAGCCCCCTATTTTCGTGGGATGAGCACTATAGGACGATCGCTACGGATGATTTCATGACCTGAAGACTTGCGGGAGATTACACACTAGATGTATGATTATCTGGTTTGCTAACCTACAGGCCCATATGACTCGAGAGGCGTAAGCCTTCCTCTGAGTCCACGTCATTTGGTAAGCCTCCTCTCCCCTTCTTTATCACGGTGGTGGTGGTATTATTCTACACAGCAGAAGTTGAATTTCACCTTTTTTACATCACCTCCAGTTTGGAATTGTGATTGATATTACACATTTCAAGGACTATTAGACGTTCACTTGATGGACTGTATATGTTAAATTAATTGTATTTACTTTAACCTTTTGTGTGCATGAGGTTCATGCACTCTTCCACCTGGGAGTAAGATCTCTTGATATATAACAGAATTGACACATATTTTCCTTTTTTTGAAGTGTATGTAATTTTCTTTTCTTGAATTAGTGCCTTACTGTTTCATGTGGTTTGTTGCCACCTAAGCGCCACACTTTTTTGTTTTAATTTTTGCATCTTACTGTGTAGTCTTCTGTAGAGTTGGCAGCTGGGTAGAACACATCTTTTCATAGTGCAGTATTTTTTTAAACCTTTATTCCAGTAAGTGTGAACTTACCTGTGCTGAGAGTTGTGTACATGTAGTGTGTGTACTTACCTGTGATGAGAGTTGTGTGCATGTAGTGTGCGTATGTACTTACCTGTGATCAGTTATGTGCATGTAGTGTGTGTGGACGTACCTGTGATGAGAGTTGTGTGCATGTAATGTATGTGTACTTACCTGTGATGAGAGTTGTGTGCATGTAATGTGTGTGTACTTACCTGTGATGAGAGTTGTGTGCATGTAATGTGTGTGTACTTACCTGTGATGAGAGTTGTGTGCATGTAGTGTGCGTATGTACTTACCTGTGATCAGTTATGTGCATGTAGTGTGTGTGGACGTACCTGTGATGAGAGTTGTGTGCATGTAATGTGTGTGTACTTACCTGTGATGAGAGTTGTGTGCATGTAATGTGTGTGTACTTACCTGTGATGAGAGTTGTGCGCATGTAGTGTGTGTACTTACCTGTGCTGAGAGTTGTGTGCATGTAGTGTGTGTGTGTACTTACCTGTGATCAGTTATGTGCATGTAGTGTGTGTGGACGTACCTGTGATGAGGGTTGTGTACATGTAGTGTGTGTTTACTTACCTGTGCTGGGAGTTGTGTGCATGTAGTATGTGGACTTACCTGTGATGAGAGTTGTGTGTAAGTAGTGTGTGTGGACTTACCTGTGCTGAGAGTTGTGTGCATGTAATGTGTGTGGACTTACCTGTGATGAGAGTTGTGTGCATGTAGTGTGTGTGTGTGTGTGTACTTACCTGTGATGAGAGTTGTGTGCATGTAGTGTGCATATGTACTTACCTGTGATGAGAGTTGTGTACATGTAGTGTGTGTGGACTTACCTGTGATGAGGGTTGTGTACATGTAATGTGTGTGTACTTACCTGTGCTTTGAGTTGTGTGCATGTAGTGTGTACTTACCTGTGCTGGGAGTTGTGTGTGTGAACTTACCTGTGCTGCGAGTTGTGTGCATGTAGTGTGTGTACTTACCTGTGATGACAGTTGTGTGTATGTAGTGTGTGTGGACTTTGATGGAACCAATCCCACACTCCAATTGAGTGCTTCCGTCAGTATATCCCGCTTCCTCCAATCTGACTATCAGACAATATATTCTCATAGCTGCACTGAATAAGTCTAGCCGTAAATAGCTTGTAGAATCTTGAACTCTTTATTGGACAGAATACAGACTTTTATACACATTTTACACAAGGGGGTAGATAACGAGGTAGGGCTGCTCATGGATACTCCCCCCTCCCCTATAGCAACAACTTAAAATACAATTACACAATTAACATGTTAATTACCCCAGCACTTAAGTCAGCCTAGGTGACCAGACAGTCCGTCTCTGGAGGTCAATGTAATCAGCTCTTTCAAGGATTGTGTATTGTTCAGAATTAACAACCTAAGAATAGTCTTTACATATATCCTGGGAGATACTGGGGATAAATATTACTTATATTTTAAGTAATCCAAGATATATTCTCTCACTCACCCTGCATCTGGATGGCATAGGGTGACTTAGACATAAGAGTTATGTGGGGAGCTGAAACATGGGTTTCCCAACCTTTCCAAGGGATTCTGGGTTTCATGTGCCCTCCCGTCACATCTCTCCCCTTTCGGCAGAAGACTAACACAGGAGGAGACCCCAGGGTGGTTGGGCTCAGTTCGTCATGCTTTTGAGCATCTGGGCCTACTGTCCAGAATCCCTGGGGTATACAGGTGGAGACTGAGGTCCCATCTACCTTTACAGGAAATCTATCCTCTGTTTGTTGTGGGCAGAGGCCAGCAGTGCTCTGTTCCATTGCCAGCAGTTCAGGAGCTTCTCTACATCATCTGCTCCAGCTAACTGTTGGGGAGAGAGGCTGACTGCCCCAGATCCTTGGAACTCCAAAGTTGTTACCGGTGCTGGGCAGAGGTTGGTAGCACTCTGCCCGGTTGCCAGCACTTCTGCTGGTTTTCTGTTAGTGGAGACCACAGGCCCATCCACAGACACCAGATCAAGCTGCAGTTGTGAGGTGACAACTACATCCTCTCCTTGGAACCTGATCTGCAGCTCGTGATAGACTGCCACCTCCTCACCCTGGGCCTCCCAAATTGCAGCAGGTGTGGGGCAGAGGTCTTGGACCCTCTGTCCGGTTGCCAGCACTTCTGCTGGGGGTTTGCTAGGTGGTTCCTCCTCTATAGAAACTTCTATTAAATCCCCAGTCTCTGGAATTGCTAAAACTGTGGGACAGAGGTCTTGGACCCTCTGTTCAGTTACCAGATCCTCAGCTGGAGAAGATTGTTGTAACTCCATAGATGCTGCTGGCAGAAAATCACATGTCCCTGTCAGTGTTGTGGGAGAAAGGCCGACTACCTCTTCTCTCAAGAAGGCCGAAGCCACTGTTGGTGCTGGGCAGAAGTTAGCAGAACTCTGCCCTGTTGTCAGAACTTCAGGTTTGGGGATGACAATCTTCAGAGTTTTCACTGCCGATTCTCTGGCATGCTGCTGAGCGTGTTCTAGCAGTTTCCTGTATGCCCTTTCCAGATGCTGTTCCTTCCTTAACAAATGGTCCAGATCAGGTTTAAGCTTTGAGACCCCTGAAAGATCGAGCATAGCCTCTCTATATTCTCGCAGGTCCTCGAGGGTAGGTTCCCCTTCATCACCAAACACAAAACGATCTGTAAGGCTCTCCCACAGCAATCCAGGGCCTCCAAAGTCATATCCCTCCGGAGAGCATTCTGTTGTCTCCCCTAAATATCCCTGCTCCACGTGCCATTGCAGAGCCCGATAATGATTGTCCAGCTCAATCTCCTGCTGGACCAGCCTGTCCAACTCAGTCACCCATTGCTCCTGGGGCCACTCTCCCAGGAATGCCATCCGCAATGCCCGTTGGTCACTGGCCCATTGCTCTTGGGTTGGAAAGCACTTGCTCTGCTTTATACCAGCGAGCTGGAGAGCTCCAATCCAGAGCTCCACCCGAATCCGCTGCCTGAGCTCCAGGTATTCATCCTCAGACACAGTCCTGGTGTATGCTGAAAGGATGATCCGCAGCAGCCCCAGGAACTCTGATGCCAGGTCCATATCTCTACTTAGGTGACTTAAGTCTGCTATCCTGAGCATGGATCCCAGTGGAGGTTTGGATGTCCGAGACTGCAGGAAGCATCCCACTGCTTGCCACCAATGTGACAGAACCGATCCCACACTCCGCTTGAGTGCTTCCATCAGTATACCGCTTCCTAAGTCTGAATATAGATATCAGATATTCCAACCGCTCACAAGCACAAAACAAGACGACACTTGCTTAGCTGCTCAACATGGACTCATTTATTAGAACCAAAATGCCAAGTATTTATAATAGAGTAGAAGACTAAAACCTAACCTAATTAGCATGAGCTAATTGTCTAATCATTGACCCAGACTAGTTGTCTGAGGGATAAGACTTTTCGGCTCCTAGCTCACTAACAATTCAATAAACATTACCAAAAACATCAACACAGGGTTAATTAGCCCAAACAACAATGTGTGGAATACTATTACAAGCCAGAGTAGACTCGTTTAAATTATACAAGCCAACAGACAGGTGGCTGGAGTTCATGACATTAGCATCTGACAGTGTGTGTCCCAACAGCATGAGACAACACACATTATATATACATATATACAGCATTGAATCTGACTAGCACAGATTATTGTGGGGTTTTCATTCACCCTGTGCCCCTTAAAATCCAGGGCCCATAATCAGTCTGCAATAGGCTCGCATTCAGTCCTCTCAAAATGCCTCAGTCCCGGTAGGGTCTGTTACACATACTATACACACCCCCCAGGTATGAAATTTAAAGGAATATTACACTTTTATTGTTTCACTTTAATCATTATTTAAATCACTGCTCCTGAAAAAACTTTAAAACTTTTTTTTTTGCATTGATCCATGTCCCCTGGGGCAGGACCCGAGTCCCCAAACACTTTTTAGGACAATAACTTGCATATTAGCCTTTAAAATTAGCACTTTAGATTTCTCCCATAGACTTGTACAGGGTGTTCCGCGGCTTCTCGAATTTGCCGCGAACAACCCAAATTGTTCACTGTTCGCTGAACAGGCAATTGTCGAGTCGAAACATGAGTTCGACTCAAACTCAAAGCTCATCCCTATCCCCCACCCAATTCCAGAATCTTTTCTCTATATAATCTTGGACTAATAGAGGTAAGGTTAGGCACATTCCACCACAGGTTCAATAGACAGATTGTTATTGCCAGAGTCACGTCAAATCTCCTATTCTATATTGAACTGCTGTAACAACGAAAACGAAAATAAAGCATTTTTTTGGATCCTGCACTCTCGTTACCTTTAATTTTTTGGATCCTGCACTCTCGTTATCTTAAATTTTTTGGATTCTGCACTTCCGTTATCGTTTGTCAAAATGAAAACGAAAATACCTGAAATTCGGACAAAAACTAATGCACATGTCTACATATAATACTGCCCCCAACCCGATAACATAAACCCCACATATAATATTGTCCCCCCCACTGATAACATAAACCCCACATATAATATTGTCCCCCCACTGATAACATAAACCCCACATATAATACTGCCCCCCACTGATAATATACACCCCACATATAATACTGCCCCCCACTGATAACATACACCCCACATATAATACTGCTCCCACACTGATAACATACACCCCACATATAATACTGTCCCCCACTGATAACATACACCCCACATATAATACTGCCCCCCACTGATAACATACACCCCACATATAATACTGCCCCCCACACTGATAATATACACCCCACATATAATACTGCCCCCCACACTGATAATATATACCCCACATATAATACTGCCCCCCACACTGATAATATACACCCCACATATAATACTGACCCCCACATTGAAAATATGCACCCCACATATAATACTTCCCCCACACTGAAAATATGCACCCCACATATAATACTTCCCCCACACTGATAACATACACCCCACATATAATACTGCCCCCACACTGATAATATACACCCCACATATAATACTGCCCCCACACTGATAATATGCACCCCATATATAATACTGCCCCCCCACACTGATAATATACACCCCACATATAATACTACCCCCACACTGATAATATACACCCCACATATAATACTGCCCCCCACACTGATAATATACACCCCACATATAATACTGTCCCCCACACCTATAACATACACCCCACATATAATACTGCCCCCCACTGATAATATACACCCCACATATAATACTGCCCCCCACACCTATAACATACACCCCACCTATAATACTGCCCCCCACACTGATAATATACACCCCAAATATAATACTGCCTGGTGCCCTCCACTGATAATATACACCCCACATGTAATACTGCCCCCCCCCCCCCACCCAGGTTGTTATGGTGTCAGGAATATTGAAGCACATCATTTATATTATTACATTGTAATTTAAAATTTAATTATTCAACTCACCATAATGCAGAATCAGTGGAAGCCCTGAGCGTGTCACCTGCCACATCGCCTACAACCAGATGCCATCAGGTGTCTCCAGCAGAGTCCCTCCTTACATCAGGCATTGTCAGCAGAGTCCCTCCTTACATCAGGCATTGCCAGCAGAGTCCCCCCCTTACATCAGACATTGCCATTATTATTATTTGACTGAGTTCTCTAAAGGCCCGATGGAAAATGTCAGATGGAGCCTATACACGGTCAGAATTTCTGAAAAAAAAAATCTCCCATCAAACATTTTCCATTGGAAAATCTGACCGTGTGTACAGGGCATAAGACTGGGATGTCATTAAAGTTCATGTGTGTGTAAAGGCAGGTGTCCCAATACTTTTGGCAATATAGTGTTTCTCAGTGCTGCTGACTTATTGAAAACGATACTATTCTGCCCTGAACGATCGACTCCATTTGATTGAATCCTATCAAAATTAATCGGATGAGACATTAAGGCTATTAAATTGTTTGTGGATTTGATTGTTTTTATGGAATTACACAAAATGCAGCAAGCTGTACTATTTTTAAACATACATAAAGACAACACAATGGTATAAACAAGATTTATTGAAATATGTAAACATTTTTTTGCATATGCATTTGTACTGTGTTAAAAAAAAAAGGTTGCATCTGCATGTTATAAACATGTCCTGAAGGACTTGTACAGGCCCCTCTTGGAGAGCTCAGGAAACACAGGATATCCTGCTATGGGTGTGGGAGAGAGATACAATTGTGACAGATCCGATCCCACACTCTGAGTGCTTCCGTCAGTATATCCCGCTTCCTCCAATCTGACTATCAGACAATATATTCTCATAGCTGCACTGAATACAAGTCTAGCCGTAAATAGCTTGTAGAATCTTGAACTCTTTATTGGACAGAATACAGACTTTTATACACATTTTACACAAGGGGGTAGATAACGAGGTAGGGCTGCTCATGGATACTCCCCCCTCCCCTATAGCAACAACTTAAAATACAATTACACAATTAACATGTTAATTACCCCAGCACTTAAGTCAGCCTAGGTGACCAGACAGTCCTTCTCTGGAGGTCAATGTAATCAGCTCTTTCAAGGATTGTGTATTGTTCAGAATTAACAACCTAAGAATAGTCTTTACATATATCCTGGGTGATACTGGGGATAAATATTACTTACTTTTTAAGTAATCCAAGATATATTCTCTCACTCACCCTGCATCTGGATGGCACAGACTTAGCCCTTGTACACACGGTCGGAGAATCCGTCAGAATGTGTTCTATCGGACCGTGTTGTCGGATAATCCGACTGTGTGTGGTCTGCATCAGGCTGATTCCGTCGGAATATCCGTCCGACCCAATTTTCCAACTTGTTGGAAATATTTCCCGACCAACTGGGCCGATCGGACATACTCCGATCATGTGTAGAGAATTTTGTTCGGACCGAGTGCCATGCATGCTCAGATCAAATTCCTACATCAAAGCTATTGGCTACTAGCCTGAATGTAGTCCCATCGTAACAAAATTACGTCATCACGTTCTGAAAGATCGGATTTTTCGACACCTTTGTCCGACCATGTGTGTATGCAACAGTTTCGGACAAGATCCGTCGGACAAAATCCGATGGATTTGGTTGTCGAAAATCTCCGACCGTGTGTACAGGGGCTTAGACATAAGAGTTGTGTGGGGAGCTGAAACATGGGTTTCCCAAACTTTTTGAAGGGATTCTGGGTTCCATGTGCCCTCCCGTCACAACAATAGACTGTTATAAGGTTTTAAACATTGTCAGATTCCTCTGAACGTGTCACAGTGGTAAGAATTTGTATTTCTGAGTATTTGAGTCTGAGAAGAATGAGGAATGGAGGGAGAAAGAGAGAGAGAAAGAGAGAGAGAGAAAGGGAGAGAGGAAGAAAGAAAAGGAGAAAGAAAGAAAGGGAGAGAGAAAGAAAGAGAAAGAAAGAAAGGGAGAGAGAGAGAAAGAAAGGGACAGAGAAAGAAAGAGAAAAAAAGAAAGGGAGAGAGAGAGAAAGAAAGGGAGAAAAAAAGGGAGAAAGAAAGGGAGAGAGAAAGAAAGAAAGGGAGAGAGAGAGAAAGAAAGGGACAGAGAAAGAAAGAGAAAGAAAGAAAGGGAGAGAGAGAGAGAAAGAAAGGGAGAAAAAAAGGGAGAAAGAAAGGGAGAGAGAAAGAAAGAAAGAAAGAAAGAAAGAAAGGGAGAGAGAAAGAAAGAAAGGGAGAGAGAGAGAAAGAAAGAAAGGGAGAGAGAAGGAAGTAAAAGAAAGAAAAAAAGGGAGAGAGAGAGAGAAGGAAGTGAAAGAAAGAAAGGGAGGGAGGGAAGGAGAGAGAAGGAAGTTAAAGAAAGAAAGGGAGGGAGGGAAGGAGAGAGGAGGAAGTAAAAGAAAGAGGGATGGAGGGACAGCAGGCCCAGATCCTACATCATAATAGAAATGTGTGTATTTCAGAAAGTTTAACAATCAGCAGATAAAGATACTTCAAACACCTGGTGTTAGCGATTCAATTATCCCGGCACCATGGTTGTTATGGTGTCAGGATGATTGAAGCACATTATTTACTTTTTTTTTAAAACATTTAAAGTTTATTTTATTTAATCATTAGTACAGGTAGATTTAGTCATGCACAGTAATCATGTATGGATATTAATTGTATATCGTGGTGAATTTGGGTCTGAGAGTCTTGGCTTTGTTAACATTCAACTCAGATACAAAGGAAAAGCAGCAGAACATCTATGACTCAATAAACGTACATCACTTAAGATTTCTATGGATTGTGAAAGCCTGTGGCTGATTTACACATAAGTTTTTGAATGAGGACCCATGCAGGTGCTCCTTCGTGTTACCTGAGTTCTATACTAGTGTAGGTTAGTTAACTGAAAGTAAGGAACAGTTAGAGATGAAAGGGAATTCCAGTAAGAGTAAGGATTAGGGAAGTTTTGAGGTAGGTTTTGTTGATTGTTGTTTTGAAAATGTGCAGGTTATAGACATGTGCAGTGTAAAATATTTTGTTTCGGAATTTCATTTTCGTCCGAAAAATTAATTTATTTAGTTACTACCGAAATTAGTTTTTATTTATTTTGTTTTTCGTTCAAAAATTGCATTCATCCGAAAATCCACATTAATTACGGTCGAATCTGTCTTTAAAGGCTTATGGTGTCTGTCGAATGTATAAAGAAGATTCGACGGAGCTAGAATATAGCATACTTCGTGTGAACTTTAGAACCCTATTAAAGTCTATGGGACTCCAACGTTCAAAATCTAAAGTGCTCATTTTAAAGGATAATATGCAAGTTACTGTCCTAAAAAGTGTTTGGGGACCCGGGTCCTGCCCCAGGGGACATGGATCAATGCAAAAAAAAGTTTTAAAAATGGCAATTTTTTCGGGAGCAGTGATTTTAATGATGATTAAAGTGAAACAATAAAAGTGTAATATTCCTTTAAATTTCATACCTGGGGGGTGTCTATAGTATGCCTGTGAAGGGGCGCATGTTTCTGGTGCTTAGAACTGTCCCTGCACAAAGTGTCACTTATGCAGGGAAAAAAAGTCCTTTAAAATCACTCGCAGCTATTATGAATTGTCGGCTCCGTAATACAGAGAACACTCATTGAAAGTCATTGATAAATAAAAAAAAGCGTGGGGGTCCCCCAAATTCAATTACCAGGCCCTTCAGGTCTAGTATGGATATTAAGGGGAACCCTGCGTCAAATTAAAAAAAAAATTGACGTAGGGGTCCCCCTAAAAATCCATACCAGACCCTTTATCCGAGCACGCAACCTGGCAGGCCGTCACGGAGAAGCCTGGGTTTCCCCTTGTGTCAGAGGGGGGCGGAGTCTAGTGGGCCCGCCCTCCGCACATAACAAACTTCAGGCCGCCGGAATCCCCGTAGGGTCTCCTCAGTGGAGACAGATGGATTTGCTGAGCTCATTCAGATCAGCCGTTGCTGGATAGCAAGAGTGGATTACCACCACTGGAATCTATTTTTTTTTTTTTTTTAATGAAGGAATTTTTCAAAAGTGTGTTTGTCTTATTAAACTATTTTTTACACTTTCTTTGTGAAATGGTAGAGGTACTTTTGTACCCCCTTACCATTTCAAACAGGGGGGCGGGATCTGGGGGTCCCCTTGTTAAAGGGGGCTTCCAGATTCTGATAAGCCCCCCGCCCGCAGACCCCCACGACCACCGGCCAGGGTTGTGGGGATGAGGCCCTTCTCCGCATCAACATGAGGACAAGGTGCTTTGAGGGGTCATAGACCCCCAAAGCATCCTCCCAATGTTGAGGGCATGTGGCCTGGCACGGTTCAGGAGGGGGGCGCTCTCTCGTCCCCCCCTCGTTTCCTGCGGCCTGCTAGGTTGCGTGCTCGGATAAAGGGTCTGGTATGGATTTTTAGGGGTACCCCCACGTCAATTGTTTTTTTTTTTTTTGAGACGGGGTTCCCCTTAATATCTTTACATATTTAGGGGAACCCCACACTTTTTTATTTTATTTATTTTTTATCAATGACTTTCGATGAGTGTTCTCTGTATTACGGAGCCGACAATTCATTATAGCTGCGAGTGATTTTAAAGGACTTTTTTTCCTGCATAAATGACACTTTGTGCAGGGACAGTTCTAAGCACCAGAAACATGCGCCCCTTCACAGGCATACTATAGACACCCTCCCATACAAAATTTAAAGGAATATTACACTTTTATTGTTTCACTTTAATCATTATTAAAATCACTGCTCCCGATAAAACGGTAGTTTTTAAAACTTTTTTTGCATTGATCCATGTCCCCTGGGGCAGGACCCGGGTCCCCAAACACTTTTTAGGACAGTAACTTGAAGAATGTTTTTTCTCTGTCGAATATTTTCTCTATATAATCTTGGACTAATAGAGGTAAGGTTAGGCACATTCGACCACAGGTTCTATAGACACAGATTGTTATTGTCAGAGTCACATCGAATCTCCTATTCTATATCGAACTGTTGTAACAACGAAAATGAAAATAATGCATTTATTTATGTTAGATCTTTTGTTTTTCGGATTCTGTGCTTTTGTTATCGTTTGTCAAAACGAAAACGAAAATAGCTGAAATTCGGACGAAAATGCATTCGGACGAAAACGAATGCACATGTCTAGCGGGTTACTCTCATTCTGCTTCATTACACTCAGTGCAAATCCTGACCTCCCTGGGGCCCTAAGCAAAATTCTGCCAAAGGGCCCCCTACCTGACCCGTGATGCCGGGAGCTATGTAAACCATTTTCCATTGCCACATAGTCACACCTGACACTGTGACTCTGGTGTAAAGGGTGCTCTGCTCACAAAAGCCTGCCCCCACACTGATAATATACACCCCACATATAATACTGCCCCCCCACCCTGGCTGTTATGGTGTCAGGATTAGGGATGAGCCGAACACCCCCCGGTTCTGTTTGCACCATAACTTTCGAACGGACCGAAAATTAGTGCGAACTTTAGAACCCCATCTATGGGACTCAAGCGTTCAAAATAAAAAAAGCTAATTTTAATGGCTAAGATGCAAGATACTGTCCTAAAAAGGGTTTGGGGACCCGGCTCCTGCCCCAGGGGACATGTATCAATGCCAACAATGTTTTTAAAACAGCCGTTTTTTTGGGATGTTAATGACGTTTAAAGTGAAAAAAGTGAAATATTCCTTTAAATATCGTGCCTGGGGGGTGTCTACTTTATGCCTATGAAGTGGCACGTGTTTCCTGTGTTTATTGCAGTCCCTGCACAAAATGACATTTAACAGAAAAAAAGTAATTTAAAACTGCTTGTGGTTTTAATGTAATATCCAGTTTTGGCAATCTGGATGAAAATCATTGAGAAAAATGGCATGGGTTATCACCCCTGTATAATTTTTTTGCAGTCCATCTTTTTTCATCTCACTTCCTGTTGTCTCCTTCCGTTTGCAAGTAGGAGACATTTGTAAGTTGGATGTTTGAAAGTAGGGGCCTGCCTTATGTGCTCTGTAGAAATGGCGGAACAAGGTTTTGGTGTTGACACAAAACTGTAAGCCCTCAAAGTGACTCTTGGTGGGAGCGCAGGAGCGCTCTGCAGTGAACGATTATATCAAGAATTGTAATTACATGCCATTGTTGAACAGTGGTAGAAAAATTGGGCCTTTGGTGGTTGTGGTGGTGGTGCTGATGTCACAGTTGCTCTCGGTGGGCACAGGAACGGGCCCTGCTGTGAAATATTATATCAAGAATTGTAATTACATGTTAAACAGGGGATGAAAAGTCGGGCCTTAGGCACTGCTTGCTGGTGCCACAACACTGCAACCTCTCCCAGATGCTCTAGTTGGAGAGCAGGAATGAGCCCTGCTGCAAAGCATTGCATCAAAAATTGTATTACATGCCCCTGTTAAACAGGGGCTGAAAAATTGGGCTGGTGGCATCACCCAGAACCAAAAATGTTCTTCCAACATATCAGCGGAGGAGGAAGAGGATAGACAGTCAACATAACAGGACAGTCACTCAGCATCAGCATAGGCAGTCTTGAAGGGATGTGATATTTCAAAAAAATAATAATTTGGTTACATCAGCTTCAGGTGCTTGGTAGCTGGTGGTGATCCAAGACTGATTCATCTTTATGAAGGTCAGTCGATCAACCGAGTTGGACAGGTGCACCCTGTGATCGGTAACAAAGCCAACAGCAGCACTGACAGTGCGTTCCGAAAGAACGCTGGATGCAGGACAGGCCAGTAGCTCAATTGCATACTGTGCAAGCTCTGGCCAGTGATCCATCCTCAAGACCTAGTAAGCCAGAGGATTTTCGGTGGGAAAGGTGTCCAAGTCTGACCTGCCCCAAACATCCAACTTACAAACGTCTCCTACTTGCAAACGGAAGGAAACAACAGGAAGTGAGATGAAAAAAGACGGACGGCAAAACAAATTATACAGGGGTGATAACCCTTCCCTATGTTTTCCAAAAAGCTTAAAAATATATTTTTTGACTGGAGCTACACTTTAAAAATGTACCAGTTCAGAATTACAAACAGATTCTACTTAACACAACAAACCTGCACAGTCCCTGTCTTGTTTGCACCGCCTGTATACTCCTGTTCTGAGTATATAGGGCCTGGGGGTTCCACGCCTCTTCTTTTTTTAATATGGGTACGGGGTTCCCCTTAATATCCATACAAGATCCAAAGGGGCTGGTAATGGGCAGGGGGGGTACCTATGCCATTTTTCTCAATGATTTTCATCCATATTGCCGGAACCAGATATTACATTCAAACCGCAAGCAGTTTTAAATGACTTGTTTTCTGTTAAATGTCATTTTGTGCAGGGACTGTTCTAAACACGGGAAACACGTGGCACTTCACAGGCATACTACAGACACCCCCCAGGCACCATATTTAAAGGAATATTTCACTTTTTTCACTTTAATCGTCATTAAAATCACTGCTCCTGAAAAAACGTCCGTTTTTAAAAACATTTTAGGCATTGACCCATGTCCCCTGGGGCAGGAGCCAGGTCCCCAAAACCTTTTTAGGACAATGTCTTGCATATTAGCCATTAAAATTAGTACTTTTTATTTTGAACGTTTGAGTCCCATAGACTTCAATGGGGTTCTAAAGTTTGCAAGAATTTTCGGTCCGTACGAAAATTCTGGTGCAAACCGAACCGGGGGTGTTCGGCTCATCCCTAATCCTGACACCATAACAACCAGGGTGGGAGGGCAGTATTATATGTGGGGTGTATGTTCTCGGTGTGGGGGGCAGTTTATAGGTGTATATTATCAGTGGGGGCAGGCTTTGGTGAGCAGAGACCCCCCTTTACACCAGAGTCAGTGTCAGGTGTGACTGTGTGGCAATGGCAAGTGGTTTACATAGCTCATGGCATCACGGGTCAGGTAGAGGGCCCTTTGGCAGAATTTTGCTTAGGGCCCCAGGGAGGCCAGGATTTGCACTGAGTGTAATGAAGCAGAATGAGAGTGTAACCCGCACATTTTCAACACAACAATCAACTAAGCCTACCCCAAAACTTCCCTCATCCTTACTCTTACTGGAATTCCTTTTCATCTCTAGGGATGGCCGAACAGTTCGCCCGGCGGTCGTTTCGCGGCAAATTTTGGCTGTTTGTGGTCCGCCAGTTCGGCGGACTATTGGCGCCGTTCGCCCGGTGGACTTCCATGTTTTTACTGTGTAAAGGAACTTTGACCTGATGACACATCCATCATGGGGTACAGGACAGCCAATTGAGACATGACAGCACATGGACACTTGGACATTCCCCCTAACTTATAAATACACCCGATCCGGCGGCTATTTTACATTCTTTCTTCTGTCACTATAGGGAAAGGTTGCTGTGTGGAGCAGGGACAGATAAAACGCTAGCTATTTGGTACACAAAAGTTCTTTTCAGGACTGGTATAGGTGTTAGGTGTATATAGGTTTGCAGTGCTACTGATTGTTGCAGCAGCCTGAGTGTCTTTTGTCAGTTTAGATAAAGGGACAGAGCGCTGTGTGCTGCTATTTTAGGGACAGCCAGATTAGTCATCATCATTATCATCATCATTAGCTGTTACTATCAGGTCCACAAAAGTGCTATTCGAGTAACCAGTAATTGTTCCAGTCTCCTCTGTTTTGCCAGTTTGCATAGGGACAGGAAGGAAGCAGTGTGTCAGGCAGTGAGGGTCAGTTTAAACAGTAGCTGTTACTATTGGTTCCACAAAGGTTCTTTTCAGGACTGGTATCAGTGGTATGGTAATAGGCTTGTACACGTATAATATTCTTTCTTCCAAATATAGAAAGAATATTATACTTGACTGCTGCCCTTCTGCTGCAGTCTGCTAATCATTCACAACTCACTTGTTCCACAAAGCTCTTTATCAGGACTGGTAACTTGGTCTGTGTAGGGTGCTACAGTACATAGGGTTGAGTGAGGTACAGTCTGCCGTTCTGTAAGGACCGGTATCGGTCCACAATACATAGGGTTGAGGTGCACCACTGCTGACCGCTGCCCTATACTGCAGCAGTCCTTCATCGGTATAGGGACTAAGAGTTTTGTCACAGGGTGATTTAAAAAATGACAGGCAGAGGAAGAGGCAGGCCCTTCCGCAGGGGTGGTAGGGGTAGGGCAGGAGCACCAGCCTTGAGCCAAAGTGGGAAGTTGCAGAAGGTGCGTTCAATTACTTTAAAGGACGCACCAGACTTGGTTGAGTGGCTCAGTCAGCCTTACTCTTCTGCACCCTCCTCATCCTCTCGATCTGCACCCTCTTCTTCACTCTCTGCTATGTGCACCCCCAAAGACACTACCACCACCACCACCACCACATACCTTCCGCTTGAGTCACAGGAATTATTTTCCGATCCATATCAAGAGGACATTTCTGATGCGCAGCCACTCTTGGCATTGGATCAGGAAGAGGAGGCAGCAACAACCGCTACTCAGCAGTCTGATGACAGTACCCAGATCAGCCCAAGGAGGAGGTTGGTCCCCGGTGTTGCTGCTGCCTACTCCGAGATCTCTACTTATAGTGGTGGGGAAGGTGACATTGATGATGACGTGTCTAGTGATGTCACGTGGGTGCCCACAAGAGAGGAAGAGGAGGGGAATTCAGAGGGAGATATGGACCAGCAGATAGGGAGGAGAAGCAGGAATAACTTACATTGCACAGGAGGGACAAAGCAGACTGCAAATGTATCAGGAGCGAGTCATCGACCATGTACGGTCACATCTGGTGCTCCCTGGTAGTGATGGCCGAACAGTTCACCCAGCGGTCGTTTCGCGGCAAATTTTGGCTGTTCGCGGTTCGCCACTTCGGCGGACTATTGGCGTCGTTCGCCCGGCGGACTTCCGTGTTTTTACTGTGTAAGGGTCCTTTCACACTGACGTTCCGTATGTCCGTTTTTCATCCTTCCGTTTTCGGAAGAAAAACGGACATACATGTATCTCTATGGAATAGCGGATGTCAGCGGATGAATGTCCGCTGACATCCGCTGACATCCGTCTCCGCCATGTTCCGTTTATTATAACTAGGAAAAAACTATTTTTTCATCCGTATGAAAAACGGAACAGACGTAAAATGGATCTCAGCGTACGATCCGATTTACATCCGATCCGCGGACATCCGTTTTTTACCAAAAATATGGTGTTTTATTAATATTTCAATAAAAAGATAACCTATGACCCAGGTAGTGGTCTAACCAGGAAGTCACATGCAGCCCATGAGCCCAGTGTGTGGAGAGAGAGAAGAGAGAGAAGAGAAGAAGAGAGAGAGAGAAGAGAATAGAAGAGAAGAGAGACATGGCTAAAGATGTGTCCCATGAGCGCCTTATCAACCTGGTGCATGCCAGGCCAGCTATCTGGGACAAGAAATGCAGTGAATACAGTGACCGTATTACCAAATCCATCATCTGGGAAGAAATATTCAAAGAGGTCACACCAAACTGGACCACAATGAATCAAAAACAGCGCAAGATACGAGGTAAGAAGTTTGGGGTGGCTTGTGAGACTTGTAGCACATCCATATGTCACCCATCTGTCATCAGTGTCACCTGTCAGTGTCATGTGCCATCTGTCATCAGTGCCACCTGTCAGTGTACATTCCAGTGTCATCAGTGCCACGTCTTAGTGCCATGTTTTGGTGCCACATATTAGTGCCATGTGCCACGTATTGATGCCATGTGCCAACGTGGCACATGGCACTAATATGTGGCACAAAAACGTGGCACAAAAACGTGGCACCAAAACGTGGCATGTTGCACTAATACGTGGCACCAAAACGTGGCATGTGGCACTAATACGTGGCACAAAAACGTGGCACGTGACACAAAGACGTGGCACATGGCACTAATACGTGGCACCAAAACGTGGCACATGGCACAAAAATGTGGCACAAAAACGTGGCATGTGGCACTAATACGTGGCACCAAAACGTGGCACGTGGCACTAATACATGGCACCAAAACGTCGCACGTGGCACTAATACGTGGTACCAAAACGTGGCATGTGGCACTAATACGTGGCACCAAAACGTGGCACGTGGCACTAATACGTGGCACAAAAACGTGGCACGTGGCACTAATACGTGGCACAAAAACGTGGCATGTGACACAAAGACGTGACACATGGCACTAATACGTGGCACCAAAACGTGGCACATGGCACAAAAATGTGGCATGTGGTACTAATACGTGGCACCAAAACGTGGCACGTGGCACTAATACATGGCACCAAAACGTGGCATGTGGCACAAAAACGTGGCATGTGGCACTAATACGTGGCACTAATACGTGGCACCAAAACGTGGCACATGGCACAAAAACATGGCATGTGGCACTAATATGTGGCACAAAAACGTGGCACGTGGCACTAATACGTGGCACAAAAATGTGACACGTGGCACTAATACGTGGCACAAAAATGTGGCACGTGACACAAAGACATGGAGCATGGCATCAATATGTGGCACCAAAACGTGGCATGTGGCACTAATACGTGGCACAAAAACATGACATGTGGCACTTTTTTTGCCACGTATTAGTGCCGTGTGCCACGTTTTGGTGCCACATATTGATGCCATGTGCCATGTTTTTTTGCCACGTATTAGTGCCACATGCCACGTTTTGGTGCCACGTGCCATGTATTGATGCCATGTGCCACGTCTTTGTGTCACGTTCCACGTTTTTGTCCCACCTATTAGTGCCACGTATTGATGTCATGTGCCACGTCTTAGCGTCACGTGCCACATTTTGGTGCCACATATTAGTGCCACGTGCCACGTATTGATGCCATGTGCCACGTCTTAGTGTCACGTGCCATGTTTTGGTGTCACGTTCCATGTATATTAGTGCCATGTATTAGTACCACATGTCATCTGGTCACGAAGGGGGTTTAAGTGCCCAGGTGTCAAGTGGTTAAGCTTTTTACAGCTGCTTGCATGTGTTTTACAGATAACTAATAATTAATTTTCTGTTAATTTTGTCTACTTTTCATATGCAGGGAAAAAAATTGTGACACGTTGGACATCAATTAGGGACAGTTTTCGATGTGAATTAAATGAGGAAGCAGAACAAAATAGAAGTGGTGCAGGAACGCAACAAAAAAGAAGAAGCCCCTTCTATGAAATGTTGGGGTTTTTAAGAATAGTTATGGACTTAAGAAAGCAAGTACTAATTCCATACCTTTTTGCTCTCCAAAATTAAATTAGTTGACCAAGTCTATCAAATCATAGACTCATTTAGAACAGTAATGGGACACATGGATTCAGGGATGGACTGGACATTGTGACTACCGGGAGTTTCCCAGTGGGCCGATGGCTCAGTGGCCCTGGTTCAGCAGCCTCCTATTGCCTCTGAGGTCCGTATTGATCTACCTATCATTTGCTGACAGCTTGCACCTGACAGGTAGATCGAGATTTAGCCAGCATGCAGAGTAGCGCAAGAAGTGTCTGTGTGTAGTAAGTTCTCTCTCACGTCACGCAGCGCTGCTCGTTTCCCGGCAGCCCCTCCTCTGTTCTCGTCTATCCCAGATGATGTCACAAGCCAATGGGGATAGACAAGAAGAGAGGAGGGGCTGCCAGGGAGCGAGCATGACATGAGAGAGAACTTACTACACACAGACGCTTCCTGCGCTACTCTGAATGCTTGCCAGGCTAGAAAACAAACACATAATGTGCCCTGATGATGTGCCCATGCCCTGATGTGCTGTATTCTGATGTGTTGTGCCCTGGGCCAGTTTGGATGAATTCCAGGGCCACATTTTTTGTCCCAGTCCAGCTCTGCATGGATTATGTATTGTAATAAATCGACTGTGCTGTCCTGTAATCCATTGATCAACATAACTTTTTACAGTACAAGCACCAACATTTCAGCAACGGAAGAGGAGGAGGATTCGGACTCTGCAAATATATCCCAAGCCACAGAGATTGGAGCCGAAGAGATACCAGCTGAGCATGGTGCCGAACAACCCGGGTCATCCGAACCCTCTACAATTTCTGCATCATCAAGAGCAATCGCCCAGGAAAGACGTGTGCCTGTAAGAATCCCATACAAAATGACTCATTGTAAAATGTTTACATTGATAAATGTTCTAAAAACGTTCTCCCTCAACAGAATCGTTCTGTTCGTGTCACAAGTACAAGACAACGCGGAGGACAAAACAGGCCAGATTTGGAAGGAGCAATGATTCAATTCATGGAAGACATGAAGGAAAGGAGGAGGGCTGACCCAAGGGATCCTTTTTCTGACCCCTCAGATCAAGATGCAGTTTTCCTAAGGAGCCTGTACCACCAATTGGCACAGGTCCCCATACATTGAAAACTGGAGGTGCAAATGTTGATTTTTAGTTACACAGGTGCATGTGTAAGGTCTGCAATTTCCAATGACCCCATGCTACCACTCATAAATGAGCAACAACGCCCCTACCAGGGTTATACATTGGACCCTGCTACAGTTAACTTTTCACATCAGATGTATCATTACCCTCAAAGTATTACCCCCATCACCAAAATCAACTGGTGTCTGCAATGTACTGACCCAACCTCAAGTGGCACCTCTTAGTAGTAATCCCCATCAGCAACATCAAGCAACCACCAGTGTCCACAATGTATTGACCCCACCTCAAGTTGCTCCTCTTACCCAGCCTATCTCCAGTTCATATGAGGCATCAAGGTCTCAGATGCACTCCTTTCCTAGTTCCTCCCAATCGACCAATATATATTCTAATTCCCCCAAAGAGCCTTTTTACCAGGATCTTTAAAGTCATTGCACTAGTGTGACCCGGCACGTAAGGTCTGGAGACTGATTAGGTCAATCTTAGATCGTCTTGAGCAACTTTTTTGTTGGCTTGACTGTGAGTTTTAGCTGTGAGATGACCTGAGTTTGAGGATGCACCACAGATGATCAATATGGTTTAGGTTTGAAGACATGCTTGGCCAATCTATCACCTTTTTAACCTCAGCTTCTTTAGCAAGGTAGTGGTTGTCTTGGAGGTATGTTTGGGGTTATCAAGTTGGAATAATGCCCTGCGGTCCAGTCTCTGAAGGGAGGGGATCATGCTGTGATGCTTCAGTATGTCACAGTACATGTTGGAATTCATGGTCCCCTCAATGATCTGTAGCCCCCCCACTGTCGGCAGCACTCATGCAGCCCCAGACCATGACACCCCCACCACCATGCCTGACTGTAGGCAAGACACACTTGTCTTTCTACTCCTCACCTGGTTGCCACCACACACAATTGAACCAAATATGTTGATCTTGGTCACATCAGACAACAGGACATGGTTGCAGTTATCCATGTCCATAGTTTTTTGGTTTTTATAAAATGTGAGGGGTTTACTCACTTTTTTGTTCGCAAAATATGTTTATATACATGTTATTTTTTATGGTTACACAATACATGTTTGCATATAATATATTTTGAGATATATACTGTGGTCACTTATTTTATATGACATGAATAAAAAATATTTGACTGCATGGAAAACTGCATTTTATTTTTGTACTCTCAATACACTAGATAAAAATTTTAAGACAAAGTAGATGATGGATTACATAGGCAACGCATAGCAATGTTGGCACTACTTAAACATGAGCATACTGTCATGGAACCTCTCCATCAGGGGACATAAAATGGTCTGCAAACTGGTCATGCAGAGCAAGGATAGAATAGCTTGGGCGCAGTCCACAAAGATTGACAGAGGGCAAATGGATTTCATCTTCATCTTCCATGCTGATGCCTTCCTTCTCACAAATTAAGTTGTGCAGCACACAGCATGCTTGAATAACACCTTCAGCATTGGCCAGTTTCAGTTGCAAGGCTCTGTGGAATATGCGCCATTTGCTACTGAGTATGCCAAATGTGCATTCAATGTACCTCCTTGCTCTACTGAGTCGGTAGTTGAAGATTCTCTTTTTGCTGTTTAAATTATGTTTTGCATATGGCCTTAAAATGTGCCTTGAGAGCGCAAAAGCCTCATCAGCCACGAGGACATGAGGCATATCAGGTCCAGATGTTCCAGGAAGTGGTTTGTCAGACGGTAAGTTCATCCTGCCCTCTAGAAGCCTTCTCCCCATCCTGGATGCCCTAAACACTCGGGAGTCAGCAGTGCTGCCATACGCGCCAATATCCACTGCGACAAATTTATAGTTGCTATCACAGATTGCCATCAGAACCACTGAAAAATATTTTTTGTAGTTGTAATAGCTGGAGCCAGATCCAGGAGGCATTGTAATCCGAATGCGTTTGCCATCCAAGGCTCCAAAGCAGTTTGGAAATTGTGTGTTCTTCAGGAATCCATCTGCAATTTCCAACCACATTTGTACATCAGGAACTGGCATCACAAGCGGTTTTAACTCCTCCCATATAGCCTTGCAGGTGTCATGTACAATTTCTGATATTGTTAATATACCCAGCAGAAAATAGTGGCTTAAACTGGTGAAAGTTTGACCCGTGGCAAGAAACCTAAGATGAATATAAATGAATGTTACTAGACTATAAACGATAGTATATGTGCATATAAGCTCTATACATCCAATACCAGAGGAGGGGGAGAGGAGCGATGTGTCAGGAGGATGCTTCGCTGGACCATGGGACAGGTAAGTGGTTGTTTATTAAAAGTCAGCGGCTACACTTTTTTGTAGCCAATTACTTTTAATAGGGTGGAAGTCCGCTTTAAGCGGGTTTTAGGTGGCAGTTGAGAGGGGTCTAGGTGAGTGGCGGGGGGAGGGAGTTATGTACATGCCTTGGCAAATATCAAGGGTTTTGACTATTGGCTCACGGAAGTAGGGGGCTCATAATCTAAAATAAATAACAGCAAGGCTGGTGTACCTGAGAGTAAGTATGAGGCGATCTTCGGGGGGCACACAACGTCTCATGTTTGTGTCCAAACGCTGCAGACGTGGTTGAAGTTTTTCAAGGACGAAATCAAACGTGGGGATAGTCATCCTGGTAAAATTGTAGAATTTTGTTGGGTATCTTCGCAAATCGCCATAATGCAGAGAAATGAAACCCTCATAGGGCCTCTTCAGCAGCATGGGATGTGTCCAATAGGTACGACATTTTTGCTGCAATCTTCCCCTCCTCCGACTCTCCACTCTCCTCACATACTCCATAAGGACAACACATGTCACGTCGTCCCAAAATCGGGTAGAAATCATAGCTAAAAATACTACAAACGCACAGAGACAGGTAACAGGACAAAAAAAAATGTCTGCACACAATCACTGGGACCACAAAGCAGCATGGGAAACACAATGCATGCTGGGGAAGAGCAAAATCTCATGGGAGATTAGATAAAAAAAGGATGTAAAACGGATGAGAAACTGAAGAAAAAGCAATGAAAAACAGATGTCAATTTAAAAAACGGATGTAAAACGGATGTAAAACGGATGTAGACGGATGTAAAACGGATGTTTACGGATGTAAAAACGGGTGTCAAAACTTACATCTGCATCTGTTTTTCAACCCCCCCAAAAAAAAATGAACTGAACTGAACGGACTGAAAAAAGGAACGTCAGTGTGAAAGGACCCTAAGTACGTCAAACAGTTCGACCGTGTGTACGCGGCATTAGACATTGGTTTAAAGTTTGAATAACTACCA
This sequence comes from Lithobates pipiens, assembly GCF_037356315.1. NCBI lineage: Eukaryota > Metazoa > Chordata > Amphibia > Anura > Ranidae > Lithobates > Lithobates pipiens. Next base: position 3,259,941 of record NW_027507746.1, read on the forward strand.
TTGTTAACGGTATTAATAATCCTGTTTATTTACATGAATGGTGCATTATGACACATTAATATACGAGCACTATGCAGCACAAGACTACACTGACTCCCTCTAGTGGCCAAACTATTCACTTACACGTTCATTCTATCTATATATGTAATTACTAAAACACCTCACCTGTTTTATAAAATATAAAGTATCCTTCTACTGTACGGGGCATTATATCTTCTTAATATTGCAGACAATACAGAAACAAACCGGCTCATACACTTTACAATTAGACACCCAACAATAAAAAAGGAAGGAGAGGAAAGAGTGTGAAGGAGAAGGAAAAGAAAAAAAAAGGAAAGAAAAGAGAGAACACAAAAATTCTCCCAGGTCTTCCACAACATACAAACAACCTGAATCATTAGAACAATTTATTTGTGGCTAGCTTCACCAGAGTGCTAGAAAACACAATAAAGAAAAGGTATAACAAAACTGACATCTGGCCCTACTTAGACCTCACTCCACACAAGGGCTTGTCCTGGAAATGTTAGCCGTATGCAGAGCACACAGCCAGATCTCCTGTTTCTAATAACATAATTTCCTGTCTTAAAGATATAATACTTTACCTTACCTTTCAACCCACTCATCCAAATGAACAGACATGACCATCCTTCTTACGTTCTCAGTTCCATCAGCCTGACACCCCCTGCGAGTCATCTGCTGGCTCTTTTATTTACATATCAACAGGAAGCCACACCCTGGAGGGTTTGCCTCCAACCAGCTAAACACTTTCTACAAAGCTTGTGACCTCACAGCAGCAACACAGGATGTGAATGACCATATAAAGGACAATACAATACAATACAATACAGAAAAAGGTGGTGTCTTCACAGAACAATCAGACAACAGGAGCACCTCATCACGGCATATAGAAGGAATAGAGACAAAAACAACATGAGTAAATATACCCCGACTTCCTTCAACTATGATACGCTGCAAAAATAAAAATGAAATCCCCACAGATTCCCAGACCCTTAAGAGGATTCCAACCTTCACTAGCTATAGATCTGGCTTTGCCTTTTAGGTTTCTTAGCCTTATCCATATGGGCCTGAACTTTGTCACCAGTATCCCCGATCCAGGTATAGCAATCTTTACTTATGAAATCCCAGGAACCACCCTTTGGATTGTGGGAACTTCCTTGTAGCTTCAACAGTTATATAAAAACATCCCGTCCTCAATGGATGAGAAATTGTTCAATCATTTCATAAGCTCAAGTCCCACCGTGTACAAGCAATTCCCTTCCAGCTGTCCCTGACATTCTTACCTTCTCTCCCGCCATCAGATCCTCATGATCGGCCATTACATAAGATGCTGGGACAAGATTCACCAGCACACATGAACCTCTTGCCTTAGGGGAATTACCTTATAAGCTGTAGATCTACATTAATACTAAACAAAAGTTGAAACATACTTGTGGACTATCTAGTTTTTCCGATACCAAAGCTGGCAAGAAGCAGAGCAATTGTTAAAATTATAATAATTTTTACCCTCTAGAAATATATTGTTAAATTCTATTGACAAGTGTCTGTGTGGATTTTACTAGTTTTTCAAAACTCCTCACACCAAAATGAACGTCCTATATATCATACACCGCTGTCATTGCTGGGGCACTTAGAGCTCAGTGGAGACTCAGAGTAGACCCCACCATGTGTCATGTTCACTTTCTTAGCTAGTTGGAAAATGCACTTTGAAAATATAAATAAAAAGATACCACTCATCCTTTTCTAGGTCTTCAATCTTCTTTACAATGACCCAGTCACCTGTCACAGACTTGGCTAGAATAAGAGTAGTTAGGATTATTGGTTTGAAAATTTGTCATTCTCACCACTCTCATCCCCCTTTTCCTCCTCATTACAAACTGGAGGAAAACACACAGGGTTTAGAATGGAGCAGAAAAAAACATTCGTGTACATTGGTAAATTGTCATTGACATTCCTCAAAACCGATAATAACGAAACCCTCTGTAACCCTTACTTTCACGTTCTTACTAAAATACAACACCCGCCACACGTAAGAGGGCTGCTGCGGTGGGTTCAGACATCTTATTGTTACTACATACAAACACTTAGATACAAAATGTGGGGGAGATATTTAATAGTTCCAAATCAAAAACAACCAAATGGAATTCTGTCTTAACTCTTAGAGAGAGAAAAAAATACATACAATGGGAAAGACACGAGAACATCTCAGAATATTGTATGGACCAGCCACACAAAGTTCTAAAATGGGCATGAGAATTTTAACCACAGTTCCTCCTCTGAGAATCACAAAAGCAAGTACAACACATCCATCAACTCACTCACCATTACAGATTTCTGAATCCGCAGTTGCGCTACATCAACTCCAGAGGGATACCCAACATAGTATCCTTGGACCACCTATGTCAATCTTTAAAGGGGTCTAATGGCCTTAGCCCCAAAACTAGGCTGTTTATGTACTGTGCAGCAGTCTGACTGTGGGAATCCTCCAATACTTGCCTTGCATGGACCTCCTAGTGCCCATGGCGATTCAAATCGGCTTATCATCTTACCCCTGCGTCCAGGGAAACCATTTCACCTATTTAGGAGAGCACCGCCCGGTGTCTTCTTCTGCGGTGGATCGACAGACTACAGCGAGTCCCCCAACTAGAAACCCCATCCAAGGTGTAAACCCTACCCCCCGAATTAAGACTCTACCCCTCACAGTGTATGCATACACAAGCGTTTCCTTGGTACGCCCATACACTGCGTCGCCAGATTATGCCACACAGAAAACACAATTATGCCCGCTTACTCTACAGAACAATGTGGCTTCTCTCTCTGTATCTAGATATTACAACAAACAACATGGATGCCTGCTGTTTGCTCTCTACCCAAAACTGTATTACAGTATAAAACTAAAAAGATAACTGGAATTAAATTTAAAACACTCTTTGAAACGTCAGTGTTTTCCCATTGTCCTTCCAAACATGAGTCAGAAGACCCCAGACTCCTCCCGGCTCCTCCCACCAACTTCCTGCGGATACATCAACATGAACCCATCAAACTGGTTCATTTACATATCAATGTTACAGGAAAAGGGAGGGGGAGGGGGAGCCTGGTCCCATATGCAGGCTATACAATACAAGCCTAAAAAACAATGAATTGCCCTCTGAGAAACTCCCATACATTTGTAAAATAGAAATAACACACCGCTGTGTACAAAAACTCAGTTAAAACTAGTTTCACTATCCACTGAAATCCAGTGCAAAGTAGAGATTTCAATGAAAACCAAAATTCTATACAGAAAATGCTTAACTGAAAAATCATGTAAAAAGTACTAAAATAGAATTCGCTTAAAGGGAAATGGCGCCTAGAGAGAAGGCGACGGCCCAGACCACATGGCTACACACAAAGGAATTGGAGCAGTTTCCACTCTGGGATGATTTACAAGCACCTCTTAAAATGGCCGCCGACCATGACCTCATGGTGATTGCAACAAAAACCAGGCCACCACAAAATGGCGATTTCCCCGCCAAAACCAAAATCCAATACAAAAATCGCCACTCTGTATACTGAAAAAAAAATGCTAAAAAGTACAAACAGCTAACCTACAATAGCTTACATTAAATGATGCCTGGAAACAAGATGGTGGCTGCACCTTCCCCTATAGGAGGATTCAGAGATCCTCAAAATGGCCACCGACCCTGGTCACATGGCAGACAACAAAAGCTAGGCTACGATAAAATGGCGACTTTCCTGTCAAAACCAAAATGCAATACAAAAATTGCCACTCTTATACTGAAAAGCTGATAAAAAAGTACAAACACAGAAAATCTAAATGATGCCTTAAACTGCACCTCTATAAAGCAAAATAGAAATTCCACCAACAACACAGCGGACACAAAATGGCAGCTGGGACCAACGAAAATGACACGGCCACATGCTGCCTACAAGAAAATCCAGGCCACAACAAAATGGTGATTTTCCTGCCAAAACTATCACAAGCTTCCCTACTAGCCAAACCTTCTCCCCACACAAACTGACAAACATGAGACATCACATTTAACACATAGACACACACTTTAGGCTAACTCACATTTAAAAGTGTTAGTTTCATGAAAAAGCACAACTGAAACATACAATCTTGTCCCCACCTAAAGTTCATATACTCACTGTGACATCACATTCCATAACAAGCCATTGAGACATACAGTGATTGCTCAGAACATCAGAGATCCCCTCCCCCAGGGTGTAGCCCGTTCAACACAAAACATTTTCCTATTGCCCACAACCATGCCAGCCCCTCCTCCACTGAACCTCATGGTAGCTAGCAGGCATTTTCTCACATCAAAACTTTAAATCACACAACACAACACAATGTCTCCATTTCTCATTCAGTTTCATACACATACACTTGAGCTGATCCAAATCACACACACACACACACACACACACACACACACACAAACTTCCAGCATTATTTCAAAAAGATGAAAAATGTATTCTTTTCGCAAAGCAGAACCTCCCCAACACATCAGGCAGAGAAGACGTACCCCTTTTATCTCAGAACAACAAAGTTTTGATGTCCTGGACTAGGATCTGTTCTCCCCCTCTCTGCCTGTGTAGAGGGGGCTCCGTTTGCTCCATAAGACCCTGGCCCGCCATCTGTGCTAGCAATCTGGCTGTATGCTATGCACACAGCCACATCTACTGTTTCTAATAATAATAACATTTCCATCTTAATGCTATAATCCTTTACCTTGCCTTTCAACCCACTCATCCCAATGAACAGACATGACCATCCTTCTTACGTTCTCAGTTCCATCAGCCTGACTCCCCCTGCGGGTCGTCTGCTGGCTCTTTTATTTACATATCAACAGGAAGCCACACCCTGGAGGGTTTGCCTCCAACAGCTAAACACCTCCTACAAAGCTTGTGACCTCACAGCAGTAACACAGGATGTGAATGTCCATATAAGGACAATACAATGCAATACAATACAGAATAAAGTGGTGTCTTCACAGACAGCCAATCAGACATTTGTTTTCCTTCAATAGAACCAATCACAGACATGTATACATTCAAATAGTCAATGACATAAACTGACCAAATGCTTTCAATGATGGGAACCATACAAAACCAATGAACGATGACTACAATTTCACTGATAGAAATCTTTAATATACATTGATCCAGAGAACAATGTATAGCTGGATTATTCTACACCTCCGTGTGGATGGAAGGTTATCCACAGATGTGTGCTGCCTATCTCCATGTGGTGATCAGACACAGCAGAGACAATGAGTAGTGATGGCCGAACGGTTCGCCCGGCGGTCGTTTCGCGGCGAATTTCCGACTTTCGCCGTCCGCGGGTTCGAACGCCTTTTTCCGTCGTTCGCCCCGGCGGACTTACGTGTTTAATGTATACAAGAACTTTAACCTTTCGTGACACGTTTATCATGTGTTACAGGACAACCAATTGAGACATGACAGCTCATGGACACTTGGACATTCCCCCTAACCTATAAATACACCCGATCCGGTGGCCATTTTACATTCTTTCTTCTGTCACTGTAGGGAAAGGATCCTGTGTGGAGTAGGGACAGAGAAAACGCTAGCTATTTGGTACACAAAAGTTCTTTTCAGGACTGGTATAGGTGTTAGGTCAGCAGCCTGAGTTTCTTTTGTCAGTTTAGATAAAGGGACAGAGCGCTGTATGCTGCTATTTTAGGGACAGCTCAGCCAGATTAGTCTTTCTTCATCATCATCATCATCATCATCATTAGCTGTTACTATCAGGTCCACAAAAGAGCTGTTCCAGCTAATCGTTCCAGCCTACTCTTTTTTGCCAATTTGTATAGGGACAGGCAGGAAGCAGTGTGTCAGGCAGTGAGGATAATTTTAAAGACTTGCTGTTACTATTAGTTCCACAAAGGTTCTTTTCAGGACTGGTATCAGTGGTACAGTAATAGGCTTGTACACGTATAATATTCTTTCTTCCAAATATAGAAAGAATATTATACTTGACTGCTGCCCTTCTGCTGCAGTCTGCTAATCATTCACAACTCACTTGTTCCACAAAAGTTCTTATAAGGACTGGTAACTTGGTCTGTCTAGGGTGCTACGGTACATAGGCTTGGGTGCGGTACAGTCTGCTGTTCTGTAAGGACCGCTATCGGTCCACAATAGATAGGGTTGCCGTGCACTACTGCTGACCGCTGCCCTATACTGCAGCAGTCCTTCAGCGGTATAGGGACTGACGCACAGTCTGCTAAACACTAATACACAACCTGCTTGGTCCACAAAAGTTCTTATAAGGACTGGTAACTTGGTATAGGGTGCTACGGTACATAGGCCTGAGTGCGTTACAGTCTGCTGTTCTGTAAGGACCGCTATCGGTCCACAATACATAGGGTTGACGTGCACTACTGCTGACCGCTGCCCTATACTGCAGCAGTCCTTCAGCGGTATAGGGACTGACGCACAGTCTGCTAAACACTAACACACAACCTGCTTGGTCCACAAAAGTTCTTATAAGGACTGGTAACTTGGTATAGGGTGCTACGGTACATAGGCCTGAGTGCGTTACAGTCTGCTGTTCTGTAAGGACCGCTATCGGTCCACAATACATAGGGTTGCCGTGCACTACTGCTGACCGCTGCCCTATACTGCAGCAGTCCTTCATTGGTATAGGGACTGACGTACAGTCTGCTAATCACTAACACACAACCTGCTTGGTCCACAAAAGTTCTTATAAGGACTGGTAACTTGGTATAGGGTGCTACGGTACATAGGCCTGAGTGCGTTACAGTCTGCTGTTCTGTAAGGACCGCTATCGGTCCACAATACATAGGGTTGCCGTGCACTACTGCTGACCGCTGCCCTATACTGCAGCAGTCCTTCAGCGGTATAGGGACTGACGCACAGTCTGCTAAACACTAACACACAACCTGCTTGGTCCACAAAAGTTCTTATAAGGACTGGTAACTTGGTATAGGGTGCTACGGTACATAGGCCTGAGTGCAGTACAGTCTGCTGTTCTGTAAGGACCGCTATCGGTCCACAATACATAGGGTTGCCGTGCACTACTGCTGACCGCTGCCCTATACTGCAGCAGTCCTTCATTGGTATAGGGACTGACGTACAGTCTGCTAATCACTAACACACAACCTGCTTGGTCCACAAAAGTTCTTATAAGGACTGGTAACTTGGTATAGGGTGCTACGGTACATAGGCCTGAGTGCGTTACAGTCTGCTGTTCTGTAAGGACCGCTATCGGTCCACAATACATAGGGTTGCCGTGCACTACTGCTGACCGCTGCCCTATACTGCAGCAGTCCTTCATTGGTATAGGGACTGACGTACAGTCTGCTAATCACTAACACACAACCTGCTTGGTCCACAAAAGTTCTTATAAGGACTGGTAACTTGGTATAGGGTGCTACGGTACATAGGCCTGAGTGCGTTACAGTCTGCTGTTCTGTAAGGACCGCTATCGGTCCACAATACATAGGGTTGCCGTGCACTACTGCTGACCGCTGCCCTATACTGCAGCAGTCCTTCAGCGGTATAGGGACTGACGCACAGTCTGCTAAACACTAACACACAACCTGCTTGGTCCACAAAAGTTCTTATAAGGACTGGTAACTTGGTATAGGGTGCTACGGTACATAGGCCTGAGTGCAGTACAGTCTGCTGTTCTGTAAGGACCGCTATCGGTCCACAATACATAGGGTTGCCGTGCACTACTGCTGACCGCTGCCCTATACTGCAGCAGTCCTTCAGCGGTATAGGGACTGACGCACAGTCTGCTAAACACTAACACACAACCTGCTTGGTCCACAAAAGTTCTTATAAGGACTGGTAACTTGGTATAGGGTGCTACGGTACATAGGCCTGAGTGCGTTACAGTCTGCTGTTCTGTAAGGACCGCTATCGGTCCACAATACATAGGGTTGCCGTGCACTACTGCTGACCGCTGCCCTATACTGCAGCAGTCCTTCATTGGTATAGGGACTGACGTACAGTCTGCTAATCACTAACACACAACCTGCTTGGTCCACAAAAGTTTTTATAAGGACTGGTAACTTGGTATAGGGTGCTACGGTACATAGGCCTGAGTGCAGTACAGTCTGCTGTTCTGTAAGGACCGCTATCGGTCCACAATACATAGGGTTGACGTGCACTACTGCTGACCGCTGCCCTATACTGCAGCAGTCCTTCATTGGTATAGGGACTGACGTACAGTCTGCTAATCACTAACACACAACCTGCTTGGTCCACAAAAGTTCTTATAAGGACTGGTAACTTGGTATAGGGTGCTACGGTACATAGGCCTGAGTGCAGTACAGTCTGCTGTTCTGTAAGGACCGCTATCGGTCCACAATACATAGGGTTGCCGTGCACTACTGCTGACCGCTGCCCTATACTGCAGCAGTCCTTCATTGGTATAGGGACTGACGTACAGTCTGCTAATCACTAACACACAACCTGCTTGGTCCACAAAAGTTTTTATAAGGACTGGTAACTTGGTATAGGGTGCTACGGTACATAGGCCTGAGTGCAGTACAGTCTGCTGTTCTGTAAGGACCGCTATCGGTCCACAATACATAGGGTTGACGTGCACTACTGCTGACCGCTGCCCTATACTGCAGCAGTCCTTCAGCGGTATAGGGACTAAGAGTTTTGTCACAGGGTGATTTAAAAAATGACAGGCAGAGGAAGAGGCAGGCCCTTCCGCAGGGGTGGTAGGGGTAGGGCAGGAGCAACAGCCTTGAGCCAAAGTGGGAAGTTGCAGAAGGTGCGTTCAATTACTTTAAAGGACGCACCAGACTTGGTTGAGTGGCTCACTCAGCCTTATTCTTCTGCACCCTCCTCATCCTCTCGATCTGCACCCTCTTCTTCACTCTCTGCTATGTGCACCCCCAAAGACACTACCACCAACAACACCACCACCACCACATACCTTCCGCTTGAGTGCAAATGGGGGCCTTCATGCTCCAGTGTTTTAATAGGGACCCCCGTATAAAAAGCATGAGGGTCAAGGACCAGTACTGGGTGGCAACGTACTTAGATCCCCGGTACAAACACAAAATGGCGGAAATGTTACCGCCGTCGCAGAGGGCTGTCAGAATGCAGCACTTCCAGGCCTTGCTTCGAGAAATGCTGCATTCTGCTTTTGCGTGCGCTGGCAGAGGAGCAATTCCCACTCCCAGAGAAGGATTTGCGGGTACCAATCCAACAGCGCCTGCAAGAAGAGGCCGGTTTGAAGATGTGTTGGTGACTTCGGATATGAGGTCATTCTTTCAGCCGACCCATCGACAGGTGTCATCCGGATCCAGCATCAGGGAACGCCTAGACCGTCAGGTGTCCGACTACATTGGGTTAACGGCCGATGTGGACGCTCTGAGGAGTGATGAACCCCTAGACTACTGGGTGGGCAGGCTTGACCTCTGGCCAGAGCTTGCCCAATTTGCAATCGAACTGTTGGCTTGCCCCTCATCCAGTGTCCTGTCCGAAAGGACGTTCAGCGCAGCAGGGGGGATTGTGACCGATAAGCGTACTCGCCTAGCTCACGACAGTGTTAACTACCTCACATTTCTAAAAATGAATGAGGCATGGATCTCGGAGGAATTCAACACATGTGATCAGTAGACCATGTATATGTCTATAAACAATTTTTGGAATCAAGCACACAGACCTTCTTAATTCATTTGGCTCACTTCCCTGACCCAAAAAAGCACACCGTACTATATGCCCCTACCCTCCTCTTTGAAGAGGTTGAGCGGTGTCATATTTCTACTGGGGCTGCTTATTATGAGGGGTTCCCACCATCCCTGTGCTGTGCTGACTTCCTCCTGGGTGTTCTTATTATGAGGGGCTCCCACCATCCCTGTGCTGTGCTGACTTCCTCCTGGGGGTTCTTATTATGAGGGGCTCCCACCATCCCTGTGCTGTGCTGACTTCCTCCTGGGGGTTCTTATTATGAGGGGATCACACCATCCCTGTGCTGTGCTGACTTCCTCCTGGGGCTGCTTACGGTGCTGCTGTCAGCGCTGTATGTCACGGAGCTGCTGTCAGCGCTGTATGTCACGGAGCTGCTGTCAGCGCTGTATGTCACGGAGCTGCTGTCAGCGCTGTATGTCACGGAGCTGCTGTCAGCGCTGTATGTCACGGAGCTGCTGTCAGCGCTGTATGTCACGGAGCTGCTGTCAGCGCTGTATGTCACGGTGCTGCTGTCAGCGCTGTATGTCACGGAGCTGCTGTCAGCGCTGTATGTCACGGAGCTGCTGTCAGTGCTGTATGTCACGGAGCTGCTGTCAGCGCTGTATGTCACGGAGCTGCTGTCAGCGCTGTATGTCACGGAGCTGCTGTCAGCGCTGTATGTCACGGTGCTGCTGTCAGCGCTGTATGTCACGGAGCTGCTGTCAGCGCTGTATGTCACGGAGCTGCTGTCAGTGCTGTATGTCACGGAGCTGCTGTCAGCGCTGTATGTCACGGAGCTGCTGTCAGCGCTGTATGTCACGGAGCTGCTGTCAGCGCTGTATGTCACGGTGCTGCTGTCAGCGCTGTATGTCACGGAGCTGCTGTCAGCGCTGTATGTCACGGAGCTGCTGTCAGCGCTGTATGTCACGGAGCTGCTGTCAGCGCTGTATGTCACGGAGCTGCTGTCAGCGCTGTATGTCACGGAGCTGCTGTCAGCGCTGTATGTCACGGTGCTGATGTCAGTGCTCTGTATTACGGTGCTGCTGTCAGTGCTCTGTATCTCCTGCACCCTCTTGTTTGCCTACCCTGGTCCCTGACCTTCCCTCTCCTCCATTGCCTTCATTAGCTCCATAGTCCTGAATTGTCAGAACAATTTCCCAAATAAAAAAAAAATGCTTGTAGTTATCGATCCCAAATTCACCTCATACATGTATTATGCTATTGTCCAGGTGGTGGGACTACGTGCTACCCCCTAATAATTACCCCGTGGCCGCAAATTCGACCTAAAGGTTTGCGAAATTCGCCTCCCATTGAAGTCAATGGAGCCCGCGGCGAACGGTCGTTTTCGCGAACGTTTGTGCCCGTTCGCGTTTCGCGTTCGCGAAACGTCCCGTCGGAAGTTCGTCCATCACTAACAATGAGCACACATCCGCCTACAACCAATCCTTGCAGAGAAAGTATATGCCCCCAGACGATCATCTGTACAATGTACAGGGGCCTTTTCACTGGCGGACATACCCCCACTCAGCAAACACCTCTTTCCAATCCCAGGAAGTTATCCACTACCCACCGGATCTCAACCAGCATCAGTCTACCCCAGTCAGCTCCTTAGAGTGGGGGCAGGAGAGAATGAACACAGGGGGACTCTTATGACAATACATATACATTTTCCACAACAGTATGTCAGGTAGGTCATTGTATGTCAGTGTATGTATGTCAGGTAGGCACCTTCCTCCAGGGGAATTCATCCTTTGAAGTCCTTCATGAAGTACAATCTCCATTCTGGGCTGAGAGCCGCTCACAAGATCCAGAAGGAAGACCGAGGAGAGTCCAGAGGTGAGTCCAGCTGAGAGACCTGAGGTAAATGCTGACTCCGCCCACTGATAGGAGGGGATAAAGGGAACAGGTTACACTCATTGGCTAAGTGTTTCCCACCAAAGGATTTGTCACCAATCCGGTGCTCAGCAGCTGAGGTAAATCTTCCTAGCAACAGCAGGCGGCTTGTCACCTGAGAGCACTTCTAATGACCTCAGTAGACATGAGGATTAGAGCCCATTGTAAATATGTACACCAATAATAATAATAATAATACGGAGATGAGGAGATGAGAAGATGAGGAGATGAGGAGATGAGAAGATGACCCATAAAGGTGTCGGTTTATGAAGCAGTGATCAATGGGGATCCAGAGGAGCACCGCTGATCGCAGCCCATAAACAGTTTATGAAGCGGAGATAATCGGGGAGAAGTGTTTGATGTTCTCCCTCCGATGATCTCCACACACTGAGAGTCCTCATAGACTGACACCGTAACGATCGGTTTATGAAGCTGCGATCTCAGCGCTTTACTGGCGATCGGTGTCAGAATTCCCCCTCCCAGGGCCGATCCTAGGGGCACAGGAGCCTGGGTGCAGAAATATTTCTGGCACCCCCATGGGCGTGGTCATCTTACTAACTCCTCCCCTTTACTAATGTTTCTATGGCAACACTTTGCTTTGACAATAACTTAGTTTACAGCTTTGACAAGTGAAAATAAATGTTTTATTTATTGACAATTCCGTCTCAAGTGCTTGTACATCAAATAGTGTAGCAGAAAAAAAACAAACTTGGAATATAAATATGAACTGAACAATATTAAACTTTTGAACAGAAAATGAGGTAGCAGAAAATCTCTGACTACAGATGGAAAACATGCATGATAGATTTTAAATTTTCAATAAATACAAGGTATAAAATCAATCACTAAAGTGCAAATAAGAGATTTGCATAATGCATGCAATCGCAAAACAGTGCAAATATCAATGAAATAAAGATAAAGCAGCCGGCTTCCCATCCTCCTTAGGAACCAGCCATATACAGTGTGTTTAAAGAGAAAAAAAACCTGCAAAATGAATGAAAACTGCAAAAAACAAGGGTTTAAAAGTGCAAAACATGCCTGAAAAATGCATCAAGCACAGCAGCATAGATGTGAACCTAGCATCAGAGTGCTCGGATTAACACCAAATAAAGTTCAGCTGTTCTAGTAGGTCTTTCCTGACATTTTCTTAGTCACATCCTACAGCACTAGCCATGGTCCTCAGAGAGCTTCCAAGCATCAGAGGCATCTCCTTGTTAAAAGGTATCAGTCAGGAGAAGAATACAAAAGAGTTTCCAAGGCATTAGATACACCATGGAACACAGTGAGGACAGTCATCATCAAGTGGATAAAATACGGCACAACAGTGACATTACCAAGAACTGGACGTCCCTCCAAAATTGATGAAAAGATGAGAAGAAAACTGGTCAGGGAGGCTTCCGAGAGGCCTAAAGTAACATGAAAGCAGCTGCAGGAATATCTGGCTGTGTGCTACATGTGAAAATAATCCCGTATTATTCATATGTCTGGGTTATGGGGTAGAGTGATCAGCTTTTTCTTAATAAAAACATCTGTTGAGATACACGCGATCGTCTCACGGGGCAGCTGCCTAGCAACAAGTGATGCTGATCTCTGCTCCATGTGATTGGAGCAGAGATCAGTGTTCACTAAATGAAAGCCCAACCCCCCCACAGTTAGTAACACACCCCTAGGAACACTTAACCCCTACACTGCCACCCACTGGTTAACCCCTTCACTGCCAGTGTCATTTACACAGGAATCACTGCATTTGTATAGCAGTGATTGCTGTATAAATGACAATGGTCCCAAAAATGTGTCAAAAATGTCCAATGTGGAGGCGCATGCGCGGCAGCTCACAAGATGGCCACTGGCTACTAGAGCTCCGCTCCACCACGGCCCCGAATTGAAATCCGGAGCCCTCAGAACGTCCCACGACGATCACCACCGGGTCAGGCAGATAGACGAGACCGACCGGAATCCACGGATGTCGGTCTCGCATCTGCGGCGCAATCTCCTGGGGCAGATGTCAGCTCAAAACGTTCCTGTCAGCTATGCCAAGATGGCGGCGGCAGGACACAAGGCAGCTCACAGCACGGATCTCGCTGAGGATTCAATAGCTGACCAGGACCTGGCCCCGCCGTGCTCCCCAGGTACAGACTTTCCTCCTCTCCCCCAGGCAGCCTCTCCTGCATCCACAGAATCCTTACTTAGCAGAATGGACAGGGAAAGTCCTTCCTCCCCCATGCTGGATCCTCACACAGGCATGCTTCTCTCACATGCTGATTCAGATACTGCAGCCCCTGCTCCTAATGACTTTCCTTCCATGATGCAAGCATTTTCTCAGCTTTTAGCCAAAAGCCTGGCAGAAAATGCGGCACAGATTATTGCATCCATACACTCTGATTTGCAGCACATTGGGGTGAGAATTGACACTATTGAAAAGAAAGCAGATCAGGTAGTAGCACAAATTAATCAGAATACAGCCAGATTACAGGATCTGCAGGATCAGCTAGAAACCGCATGCGCAAAAATCGACGACCTCGAGAATAGATCGAGACATTATAACTTTAGGATCAGGGGACTCCCCGAAACCGAGAAAGATGTCCCTGCTGCTGTGAAGCAACTGATTAAGGACCTAATACCTGATATTGCTGAACAACGACTGGAACTCGACAGGGCGCACAGGGCCCTACAGCCTCCCCGCTCAGATGGCCTCCCTAGAGACATTATTGTCAAAACACACTTTTACTCTGTTAAGGAAGAGGTTATGAAAAGAGCCAGGTTCTCAGACAACCTCAAACTGCTGGGACATAAAATTCAGATTTTCACAGATTTGTCACCCTATACGGTACAGAAAAGACGTGCCCTCAAGCTCCTACTTCAGATTCTGGCGGATAAGCAGATTCCATACAGGTGGTCTTTTCCTCTTCGCCTTAACTTCTCTTATATGAATAAGAGTCATGGATTCTCATCGTTTGCTGACGGTGAGAAACTTTTACTTCAGCTGGGTTTGATCCCTCAGGACACATCCTCCAGGCAAACCATCAGAGGGACCCCGGCTTCTTCAAAGAGGCCTCCTCTGGCCAGTCCTCTACAACCAAATTGGCTGCAACAGCACTCCAAACGTTCCAAAGAAACTCTCCCTCCTTGATGCGGATTCATCTACAGAAGAATGGATCATTGTTCTGGATTTTTGCCAGAAACTTCCTTTTTTTTTCTCTGGATTTTTGGCCACTTCCAGAATCATCCAATGACTCTCTCTGTGTCTCCCTCCTTTGGCCCGGGACCATTAACTTGTCCTTCCCAATTTTTACCCTTTCTTAATTTTTTTTTCATTGTTTTTGGACTAGGGGACTCAGGTGGGGAGGGGTGCAGGGGAGTGATTGAGGGGTCTTGGCTCTTGGGGGGAGGGGGGAGGATGGGTTGTGAAAGTTTTGTTTATTTACGGATTTACAGGACTATAGAAGATTGTATTTTTCCTGACATGGGGGTTACTTTATTGCTCTCTACTTTCCAAATATTTCTCTGAGTTTTCCCCCGGCAGGTTCCACGGTTTTTGGGACAGGGGGGCATGCCTTTTTCAGTTGGCAATTACGGGGGGGTTTTCTGGCAAACGAGGTCCATACTGCTGGACGGGGTAGCCTGACCCAGCCCTACACCCGGCTGGTGTAGGCTGCTCTGTCGGGGCCTTGTAGGGGGGAGGGGGGGATATGGGAGTGTATGGACCTACTGAGTAGGCCTCTTGACTGCATTCACAGTGACCAGTAACAGGGTTCTGCTATTTGTTTTTTTAAAATTTTTCCGTTTCAATACTGGTGGTTAGTAATATTTCAGATTTGTTTTTATTTTCAGGGACGTTCTGCATATGAGTGTTATTATGGGCTTGTGTTTTAGCTCTCATTTTCTTGTTTTTTACTCCGGTTTCTGGGGCTGTGGTGGACCCAGTGCACCTCCGACAGGTTTCTAGAGCACCTCTGGTGCCCCTGGGAACTATACTGGTGGTCCTATAATTAGGACTTACCGGTCCTCTTAGATTACGGGGGCGGAATGACCCATACATTCCGCCTGAGGGGTGGGCAGGGGTCTGGGGACCCCAGTTTTCATGGGGAGACGTTTTTGTTAAGGCCTATGATTACATTTGATGTTACACTGGTGTCTTTAACTTTGTCTCTTTCTTCCCCTTCTCTATCCTTCCTTCCTTTTTTCACCTCTTTTCTAAGGCTTCTCTCTTTAGCTCAATTTCACAGTGCCTGGATCCGTGGCGGACCGTGGTCTTCCTTCCCATGCTCCGGCGAGTTGTCCTCCACTTTGCGCCTATTCCTCCAAGTAGTGTTGTTTCGCTACACAGGTAAGAATGCAGCCTATCAGCTAGCCGCTACACACATTTCTCATGCCTAGTCCCACTACGTCAGCTCCCACACTCAAAATCTTTTCTCATAATACTCAGGGACTTAACTCCCCTGTCAAACGCAGGAAAATGTTCCAAAGTTATCGGTCTATGCATGCAGATGTTCTCCTATTACAAGAGACTCACTTCCCAGCATCATATAATCCTGCCTTTCTCCACCAACACTTCCCCCAGTTTTTTCTATCCTCCGCTTTGAATAAAACAAAGGGGGTGGCCATATGCCTGGCCAAACATGTTAATTTCACACACCATGAGACTGTATCGGACCCACTGGGAAGATACATTGTGATATCGGGGAAGATTGATGGAGAGATGTATACTTTTATTTCTTACTATGCCCC
Organism: Lithobates pipiens; assembly: GCF_037356315.1. NCBI lineage: Eukaryota > Metazoa > Chordata > Amphibia > Anura > Ranidae > Lithobates > Lithobates pipiens. The sequence continues at coordinate 3,276,264 of NW_027507746.1, forward strand.
CAACAAAGGGCAGAGGGCTTTCTTTGACTCCTTACTTCATAAGATTAAACCTCATCTTAGGGGCACTATCATCCTTGGGGGGGACTCGAACATTGCCTTTGATTCTTCCATGGACAAATCGGGTAACGGCTGTCAAAAACCCAGACATCCACCTAGACAAAGCGTTAAGATCGCCCAATCACTACACTCAGCAGGACTGATAGACATTTGGAGGGAAGTCAACCCCCATACAAAAGACTACACACACTTTTCAGCGCCCCATAATACTCTGGCCAGGATAGACCACATCTTTGTCCGACCCACGTCGATCCCCCTTGTCATTTGCTCGAGGATTGTGGATACTCCATTGTCTGATCACTCCATGGTTACTCTGAGTATAAACAGGCCTCTGGGGACGGGGTCCCCACCTAGTTGGCGTCTACAAGAATCCCTTTTAAGTGATCCGGCCCATTGTTTGGCTATTGAGGGCTTTATTCAAGACTATTTCCGTAACAATACAACTGATGACGTTTCCCCTATGACGATCTGGGCGGCTCATAAGACAGTAGTTAGAGGAGACATAATCAAATTATCGGCAAAACTTAGAGCGGAACATAAAACTGACACGGTTAAGCTGACTAATGAATTTAGATCGTTGGCTAAGCTTCACAAGCGTCACCCTACTCCGGCCTCCCTAGCACAATTAGATAAGGCTAGGACACTATTAAATTTGCACTTAACGACAGCAGCAGAAAGACATCTCAGATGGACAGGAGCTAGATTTTATAGTCAACGAGATAGGATCGGTTCCAAACTTGCTGTTAAACTAAGTCCTAAACACCGCATCTTAGCTTTTCCTAAAATTAAATTGCCATCAGGTGAGTTATCACAGAATCCAGAGAAAATAATGAAGGCTTTCCCACAGTTTTATACTAAACTTTATGAAAAGACACCTGATCTCTCGGATTCGACTAGGAAGACCTTCCTAGATTCCCTCCCACTGCCCTCCCTGACTACCGATCACAAAGACCTCTTGGAAACCCCGCTTACCCAGGAAGAAGTGTTACGTACAATAAACTCCTTGAAAACAGGCTCTTCCCCCGGTCCAGATGGTTTTTCTACGGGTTACTATAAGAAGTTTAGCTCCACCTTAGCACCTCATTTGGTCTCCCTTTTCAACTCCCTTAGGAAGGGGTCACCTCTGAGTGTGGACCTTAATTCGGCTTATATTTCGGTAATACCCAAGCCAGGAAAGGACGTCAGTGAAGTGGGAAACTATCGTCCTATATCTCTCATTAATAATGACATTAAAATTATGACAAAAATATTGGCCAATAGGATAGCGAGTTTTATTCCCTCATACATACATAGAGACCAGGTGGGTTTTATTCCCGGGAGACAGGGTCTGGACCAGATAAGACGATCCATCGATGTCATTTCTCTCCTCAATTCCCAATGGGATGGAGGTCCACACCAGGAAGGGTTCCTTCTTTCGATCGATCTACACAAAGCGTTTGACTCGATCGACTGGGATTATTTATCAGATATCCTGCACAGATGGGGATTTGGCTTTTCTTTCCTTAACTTAATCAATTCACTTTACTCCACTCCTTCAGCACAAATACGATTGATGGGTAGATATTCTACTCCATGCTGCATTAGAAGAGGTACTAGACAGGGCTGTCCACTATCCCCCCTGCTGTTTGCAATTGCAATAGAAACTTTAGCGATAGCTATTCGGACGAACCCTGACATTCGGGGGGTGGTATGTGAGGACCAGATTCATAAATGTGCGTTATATGCAGATGATCTTCTTCTGTGTATTACCTCCCCCCTAATTTCTTTACCAATGATCTATAAGGTGTTGGGTAAGTTTAGTGGGATTTCTGGACTTAGAGTTAACATGCATAAATCAATGGCATTGAACGTTAACATTCCTCCGGACCGCCTTCTGCAGCTTGTTAGAAACTTTGATCTTGTATGGGCTCCCAAAGAAATCTCTTATCTGGGGATCAAACTGACTCCTAACATCAAAGATCTGTTTAATGCAAATTATCCCCCTATGTTAACCAACTGGAGGAGAGATCTGGAACAGTGGTCGAAGTGTGGTCTGTCCTGGCTAGGTAGGGTACATGCTGTTAAAATGACGCTCCTTCCCCATGCTCTGTACTTGTTTCGCTCTCTTCCCATTCCGATTCGAAAACAGTTCCTTAACAAATTACAATCTGAGATCATTCGCTTTGTCTGGGGGAAAAAGGGTTACTGATGCCCATCTAGAAATTTGCTTCGCTTAAAATCACAAGGAGGGTTGGGTCTCCCTGATCTTTGGAATTATTATATGGCAGCACAATTGTCGCAGATTTCTATGGTCTTCTCCAAAGGTACTAAACCGGACTGGCTCTCTATGGAGAGGAAAGCAGTCCCACTTCACACTATAGACTTCCTTCTTTGGTGCGATCCGAAGGTGCGACCAGCCATCATATCACCTACACTATCTCACTCTGTAGCCCTCTGTTCAAAGCTATTCAAACGTAATACTCTGACCTCTCCACTGAAACCGCTGGCCCACATATTTAACAACTCCAATTTCCCTCCTGGGTTAAACATTCAGGCTTTTAAATGGTGGACTGACAAGGGGCTATACCGCATAGGCCACTTTCTTTCCCCGGGGGGTCCCCTGACCCTTTCTCACTGTAGAAAGAAACTGGAAATGCCAGATACAGAATTATTCAGATTTTCCCAAATATCTCATTTTTTAAAGTCAATATGGTCTGATCAACGGACACTCCCCTCCATCACGCCTTACGAACACTGGTGTGTCAATACTACAGACCAGAAAGGCGGCATCTCTCTGATTTACACAGCGCTCCTGACGAGGATGGGAAAGCCGACCTACGCTCAGGCATGGGAGGAAGACACAGGAAGCTCATGGTCCCTAACTGAGTGGTCTCAGGCAGCCACACGCTCTTTTACAGGTATTTATAATATTTCATTAGTAGAAGCTAGCCTTAAAATTTTATTCCGTTGGTATTATGTCCCAGCTAGATTGGCACGGATGTTCCCAGGTACATCATCTCTATGCTTTAGAGGCTGCGAGTTGGAGGGTACTATGATACATATATGGTGGTCCTGCCCACATATCCGTTCTTTTTGGCAGAAAATTTTTAGAACCATCAACACAGTTTCCGATACCAATGTACATCCTAATCCAAAAGTAGCTCTTCTCAATCAATTTATACCCAACCTATCCAAACATAAACAGAAACTTGCCTTCTTCATACTGTTGGGAGCTAAAACTACGATAGCGAAGGCCTGGAAAAAGCCTACGGTCTCTTTCCAGTGTTGTAAAAGGAAAATCTCTTGGATTATGTCGCAGGAACACCTAATGGCTAAATTGAATGATAAGGTTGAGAGATTCTATGCCACCTGGGATCCATGGGCCGCTTATTGCCACCTTCCACTTAGACCTGGTTTGTCATGTTAATTTGTCTTTGAATTCTCTTGTAGATACACAAGTACTACCCTTTCTGTTTCTAATCTCCTTTTCGCCCTTTCTTTTCCCACGTTTTCTTCTTTTCTCTCTAGGGGGGTATCTTTCCCTCGCTCCCTATTTGTTCTACTAATCTTGTTATGACACCCACACTTTTTTGAAGGTCAGAAGCTGGTTAAGGAAGTGGGGGAACATGGTCTGAGCTACTTCCTAAAACTACATATAGTACAATTTTCTATTTTTGACTTTGAGGCCCAGGAGGCCAGTTGAGTAGATAAACTCTACCATTAGGGGGTGGGTTTGATGGGGGATGTCGGGGTGGTCTCTGGAAGTCCTAGGCCCTCACACAGTTTGCTCCCACTGGGGTGGGGGGGCCTGGACTCTCGGGGGTCGCTCTGGGGTCTTCTACCGAATCCCCCGTTTTTATAATTCTTTCTCCTAAATTTTTTTTATTTTTTTTCCTTTTTATTGTTACTCTCGATTTTATCATACTCCTGATTTCCTGAACCTGCTTGATCTGTATTGGAGGGTTCTCCCCTTTCAGTTTAGACCATTTTTGAGGATGTTCATGAACAGGTTAAGTTTTGCTTTTTGTTTGGCTATCCCAGGATATTCTTTTTGTCTCAATTACAAGTATTTCATTTGTTTAATGGTACATGTTTAATGTTCGCCTTACTGTTCTATGTATCTTTCTGGCATTGGAGCCAATGTTATTCTGTTTAACTATGAAAATTCAATAAAACTTTCTTGAAATAAATAAATGATCAATGCAATCAGTGACACTGTGACTGGGGGGGGAGGCGGGGGGCGATCGGGGGGGGGGGGGGTTTGTGTGCCTGTGTGTTAGTTAGTGTCAGTGTATTGTTTGGTGCAGACTTACTGTGTCCTCTCCTCGTAGTCATGTCAATAAGTCCGCCCCGAGGAGAATGACATCACTTCCTCCCTGCCTGTGTTTACTATACACAGTGGGAGGAAGCTTCTCATTCGCCAGGAGCGATCCAGAGGGGATGGCCAGAAACCAACGGCCATCCCCTCATCCCAGATCGCTCCTGAAGCGATCCTCCACCCGCTGGAAGGCAAACACGTACATGCCATTGTGATGACGTCCAATGGCATGCGGCGGTTGTTAAGTGGTTAACAGCCAAAATGCAAACAAAAAACACATTAAAAAAAGCATCAAAAACACGTGTTCAAAAAATGCAACAGAAAACTGCATCAAACTTCACCGCATAGATGTGACCTGAGCCTTAGTCTTGTAAAAGCTCCAGCCTATTACAGTAACAAAAATGTCTGGTTTGACAAACGATGGAAAATCTGGAGCAATCAGTATAATAATAATCGTCTATTGTTCTATACTTTTTTTTATTTCATTACTCTGATAATCTTTGATATGTTCTTTCCTTTGTTACCCTGATTACTTCCCTCACTGATAATCTGCTAAGTATAAATCACAAGATGTTTGTCTGGAATTCCTTCATCTATAATCTTCTTCTCATTGAGGTTTGTGAATACTGAAGTGAAACACAAGAGACTTGTACTGAGCGTTTTCCTTCGCCTACATTATTATTATTATTATACAGGTTTTATATAGCAACAACAGTTTGCGCAGCGCTTTACAACATGAGGGCAGACATTACAGTTACATTACAATTTGGTACAAGAGGAATCAGAGGGCCCGGCTCATTAGAGCTTACAATCTAAGGCCGCGTACACACGCGGGGACTGTTTGCCGAAACTAAGTTCGTCAAGTTCGTCAAACTTTTGAATGAAGGAACTTGCCCACACACGGCACTTTTTTTGAGCGGACTTAGTTCGTCGTACTAAGTCCGCGCAACTTTTGAAAGCCCACACACGAGGCAACAGTCCGCTCATTTTGAGCGCGTGTGAAGGTAGGCGGGGCCCGCGACGGAGACGTCGCGGGCTCCGCCGCCTGGAATGGACTTAAAGGGGAACCCCAACGCCGAAAAAAATCGGCGTGGGGGTCCCCCCAAAGTCCACAACAGACCCTTGTCCGAGCACGCTACCCGGCTGGCCAGGAAAGGGGGGCGAGCGAGCGCGCCCCCCCTCCTGAGCCGTACCAGGCCGCGTGCCCTCAACATGGGGGGTGCCTTGGGGAAGGGGGGGCGCACGGCCCCCCCACCCCAAAGCACCTTGTCCCCATGTTGATGAGGACAAGGGCCTCTTCCCGACAACCCTGGCCGTTGGTTGTCGGGGTCTGCGGGCGGGGGGCTTATCTGAATCTGGGAGCCCCCTTTAATAAGGGGGCCCCCCGGATACCGGCCCCCCACCCTATGTGAATGAGTATGGGGTACAATGTACCCCTACCCATTCACCTGTAAAAAAAAGTACCCAAAAAAAAAACACAACACACGAGATAAAATATTTTATTGCACAGCTCCGGGGGTCTTCCGTCTTCGGGGGTCTTGTCCCCCTCTTCGGTTCTTCTGCCGGACCACCGCGCCTTCTTATAGCTCTTTTGCAGGCGGTGGCCCGGTCTTCTGTCGCCGCCGCCTTCCGTTCTTCTGTCGCCGCCTTCGGTTCTTCTGCCGGGCCACCGCGCCTTCTTATAGCTCTTTTTGAGGCGGTGGCCCGGTCTTCTGTCGCCGCTGTCGTCGCCGCCTTCCATTCTTGTTCTTCTTCTTGTTCTTCTTCTTCTTCTCCAGGAGATGTTGACACGTCGCTCTCTCCGGCCAGAATGCCAGAGCCGCGCTGTGTGGTCACTTATATAGTGACAATGGGGCAGGGTCACATGGTATATGTCACATGGGTTGGTCACATGGGTTGATGTCACATGGGGACTGTGACATCGTAAGGGGGCGGGGTCACCATGTGACCAACCCATGTGACATATACCATGTGACACCGCCCCATTGTCACTATATAAGTGACCGCACAGCGCGGCTCTGGCATTCTGGCCGGAGAGAGCGACGTGTCAACATCTCCTGGAGAAGAAGAAGAAGAAGAACAAGAAGAAGAACAAGAACAGAAGGCGGCGGCGACAGAAGACCGGGCCACCGCTTCAAAAAGAGCTATAAGAAGGCGCGGTGGCCCGGCAGAAGAACCGAAGGCGGCGACAGAAGAACGGAAGGCGGCGGCGACAGAAGACCGGGCCACCGCCTGCAAAAGAGCTATAAGAAGGCGCGGTGGCCCGGCAGAAGAACCGAAGAGGGGGACAAGACCCCCGAAGACGGAAGACCCCCGGAGCTGTGCAATAAAATATTTTATCTCGTGTGTTGTGGTTTTTTTTGGGTACTTTTATTTTACAGGTGAATGGGTAGGGGTACATTGTACCCCATACTCATTCACATAGGGTGGGGGGCCGGTATCCGGGGGCCCCCTTATTAAAGGGGGCTCCCGGATTCCGATAAGCCCCCCACCCGCAGACCCCGACAACCAACGGCCAGGGTTGTCGGGAAGAGGCCCTTGTCCTCATCAACATGGGGACAAGGTGCTTTGGGGTGGGGGGGCCGCGCGGCCCCCCCTTCCCCAAGGCACCCCCCATGTTGAGGGCACGCGGCCTGGTACGGCTAAGGAGGGGGGGCGCGCTCGCTCGCTCCCCTTTCCTTGCTGGCCGTGTAGCGTGCTCGGACAAGGGTCTGTTGTGGACTTTGGGGGGACCCCCACGCCAATTTTTTTGGGCGTTGGGGTTCCCCTTTAAGTCCATACCAGGCGGCGGGGCCCGCGAAGTCTCCTTCGCGGGCCCCGCCTACCTTCACACGCGCTCGAAATGAGCAGACTTTCCTCCGAGCGGGAACAGTTTGCTCATTTCGAAAGTAGCCTACACACGGGTGGACTGTTCGCTCAAACCAAGTTTCAGCGGACAGTTTTTCGGAATTTCCGAAAAACTTTGTTCGTCAAACTGTCCGCTGAAACTGTCCGCTGAAAGCCCACACACGGGCGGACTGTCCGCTGAAACACTGTTCAGCGGACAAAGTTGAGCGAACAGTCCGCCCGTGTGTACGCGGCCTAAGACTTTCTTCTTATGTCACACTTTGTTACCGAAACTTTTTTGTATTTCTTTTGCTGGACTTGTAAAAATGTCTAATAAATATCTAATATAAAAATGTCCAATGTATCCGCCATAATGTCGCAGCCACAATAAAAATCACTGATCGCCGCCATTACTAGTAAAAAAATATATTAATAAAATGCCATAAATCTATCCCCTATTTTGTAAACGCTATAACTTTTGCGCAAACCAATCAATAATCGCTTATTGCGATTTTTTTACCAAAAATTTGTAGAAGAATACGTATCGGCCTAAACTGAGGAAAAAAATGTTTTTTTATATATATGTTTGGGGGATATTTATTATAACAAAAAGTAAAAAACTATGTGTTTTTTTCAAAATTGTCGCTCTGTTTTTGTTTATAGCGCAAAAAATAAAAACAACAGAAGTGATCAAATACCACGAAAAGAAAACTATTTGTGGGGAAAAAAGGACGTCAATTTTGTTTGGGAACCACATCACACGACCGTGCAATTGTCAGTTAAAGCGACGCAGTGCCGAATCGCAAAAAGTGGTCTGGTCTTAAGCCAGCAAAATGGTCCGGTCTGAAAGTGGTTAAGTAGGCCAGTAAAAAGGATGTCCGTCCTTCAGATGTTGTATTGTATACTGGGCAAAAATCCAGGAAGTCTTCTCGAAATTACTATCTTTTTGCACTTTGATCTAGAAGAACAAATCGGACAGCAATGCTAATCTGCTGTATGTGGCTCACATCAGGAGTACAATCCAGGATAATAGCCACAACATTAAAACCACTGGACAGGTGAAGTGAATAGTATTGATTATATCATTACAATGGCACCTGTCAAGGGGTCGGATATATTAGACAACTACAATGGGGTCTAATTGGATCTGGGGGGGTCTCTTTACTGGAGGCCCTCTTGGTGTCCATTAGAGAGTCTGTTATAGCCCCCACCAGGCCAAACAGGGATATGCAATTAATGGACCTCCAGCTGTTGCAAAACTACAAGTCCCATCATGCCTCTGCCTCTGGGTGTCATGCTTGTGGCTGTCAAAGTCTTGCTATGCCTCATGGGACTTGTAGTTCTGCAACAGCTGGAGGTCTGCTAATTGCATATCCGTGATGTAAAAGAACAAAGCATGGTCATTGTGTGCATGTGACAACAATATCACAGATCCTACACAAATGTGGCTTGTATGGGAGGGTTGCAATTAAAAAATAAAACACTCCTCACGAAAAACCACGTGCATTTACTTGAGCCTTGTGAAAACACACCTTGAAGATTCTGAGGCCACGTGGAGAAAGGTGTTCAGGTCCGATTAGACTAACATTGAATTATTTGGCCTCAATACCAAAGAAGATGTCTGGCAGAAATCCAAATACTGCTCACCATCCAAATAACACCATTCCTATAGTAAACCACGGAGGTGATAATATCCTGGTATGGGGGTGGTAATATCCTGGTATGGGGTGATAATATCCTGGTATGGGGGTGGTAATATCCTGGTATGGAGGTGGCAATATCCTGGTATGGAGGTGGTAATATCCTGGTATGGAGGTGGTGATATCCTGGTATGAGGTGGTGATATCCTGGTATGAGGTGGTGATATCCTGGTATGGGGGGTGTAATATCCTGGTATGAAGGTGGTAATATCCTGGTATGAGGTGACAATATCCTGGTATGGAGGTGATAATATCCTGGTATGGAGGTGATAATATCCTGGTATGGGGGTGGTAATATCCTGGTATGGAGGTGGTAATTTCCTGGTATGGAGGTGATAATATCCTGGTATGGAGGTGATAATATCCTGGTATGGGGGTGGTAATATCCTGGTATGGGAGGTGGTAATATCCTGGTACGGAGGTGATAATATCCTGGTATGGAGGTGGTAATATCCTGGTATGGGGGTGGTAATATCCTGGTATGGAGGTGGTAATATCCTGGTATGGGGGTGGTAATATCCTGGTATGGGGTGGTAATATCTTGGTACGGGGGTGGTAATATCCTGGTATGGAGGTAGTAATATCCTGGTATGGGGGGATTTCTCTGCAGCAGAAAATCTGCTGCCCACTGCCAAAAGGTTGTTAATGGGAAGAAGGTTTACCTTCCAACATGACAATGACCCAAAGCACACAGCAACAATGAGCACATGGTGATTGAAGGAGAAAAAGGTGAGTGCCCTTGCATGGCCTAGTCAGAGCTCAGACTTAAATGCCATTGAAAACCTGTGGAATGACTTGAAGACTGCAGTCCACAAACGGTCAGCATGAAATGTAAGTGAACTTGAGCAGTCCTTGCAGTGGAATGAGGTCCTTACAGGATTCTCCATCTTACAAGCCACCCTCAATGCTCTGTTTTATTGGGGGACTATGTGGTAAAATGAGGTTTGATGTTGATAAATGAAGAGTTGTGCCCTTGGGTGTAAGAATTTGCACACATGATAAATAGTAGATCAGCTGGGGGATTAATGGGGGTGAAGGGTCTGGTGTATCATAAGATTAATAATAGCGTGCAATGCAGGGGGGGTTTGATTTCAATCCACTCGATAGAAATCATCATTTGTAAAGAGCAGCTGTCATCTCCGTCCCCCACCAGCTCCTCCCCCGACTCCCCGACAGTCCCATTCACTTTAATGGGAAGGCTGGTGATTGGGCGGTGACACAACAAGGTGAGGGGCGTGGTGGCAGCGGACGAGTGGACGCCGCTAACAGGCGCCGCCATGATGGATGTGAAATGACCGGCGCTCTTTTCATGGAAGGACTCGTTCTCGCTGGTAGTGAGAATCTTTAATATTCGCAAACAAAATGATTTCCTCTTTAGAATAATAATCTGTCAGGTTTAGTAAATCAGCGATATGAGAAGCGATTCAATCGTACAGTTTGTAGTGCACAGAGATTTGTAGAACAAGGAGATAAAAGAATATTCCTGAGCTTTGTTTTCTCTCCTGGGTCCTGTGACATTGTGTGATCATCAATGCAGGGCGTGTGATCTCAGCTTTCACAGCTTGGATGTATTGAGCCTGGCTTCATACATATGGAAACACAGACTGTGCATGCGATTCGCACTGCACTGATGGGGCGGATCACATGCGATTTCTGTGCGATGCAAATCCAGTCATACAGTTGTACGGCTGAACTCACATTGGATTCACACAAGAAAAAGGTGCAGCGACTTTATTTCTCCCCCACAATGAAATTGGATTGCATGGATGGAACTCAGAGTTGGCCCTGCGATCTGTGATCCGATCTGGGGGTGTCATTACCAGGGTACTGACCCCTGCATCGGTCTGCAGAATGGGGGAGGGGTGTGATGAGGGAACCGGCGCTGCGATTGTGCCGCTTCCTGCATTGCTGTAGTGTGATCCCGGGCTAAATGAGTTTACCGAAAATGTAAATATTGCAGAATATACAGCCTCATGTTACAGAACTCAACTCCATTCCATGCCGAATAAACTCCATTATTCATCTTCTATACACAATTATCTTCACAGCCATTTTTACTACAAGAGCATTTTATTACATCGGATACAAATTAAACACATTGGTTTAAATTTAAAAAAATCATTTTTTTATTTATTTTTTATTACAAATGATTGATTTCTATCCCCCCTGATGCAATGCCAAGCAGCGGTTTCCAGACAGAACATAATGATTTTTGTATTGCGCCCCCGGCCAGATCATGGTGTATTTGTGCCCTGCATACTGCAGCTGTGAGAAGAGGGGAGGGAGTGAGTTTCAGTATTACTGACGGGCGCACTGCCCATATAAAATGATATATACGCGGCACTCAGCGCTGACAACCCCCACCACTTCTTATATAAAGCCTAGAAAATGCCCCGACAGGACGCAATGTTTACTAACAATGTGACAGAAACTATTCACAGCCATTTCCCTTTACAATATATGGAAAGCGTTTCCAGTAAACATTATCAATACCTATACAGTGATCAATAATCTGCCGGCTTTACACTTGGAAAGTCAGCTTGGTAAAAAGTGGAGCCACTAAAATGATGGAAAACCAGGCAAAATCCTGGATGGGGGAGGGGAACACATGGAAAGATTCGTATAGCGCACTGAGAAAAAGCATTATTGTGGGCAGAACTTGGGCCTAGTCACTTTATACACTGCACTCCTATGTCATATTTACCCCCCACATTCCTCTAATTACTGTGCCACCGCTGACAGCCCCACCCCCACACATACACCCGGGGCCCACACATACACCCGGGGGCCCACACATACACCCAGGCAGGGCTGCTGTTAGAAATCATGGGGCCCCGTACAGCTTACCTGACAGGGCCCCCCTATAAAATATAAAAACAAAATTTTTGCTAAAAATACACAAAAATCATCATTAGTGGATACAAACACAACATAACTTATAAACTTATGGGGGGAACAGGAAGGCACGGTACAGCAGTTAGGAGGGTACAGTACAGGGAGCCACAGAAGAAGGGGGACTGGAAGGTACAGTACGGAGGGGCAGGAGGGCACAGTACAGGGAGGCAGGAGGGCACAGTACAGTGGTTAGGAGGGTACAGTACAGGGAGGCAGGAGGGCACAGTACAGTGGTTAGGAGGGTACAGTACTGTATTATACAGATACGGCCTCCTGAAGAAGAGCTGTGCAGGGAAGCTGACATTGCAGATTCTGACAGGCTGCCACTGGGCTAAATCTACAAATGGAAGAGCAATTCCCCCTCTACCTTCCCCTCCAAAGTTTCTGGTTTCTTCTGGTGCTTTGCAGGGGTTATGGAAGAACTCCAAGGTGGAGCATCTCATTACTGCTGCTACTTGTGTGGGTGAGATATGTACTGTGCCAATCACATGGGATGAATAGGAGGGGAGGGTCAGCAGGGATTGGGTGAGATATGTACTGTGCCAATCACATGGGATGAATAGGAGGGGAGGGTCAGCAGGGATTGGGTGAGATATGTACTGTGCCAATCACATGGGATAAATAGGAGGGGAGGGTCAGCAGGGATTGGGTGAGATGTGTACTGTGCCAATCACATGGGATGAATAGGAGAGGAGGGTCAGCAGGGATTGGGTGAGATATGTACTGTGCCAATCACATGGGATGAATAGGAGAGGAGGGTCAGCAGGGATTGGGTGAGATATGTACTGTGCCAATCACATGCGATGAATAGGAGAGGAGGGTCAGCAGGGATTGGGTGAGATATGTACTGTGCCAATCACATGGGATGAATAGGAGGGGAGGGTCAGCAGGGATTGGGTGAGATATGTACTGTGCCAATCACATGGGATGAATAGGAGAGGAGGGTCAGCAGGGATTGGGTGAGATATGTACTGTGCCAATCACATGGGATGAATAGGAGGGGAGGGTCAGCAGGGATTGGGTGAGATATGTACTGTGCCAATCACATGGGATGAATAGGAGAGGAGGGTCAGCAGGGATTGGGTGAGATATGTACTGTGCCAATCACATGGGATTAATAGGAGGGGAGGGTCAGCAGGGATTGGGTGAGATATGTACTGTGCCAGTCACATGGGATGAATAGGAGAGGAGGGTCAGCAGGGATTGGGTGAGATATGTACTGTGCCAATCACATGGGATGAATAGGAGGGGAGGGTCAGCAGGGATTGGGTGAGATATGTACTGTGCCAATCACATGGGATGAATAGGAGGGGAGGGTCAGCAGGGATTGGGTGAGATATGTACTGTGCCAATCACATGGGATGAATAGGAGAGGAGGGTCAGCAGGGATTGGCACAGTACACATCCCACCCACACAAGCAGCAGCAGTAATAAGATGCTCCACTTTGGGGTTCTTCCTTAACCCTGAAAAAATGGTGGGGGGAGGGAGGGATAGGGATGGGAACCATGGGGTAAGGGGAAATGAGGAGAGTTGGGTGGAGGTGGGTAGGGGGTGGGTAGAGAAGAACTGGAGTGAGACTGGGGGGATTCTGGGCTGTATAGAGATAAAAAAGGAGGATTTGTGATAGGATATGGGAATGGGGAGGCATATAGACGGGGTGGAGGGGAGGCATATAGACGGGGTGGAGGGGAGGCATATAGACGGGGTGGAGGGGAGGCATATAGACGGGGTGGAGGGGAGGCATATAGACGGGGTGGAGGGGAGGCATATAGACGGGGTGGAGGGGAGGCATATAGATGGGGTGGAGGGGAGGCATATAGACGGGGTGGAGGGGAGGCATATAGATGGGGTGGAGGGGAGGCATATAGACGGGGTGGAGGGGACTGGATGGTCAGGGATGGGCATGGGTAATACTGTTGGCTGGTGAGGAATTGCCACAGTATAATAAAAGCAAATTGTATGTCTGTCAAGGAGGGGTAGAGGGTGAGATTTCATTAACTAATAAAGATTCCGTGTTGGGGGTGTGCAGGGTGGGGGATTCCAGCAAGTTATAGTGTTTGTGTGTGGGGCACGGACCCCTGTGTGAAGGTGGGGGGCACAGGTACCTGTGTGAAGGTGGGGGGCACGGGCACCTGTGTGAAGGTGGGGGGCACCTGTGTGAAGGTGGGGGGCACGGGCACCTGTGTGAAGGTAGGGGCACCTGTGTGAAGGTGGGGGGCACGGGCACCTGTGTGAAGGTGGGGGTCACATGTACCCGTGTGAAGGTGGGGGGAACCTTTGTGAAGGTGGGGGGCACATGTACCTGTATGAAGGTGGGGGGCACCTTTGTGAAGGTGGGGGGCACGGGCACCTGTGTGAAGGTAGGGGCACCTGTGTGAAGGTGGGGGGCACATGTACCAGTGTGAAGGTGGGGGGCACCTTTGTGAAGGTGGGGGGCACATGTACCTGTGTGAAGGTGGGGGGCACCTTTGTGAAGGTGGGGGGCACATGTACCTGTGTGAAGGTGGGGGGCACCTTTGTGAAGGTGGGGGGCACATGTACCTGTGTGAAGGTGGGGGGGCACCTGTGTGAAGGTGGGGGGGCACCTGTGTGAAGGTGGGGGGCACCTGCATGAAGGTGAAGTGTCTGCAGAGAAGAGGACTGGGAGGGGGAGGGGAGTGAGGGACTCTTTTTTTGTGAAGTGTCAGGAAAAGAATGTGTGGAGAAGAGGCTGGAAAGGATGAGAAGTGGCGATGGGTTCCCAACATGTGGGAGAAGAGCCGTGTTACAGGCAGAGACTGAGGAGTGACCTGTGTGAAGATGAAAGGAAAGCAGGAGCAGAGAGTGTCTGAGGTGGAGGAAGATGGCGGGAGGGAGGGACACATTAGGACAGCCGGACACAAGATACATGACAGAACTGACCTGTACCAAACAGCCGACCAAAGCCAGAGGAACTTCCTAGCAGAGTACTGCGGGGGGCAGTGGGGGGCACCAAGGACCCGGGGCAGTTCTCAGAGGTGCCGGTGTTTTCATACAGCCTTGGGAAGGGGCCGTATATGACTTCTCCCCCGCACTTCCCCCGCTCTCAGTGTCCTGACACAACTCTGTGTTCCATGAGAGGAGAACAGACAGCGCTGCTTCCAGAGCCGCTGAGAACCGACAGGAGGAGAGAGATCGCCTTTCAGCTGCTGGATGGATCCTTTCTGTATTTGTCAATCCGCACCGACCTGCCTCCCTGCCCGGGCCCCTGTGTGTGTGCGGGCCCCGTACAGAAGGACCGGTGTCCCCCCTATCAGCGGCCCTGCACCCGGGGCCACAAACATGCACCCGGGGCCCCACACATGCACCCAGGGACCACACACATGCACCCAGGGACCACACATGAACCCGGGGGCCCCACACATGAACCCGGGGGCCCCACACATGAACCCGGGGGCCCCACACATGAACCCGGGGGCCCCACACATGAACCCGGGGGCCCCACACATGAACCCGGGGGCCCCACACATGCACCCGGGGCCCCACAATCATTTTATACAACATTTTCAGTAACATTTGTAGAGAATGATATGATTTCTCTGAGTCCACCTTACAGAAGATCTTTGTTCCAATCAGTAACTGGTGAGAGAATGAAGACTTTGGTCAGGACTGTACAACATACAGCATGGACTATGGGAACGAGAGAGGGGGGAGGGGAGAGATCTATGTATTATGTGATCTGACACTCCCGAGTCTGGGGAGTACATGTGCACCACCAGCGCCCCCTTCCCGGGGTGATTACACACAGTGGGATCTGATCTGCGGGTAACACAGACTCGATGCCCACCACAAACCGCGGATCATTAGGCAGAGAGGCAGAATGGCGTTCTGTGTATGTAAACAAGGCAGACCGCCATTCTGTCTGCAAGAACGCAGAATCCATTCCTTCCCCTAGTAAAAGCACTTCCCACAAAGTGCACAAGAAACAGCGAGGCACACAGCTAACCCTTTAATCACCCCTTTTGTTAACCCCTTCCCAGCCAGTGTCATTAGTACAGTGACAGTGCATATTTTTTTAGCACTGATCACTGTATTAGTGTCGGAGAAGGGATCTCACCGCTCCAGGAGCGCACATGCAGGCTGTAAACTGTCTCTTCGGATGGGAAGTCACAGGCGCCGGCTATTACCACTACCAACAGACGAGAAGCAAGCTCTGGAGTGCCGCACTCTTCAGAAGATCACTTTCTTTTATTGGAAAATCACATCACAGCTCAACAAACACAGCGAACAAGGAAACATTTCACCATCGGGGGCTTCATTATGGAGATCTGGCCTGGGGGGGTCTTCATCCTGAAGCATTTTTGTTGCTTCACCTTTTGGGCCAGGTTGTCGTGTTTCTCCCTTTTTGTGTTGTGAACACTTAGGGCCCTTTCACACTGAGGCGCCAATGGCTTTTTGGCCCCCAGTGGGGCATTTTTAGCAGCCAAAAAAAGGGTTAAAAGTGCCGGCAAAGCACCGCTGCTGATTTCCATGGCGGGGGCACTTTAGGAGCGGTGTATACACTGCTCCTCGGTGGCGGTGCGTCCATTAAGGGCACACGGGTGCCGCCCCCTCTCTCCAGCCACCCCCTTTTGTGTATAATGCATAGAATCTATCCATGGCCGCTGTAGCCACCCCCTATTCAGGCACCTGGCCTCCTTTTTGGATGCTACAGAATTACAACAGCGGCAGGGTTTTTTTTTTAAAGCACCCGATTAGAGCCATAGGCTCTAATAGGCTTCAAAAAAGGTGACCTGCAAGTGCAAAGCAGTTCACTCAGGTGTGTTAGGAAAGTGAATATTCATTTGCTTTTCTAACACTTTACCGCCTCTCAGGCAATCAGGTGCGTGGGCTACCCATCACCTGATTGGCTGAAATGACAGGCGCTACAATTGGATGCCTATCGGGAGGAGGGGGGAGACGCATGGAGCAAAGAGAGCCACTGTCTGACATGCTGCAAAGTCCCACCGCTTGCCGTCGTCACCTGCCACCACCGAGACAGGGTAAGTGCCGGGCGGACGGCGAGTGGGCATAGTGGAACAATCTGATGGGCACAGTGGCTGCGTTTCATGGGCACAGCGGCTGCGTTTGATGGGCACAGCGGCTGCGTTTGATGGGCACAGCGGCTACATTTGATGGGCACAGTGGCTGCGGTGATGGGCACAGTAGCAGCCTTTGATGATAGTAAATAGTTATTCCTAATAAGGGTTATGTATATGAAGAGCTGTATACACCGATATGGACCAAGCCGTGTCCAGTAGGGAAATATGTGAGGAAAGTTGATGTGGCGCTATTCTCACTCTATTGTGGGTTGGGGGCCGTTACACCTTCTACTTTATTTAGTAATGTATAAATGACTCTCATAACGTATATATTGGGATATACGATATCCTCTAAGTGGTTCTATATGATTAAACATTCATTATAGTGCGGGAATTTTATAGAAAAAAAATATAAAATAAGGTGCCAAGAAAAGGACTAGATTATTGAAATTGCACTCTAAAAAAACTGTAAACACACTTGCAAAGATGCTAACACCCAGTAATGTTGGGTGTATATAAAACTAGCGGGAGTGTGTTAGTGTTGGATGTTACCGCGTTATAATCAAATATGATACCAAAAAACAAAAACAAAAAAAAACCAATATAAATAATATAAAATAAATAAACGCACTACAGAGGCAACTATTATATGCATATAACTTTTCACCTGTTGAACTATATGTATATAAATGACATGAATATTACGTGGAAGAAAGTGCCACGTGCTCATAAGAGAAGTGCAACTACTTCCATATACTAAACACAACTAGAAGCTGTCTGATTGCATCATATATTGCCCAGTGTTGGCTGGGATTGTAATCAGTCGTAATAACCGTGTTAAATAGAGGAAGATATAAAAAAAAGTGTCAAAATAAATATAAAGTGCAAAGTGACAAAATGTAAAAACACCCTGCAGAGGTGTTAACACACAAAAGTATAAATGATCCAAAAAAAAACTTATTAATGTGGAATAATAGGTATCACACTCAGACTTGAAGTCCTAAAAACAATAAATATAAAGTGCAAAGTGACAAAATGTAAACACCCTGCAGAGGTGTTAACCCACAAAAGTGTAGATGATCCAGAAAAAATAAAAGTATTAATGTGGAGTAATGGGTATCTCACTCAGACTTAAAGTCCTATAAAGTGCAAGGGTGTGTAAAATAATATCCAAGAAAAAAAAAATGTGGAGTAAAAGTGAATGGTTTGAAAGAGAAAATGTGTGTGTGGAAGTTGAGTGGGGAGTGTAAACCGGTCCCATCCACTGACCACAAAGACTGCAAAGTATCTAATAATAAAAGAGATCTCTAAGGAGTCCAAACAATAGTCATTTGTAGTGAACAATGAATAAATGAACAAAACATTTATATAAGTAAACACCCTACAGAGCTAATAGAAAGCAGGGTGTGTAAAAAATATATATAAAAGAGAAAGAAACCAAAAGTTCAACAAGGAAGAGAAACAAAAAAGTCTCTTAAAGTGCCGGTGCTTTTCCGTGACAACCAATGTGCATACGAATCCAGTAACCCAGGGGTGTCCAAACTTTTTTCACAGAGGGCCGGATTCCAAGGAGTGAACATGCGGGAGGGCTGAACATTTTTCCCGACTTTTTTTGAACCGCTAAAATGAAATGCAAATGAAATTTTTCCCCAACGTTTATTGCAGGCGGCACACTTTTCATTCCGTCACACGGATGAGAAATGTAAAGAGGTGTTACACCCTCTGCCTGTCATTTATGAAGTCCGGATGAAAATAGAAATGCGGGAAGATGAAATATGTCGGGAAGATTGTAAAGTACATTAATAAAGGCCGTCTGGCGACTTTGAAGGTAAAAAGAAATGTGAAGAGGAAGATAAAACCAAAGTGTCCATCTTGTGAAATAGTCAGAGCTGAGATTTTCCATGAATGTGATTGGAAGAAGAAAACTTGTGTGCAGTAATGTGAAGGGTGAAATGAGATGTGGAGGGCGGCACATAGGCGGGGTGGGGGCTGGGTGAAAGGTGGTGGAATGAGATGTGGAGGGCGGCACATAGGCGGGGCGGGGGCTGGGTGAAAGGTGGTGGAATGAGATGTGGAGGGCGGCACATAGGCGGGGCGGGGGCTGGGTGAAAGGTGGTGGAATGTGGAGGGCGGCACATAGGCGGGGCAGGGGCTGGGTGAAAGGTGGTGAAATGAGATGTGGAGGGCGGCACATAGGCGGGGCGGGGGCTGGGTGAAAGGTGGTGAAATGAGATGTGGAGGGCGGCACATAGGCGGGGCGGGGGCTGGGTGAAAGGTGGTGAAATGAGATGTGGAGGGCGGCACATAGGCGGGGCGGGGGCTGGGGGAAAGGTGGTGAAATGAGATGTGGAGGGCGGCACATAGGCGGGGCGGGGGCTGGGTGAAAGGTGGTGAAATGAGATGTGGAGGGCGGCACATAGGCGGGGCGGGGGCTGGGTGAAAGGTGGTGAAATGAGATGTGGAGGGCGGCACATAGGTGGGGCGGGGGCTGGGTGAAAGGTGGTGGAATGTGGAGGGCGGCACATAGGCGGGGCGGGGGCTGGGTGAAAGGTGGTGAAATGAGATGTGGAGGGCGGCACATAGGCGGGGCGGGGGCTGGGTGAAAGGTGGTGAAATGAGATGTGGAGGGCGGCACATAGGCGGGGCGGGGGCTGGGTGAAAGGTGGTGAAATGAGATGTGGAGGGCGGCACATAGGCGGGGCGGGGGCTGGGGGAAAGGTGGTGAAATGAGATGTGGAGGGCGGCACATAGGCGGGGCGGGGGCTGGGTGAAAGGTGGTGAAATGAGATGTGGAGGGCGGCACATAGGCGGGGCGGGGGCTGGGTGAAAGGTGGTGAAATGAGATGTGGAGGGCGGCACATAGGCGGGGCGGGGGCTGGGTGAAAGGTGGTGAAATGAGATGTGGAGGGCGGCACATAGGCGGGGCGGGGGCTGGGTGAAAGGTGGTGAAATGAGATGTGGAGGGCGGCACATAGGCGGGGCGGGGGCTGGGTGAAAGGTGGTGAAATGAGATGTGGAGGGCGGCACATAGGCGGGGCGGGGGCTGGGTGAAAGGTGGTGAAATGAGATGTGGAGGGCGGCACATAGGCGGGGCGGGGGCTGGGTGAAAGGTGGTGAAATGAGATGTGGAGGGCGGCACATAGGCGGGGCGGGGGCTGGGTGAAAGGTGGTGAAATGAGATGTGGAGGGCGGCACATAGGCGGGGCGGGGGCTGGGGGAAAGGTGGTGAAATGAGATGTGGAGGGCGGCACATAGGCGGGGCGGGGGCTGGGTGAAAGGTGGTGAAATGAGATGTGGAGGGCGGCACATAGGCGGGGCGGGGGCTGGGTGAAAGGTGGTGAAATGAGATGTGGAGGGCGGCACATAGGCGGGGCGGGGGCTGGGTGAAAGGTGGTGAAATGAGATGTGGAGGGCGGCACATAGGCGGGGCGGGGGCTGGGTGAAAGGTGGTGAAATGAGATGTGGAGGGCGGCACATAGGCGGGGCGGGGGCTGGGTGAAAGGTGGTGAAATGAGATGTGGAGGGCGGCACATAGGCGGGGCGGGGGCTGGGTGAAAGGTGGTGAAATGAGATGTGGAGGGCGGCACATAGGCGGGGCGGGGGCTGGGTGAAAGGTGGTGAAATGAGATGTGGAGGGCGGCACATAGGCGGGGCGGGGGCTGGGTGAAAGGTGGTGAAATGAGATGTGGAGGGCGGCACATAGGCGGGGCGGGGGCTGGGTGAAAGGTGGTGAAATGAGATGTGGAGGGCGGCACATAGGCGGGGCGGGGGCTGGGTGAAAGGTGGTGAAATGAGATGTGGAGGGCGGCACATAGGCGGGGCGGGGGCTGGGTGAAAGGTGGTGGTTTTGATGCACAGAATGTCCCGCAGGTGAGAGTCGCTGATCCATCTTACATCATCCTGACCCCCGACTGATCCATCTTACATCGTCCTAAAGTCCTAAAGGTAAAGTCTACAGGTTTGGAAATATCAGTTTGTAAATGAATAGAAAACTGGCTTAATGACAGAATTCAGAGAGTAGTGGCTATTGATTCTTACTCTGAATGGTCTAAGGTTATCAGTGGTGTACCCCAAGGGTCAGTGTTGGGACCCTTACTTTTTAATATCTTTATAAATGATATTGGGTCTGGGATCAAAAGTAACATTTCCGTCTTTGCAGATGACACCGAGCTATGCAGTGGAATAACGTCCTTACAGGATGTCTCCAATTTACAAGCCGACCTCAATGCTCTGTCTAATTGGGCGACTATGTGGCAGAAGAGGTTTAATGTGGAGAAATGTAAGGTTATGCACTTGTGGGCTAAGAATATACATCATACATGCTAGGGGGAGTACAACTGGGGGAATCCATAGTGGAGAAGGATCTGGGGGTTTTGGTAGATCATAAGCTCAATAATAACATGCAATGCCAAGCTGTGGTTTCCAAAGCAAGCAAAGTCCTTTCCTGTATTAAGAGAGGTATGGACTCCAGAGAGAGAGACATCATTTTACCCCTGTACAAATCATTAGTAAGACCTCATCGGGAATATGCAGTTCAGTTTTGGGCACCAGTTCTCAAAAAGGATATCAGGGAACTGGAGAAAGTGCAGAGAAGGGCAACCAAACTGATAAGAGGCATGGAGGAGCTCAGCTATGAGGAAAGATTAGAGGAACTGAATTTATTCACTCTTGATAAAAGTAGATTAAGGGGGGGATATGATCAACATGTACAAATATATAAGGGGTCCATATAGTGAACTTGGTGTCGAGTTATTCACTTTACAGTCAAAGAGGACAAGGTGGACTCTTTGCGTCTAGAGGAAAAGAGATTTCATCTCCAAATACGGAAAGGTTTCTTCACAGTAAGAGCTGTGAAAATGTGGAATAGACTCCCTGCAGAGGTGGTTATGGCCAGCTCAGTGGATTGCTTTAAGAAGGGCCTGGATTATTTCCTAAGTGTACATAATATAACGGGGTACTAACATTTATAGGTAAAGTTGATCTGGGGAAAATCCGATTGCCTCTCGGAGGATCAGGAAGGAATTTTTTCCCCTGCTTTAGCAAATTGGATCATGGCCTGCTGGGGTTTTTTGCCTTCCTCTGGGTCAACTGTGGGTATAGAATTGGGTACATGGGCTGGTATGATATTTATTATATATATATATTTTATTTTTTATTTTTTGGTTGAATTGGATGGACTTGTGTCTTTTTTCAACCTGACTAACTATGTAACTATGTGTGTTCTCAGCCTGTACACATGACAGCCCAGCACACCCGGCATACAGTCTGCTATCCCAATGGTTGGATGGAGATGAGTGTGTGGCCCCTGCCATGGTGAGGGCCCCTCACTTTTCCATCATTTCTTACAGAGCTCAGTATGAGCCCCTCCCCCTTCCATCATCACAGCAACATTTCCTCCTCTAACACTCTCATTTTATTCTTCTATGAAGGATTGGAGGAGGCTGGGATGTATCTATAAAGAGGTGAAGATAAGAAGATGGTGTGTGGGAGCCCCTCCCCCTCTCAGGTAATACACGGATCCGGATATGAAGAGAATGTCCGGAATGGATGATATCAGAGTAAAGTCACATCAACTCTCAGCTTTTATTTTCTCTTTCTGATCCTTAAATATAGAATTCCAGTAATAGTAATCTTTCTCTTCTTTTCCTCTTCTAAATGGTGTCATTTCTGCTCAGTATTGCCCACTTCCTGTGTTGTTGTGTGACCGGTGCCCCCTTCACACCACTGATCTGATAGGGGCACCCGCGCATCCGCGCTCCCATCTATTGTACTACAAGCCTGCGGTGACACACTGGCTGCACCGCCCATCACATCACCGCTACAGCTCCGCCTCCATTGTCATCTGATTGGAGCCCCGCCTCTGCCCTGCCTCCTCTCTATGAGTGACAGCGGTCACCT
Source organism: Lithobates pipiens (assembly GCF_037356315.1). Taxonomy (NCBI): domain Eukaryota; kingdom Metazoa; phylum Chordata; class Amphibia; order Anura; family Ranidae; genus Lithobates; species Lithobates pipiens. The sequence continues at coordinate 3,298,977 of NW_027507746.1, forward strand.
GCACTTTCAGAGCTGCATGTGGATTGTCTCCTGGATGGTGTTCTGTGACAACGGCACAAGGACCAACCATTACAACAAACTTTATTCATACAACACACCGTCCTGTTGTGTCAAAGTTTACTGACAATACATTTTACTGACATTTATTTTCATTGGAAAAAAATGGTTTATTTTATTCATCACCACCAATCATTGTGTGTCACCCCCAGGAAGATTCTGTGTCACCCCCAGGAAGATTCTGTGTCACTCCCCAGGGCATTGTGTGTCACCCATCCCACTGCAGAGCATTACATGTCACCCATCCCACTGCAGAGCATTAGGTGTCACCCATCCAATTGCAGAGCATTACATGTCACCCATCCCACTGCAGAGTATTACATGTCACCCATCCCACTGCAGAGCATTACGTCTCACTATTTTGAAGGCTTATATGCAAGCAATTGACCATAAAGAGGGTATGGGGGCTGGGTACTGTCCTGGGGGACATCAATAAAAAAAAACATTTTTTTTAAAAACAATCTTTTTAAAGGAGCAGTGATTTTAATGATGCTTAATGTGAAACAATAACAAATAAAAATCCCTTTAAACATAGTGCTGGGGGTGTCCTTAGTCTGCCTGTAAAGTGGCACATCTGTACCATGTATAGAACCTGCTGCAGCAAAACTGACATTTAAATAGTTTTTTTCCTGCAAGCTTTATTTTATAAATAACGGCTTGGGGGCCAGTCTGTATGATGAGGTCACAATGCAGTGCACTGGCAGCAAGATTAGAGGATTATGGATACATTCTGGTGTCTCTTTGGCAGACTTTGTATGGCGATAACACATTGTTTGCACCACTTTGAGCAAGCCTTACTACTCTGCATCTGTTGGTGTGCTGCTGGAAGATGTGTTGCAAGGACCTGGGACACCCTGCACTATAATATCATCCCTGTCAGTGGAGGCTGCTGAGAGGTCATGGGGCATAGCGGGGACAGACTGAGGTGAGGAGGAGGGGCATATTTGTTCCCCTTTTGTATGGCTTTTGTGTACTCTTGCAATGGGCTGAGTGGTGGGAGGATAAATGCCTTGTCAAGCATGTGGAACCCAAATGGTTGGAGTTTTTGCCACGCTCGATGTGCTTGAGAAAAAGTTTGCAAATTACAACAGTGCGATCGGCTGCACATGTGCAAAAAATGTCCAGACATCTGAGCTGTGGGAAGTGGGCCGGGAGATGATAGCTCCACAATGTGATGGAATAGGGTGGCTGCTCTCTATTCTTCCATGATGGCTGCCTCGTTGGGGTTGTGCCTCACCCTCACTTTCCTCCTCTGCTCTATCCGGAACCCAAGTCACATCAGTGACCTCATCATCATCATCATCATCATCATCATCATCATCATCATCATCATCTCCTCCTCCATCCTCATTTCCACCGGAGACAACTTGGCAATACGCTGCAGCTGGGGAAACATGACTGCCAATTTGTGTACCAGTGTTCCTCCCTCTCTGTAGGCTCATGTTCCTGCCTTCCTCAACCTCAGAACCAACATCTGAATCCAGTAATGGCTGTGCATCATCAAGGAGCAAGTGGCTGACACTGTGTTCAAATAACTCCGCTGACTCCTCCATGCCTGATGCTGGGACTAGGGCAGGAATAGATGTGAACAAGGAGGCAGAATAAGCTGCTCTGGCAGCTGCAGGGGACTGTGCACTAGTCTCTGCTAGGGTGACAGAGGATGAGGAGGATGAGGATAATGAGGAGGGTGACAGAGGATGACAGAGGATGATGAGGGTTTAGAAAGCCAGTCCACCACCTCCTCTACATGCTGTGGCTGGATAGCACGGGCACCATCACTAAACAGAGGAAATTATGTCCTGCCTGAGGACTGACCACGTCCACCTTGGCCTGTGGTCACATACGCTGCTGGACCCCTCACAGTGCCATGGGGAACGTCTGCCTCTCCTTGTTGTCCTCCCAGACATGATGGGGGGTTATTACCCAAACTTATTATAAACTGGGAAATGTGTCATTGGATGCACTTTATTCAATGAAAAGTGGTGTTTGCTGCACTATAAATTGAGGACTTCCACTGACAGAAATGTAAAAACTATAAAAGAATAAAATAAAAAAAGGGAACACCAATGTCACAGTCAGAAAAAACTGCAGCTGACAATTTAAAAAAGGGGACAGGAAAAAAAAAAACATGCAGCAACCAAGAAGAAGGATATACAGCACTAAATGTAATGTGGTGTTAAACACTTCATTGCACAACACACTACACTATACTCACACACTATACTAACACTCTACACACACACTACACTATACTCACACACTATACTAACAGTATACTAACACACACACTACACTATACTCACACATTATACAAACAGTATACTAACACTCTACACTGACACAACATACTCGGAGTCACAATAAATGAACACACTAACTCACTAGTAGTAAACTGAGCCCGGCTCTATATATCTCCACTCCAACACTGCAAAGGCTTCCTATGAGAAGGAACCATTTATAGTGGGGGTGGGACTATGAGCACTGAGCCCTGGTTGGCAAAAGTCATCATCACTTTGTCCAATCAGGGCCCTGAAAGTGCTAATTGGCGAAACCTTGCACCTGACCGCTGGCTTCATCCAATTAGGTCCTGTAGAATGCACTGCGAAGCGCACAGAGCATTGAGGGGCGCTCAGCGGGCGAATATCCCGCCGAGCTAACTGCAAATTTGGGTGTTTGCCGAGTGGGTGAGCGGTTAATGTTCGGGGGAACTTCTGCCCAGATAGAACTGTTGGCCCATCTCTAGTGCTGATCAGTCCCAGTTCCTGGATTCCGACTTCTCCTCTCTATAAATCTGGATCACTTCCTAACAGAAAATAATAAAACCCGTCCTGGCTGAATACAATTGTCTCCTCAGTCAGCTTTGCTGCTGATATTGGGATCTGCAGATCTTCCTCAGGTCACATGATCCCAATTCTTCTGTGGATGGAAAGTAGCCAAATTACTGATATGACGAGTCCCTGTGTAACATGGAATGATATTCACATCACATTCACATATATATGTATTGGTGACACATTTCATGGAATGTATACAATGTAATATCGCTGTGTAATTGTACAATTATCTCTTGTAGACGGCCAGAGATTTGTCTGGTGATTGTGTCCCGGTGTTGGGTCTGCTGGACCTCTTCCATGTATAGAGGATCTCCTCACCGACACCTCAGACTTCTCTGCAACCTTCTAAAGGAAAGTCTTCTACTCTTCATGGATATAATGGTCGCCTCCCATTGTGAATTCCCTCTTCTCCCCTCTGTAGGATTCCACACTTTCCAATATTATCAATACTACTATGATGGTGATGAGGATCCAACTCATTTTTAGGACTCGTTCATGGTGGGAAAAAGACATTTTCTAAAGTTTCTCGTTACTAAAAGCTGACTGGAGCAATCACTAATACAGAGAAAGAGACCACATCTTCCTCTTACTGCTGTTCTACTCCTCTCCATCCTCCTCTCCACCCTCCATACTCCTCTCCATCCTCCCCACTCCTCTCCATCCTCCATACTACTCTCCATCCTCCATCCTCTGAATTCTCCATCCTCATTTCCATACTCCTCTCCATCCTCTATACTCCTCTCCATCCTCCCACACTCCTCTCCATCCTCCATACTACTCCCCATCCCCCATACTACTCTCCATCCTCAGCTCAATTCTCCAACCTCCTCTCCGTCATCCATACTCCTCTCTGTCATCCATACTCCTCTCCATCCTCCATACTCTACTCCATCCTCCTCTCCATCCTCCTCTTCATCCTCCATACTACTCTCCGTTATCCATACTAATCTGCATCCTCCATACTCCTCTTCATCCTCCGTACTACTCTCCATTATCCATACTCTTCTCCATCCTCCATACTGCTCTCCATCCTCCATACTCATCTCCATCCTCCTCTCCATCCTTCATACTCTTCTCCATACTCCTCTCCATACTCCTCTCTATCCTCCATACTACTCTCTCTCCTCTCCCTGCACTCTCTCCTCTCCTTGGATGTAATAAAGTGATGCGGCTCTATCTAACATATACGGCATTCCCGGCTCCCAGTCTCTCTCTGCAATGTCTTTCTCCATGTTGCTGACATTATCTTGTATAAGAACAGAACCCGATCCATCAGCAATCCCAAGGAGAGACGGAGATCTCATAGCCGGCTCTCTGCTGCCTTATATCAGAGTTTTTCTTCCACATCCAGAACTTTATCCCCCTGAATGACAAGCTTATCCAAGTCATCCCATTTCTAGAAGTTCATCTTTACTTCTGCCAACTCCCCCATCTCTGCTCTGCATGACTCTCTGCCAACACGGCTCCTAAGATTTCATTGTGCTGAGTCCGTTCAACCGCTTTGCCTTTCACTGACAACTTGCTGCAATTTTTATTATATCATCTAAATGGATTTATCCACCGATTGTTCTGATTACATTTCATGTCTGATATATTGTATATGAGGATCATGTATTATTCCCGGAGGATTTCATGCCATGGATCATTACCCAAAGGCGATTATCCTGATTGATTATTGGGCCACCAATATTATTACCTGGTTATTGGAAGGTGTTATTCTCTATAGATTTACCCCATTGAGAGTTTTTACTCATCAATAAAGTTTTGTATATTTTATTAGCCTTATTCTGTGATTACCAACTCCTTCTCAGCTTGTTCTCCACAGCCGATACCCTCTCACCTCTCCCTTCCCCCCTCACCTCTCCCTCTCTCCTCTCCCTCTCTCCTCTCCCTTCCCCCTCTCACCTCTCCCTCCCCCTCTCACCTCTCCCTTCCCCCTCTCACCTCTCCCTTCCCCCTCTCACCTCTCCCTTCCCCTTCTCACCTCTCCCTTCCCCCATCTCACCTCTCCCTCCCCCTCTCACCTCTCCCTCCCCCTCTCACCTCTCCCTTCCCCCTCTCACCTCTCCCTTCCCCTTCTCACCTCTCCCTTCCCCCATCTCACCTCTCCCTTCCCCCATCTCACCTCTCCCTTTCCCCCTCTCCCTCCCCCCTCTCACCTCTTCCTCCCCCCTCTCCCTCCCCCTCACCTCTACCTTAACTCTCTCTCCTCCCCTTTCCCCTCTCCCTTCTCTTTTTATCTGCCTTCTCCCCATCTTCACTTACATCCGTCACAAGTCCGACCTCCTTGGACAACCTCTGAGCGTCATTTAGGGAAGGAGTTATCATCTTCATCCGCTCAACAATGGAATCCACTTCCCTGCGTAGAACCTGTCCCGTCTCCCGTGCCTGGAGAGAAGATCGGAGGATGAAGGTGACCCCGGGAGGTCTTATATTTTATTGTACAGGATCAAAATAACAGTAAATTTCACTGATTTTTAATTCTTAATCATCATCAATAATTAAAAGAATTATAATTAAATTGTATCACAGAATTGAACACAGAAAGTAAGAGCACAGCGCACTGTTTCCACTGAGCGAGGGAACTGAATTGGGAACCATCAAGACTTTATTTTTCTCTCCAAATGTACAGTCCAGACTCCACCCCCTCCCCCCATGCCATGGCTTGTTGCCCATGACTGAATTATACACGGCTAAATCTGATCATCTTCATTGATCATGTTGATGACATTTGGCTGCTATATATTCCAATGATTATCATGATAGTCACACATTACAGGTGCTTTAAGTCACATGACCTGTACTGTGTGTGTAATTCTCATGGTGATGATGATGGGGCGGTGAAATGCATCCTTGGCACTCATTTAGGGCTCATTCACACAGGGCACAGACATCCATCTGCCATGCACAGACTTTTACCAGCGCAGTGTTGTGTGCGTCCCCATGTCAGTGTCCCGTTCATTTATTTTGGGACACAGAGACTGCGCCCCAATATGTCTTGAGGGGGCATGTCCTGATAGAAATGGAAGATCGGCCTGATGATGTACACAGCACTGTGCTGCTAAAAGTCTCTGCATGAGACATGGGTGCCGGTGCCCTGTGTGAATGTGCCCTCACACTTGTGTTTGGGAGGGAGGTAAAAACGTCACGCGTGTCTTTTTACCATCCCCAACCACTTCCCCTTATTTTGTAAATCAGCCGAAGGTGGATACTATATGCTGTGGCCATGAAGTGTTTTCCACAGCAAAAATGATCCCTGCTGTGTTCAGCCCCCCTCCCCCTCCCCCGCTCTCCCCTCCCCCGTTCTCCCCTCCCCCGTTCTCCCCTCCCCCGCTCTCCCCTCCCCCGTTCTCCCCTCCCCCGTTCTCCCCTCCCCCGCTCTCCCCTCCCCCGTTCTCCCCTCCCCCGCTCTCCCCTCCCCCGTTCTCCCCTCCCCCGTTTTCCCCTCCCCCGCTCTCCCCTCCCCCGTTCTCCCCTCCCTGTTCTCCCCTCCCCCGCTCTCCGCTCCCCCGCTCTCCCCTCCCCCGTTCTCCCCTCCCCCGTTCTCCCCTCCCCCGCTCTCCCCTCCCCCGTTCTCCCCTCCCCGCTCTCCCCTCCCCCGTTCTCCCCTCCCCCGTTCTCCCCTCCCCCGCTCTCCCCTCCCCCATTCTCCCCTCCCCCGCTCTCCCCTCCCCCGTTCTCCTCTCCCCCGTCCTCCCCTCCCCCGTTCTCCCCTCCCCCGTCCTCCCAGTCTCTCCCATTCCATCTGGTGGGATTGGCAGCACACAGAGAAGGAGGAACGTCAGTTTCTCCCTCTCCTCTGTGACAACTGAGGCCATGAAGATCTCATCACTTCCACTATCAGTTCTGCATTTCCCTGGCTGCTCCCAGCTTTCTCCATAGGATATGTCACTGCCCAACGTATCACAAGGATGATAAATATCACTGGAAGACAGCTCAACTCTTTTATGAGGTTGGGGCCGGGTCAGGGATGGGCCCAGGGGTGGGGTCATGGGCCCCATCAAGTAGGCTGTAGGGGGCCCCATGATATCTAACAGCCGCCCCTGCCTCTGATAAGAAGGGAGGGGCACAGACTCTGGCAGAGGCTGTGTATGTGCAGTCATCATTCTCAGTCATACTGTGTGGGGGGCGCTAGGGAGCCACAGAGAAATAAGAGCCCAGACTACTATGCTGGAGTTTGTAGTCCCATGGAGGTGGGGAAATGCTCACACATACTGGGGAGGGGGAGGGGCAGGTCATATAAAGTAAAAGGCTCTGTGCTGTTACAGGGCTGCCATGGCTGACCTGAGCCCTGTCTAGAAATACTTATTGTCTGGCTGTCCTTTCCGTTAAGGTTTTGATGGGGCAATTTTGATGGGACAATTTTGAAGGGGAAATATGATGGTGCAATAAGATGGGGCAGTTTAGTGGGGCAGTGTAATGGGGCAATTTTTATTGTGGCAGTATAATGGGGAAATTTTGATGGGGCAGTTTTGATGGAGAAATTTTGATTTTGGCAGTATAATGGGGCAATTTTGATGGGGGCAATAAGATGGAAACATTTGATGGGGCAATAGGATAAGGGCAGTTTTGATGGGGGCAATATGATGGCTCAATTTTGATGGGGCAATTTTGAAGGGGCAGTTTTGATGGGGCAAGTTTGATATTGCAATATGATGGGGCAATTTTGATAGGTGCTGTTTTGATGAGTCAGTTTTGATGGGGGCAATTAATGGGGCAATTTTGATTGTGGCATTATAATGGGGAAATTGTAATGGGGCTGTTTTGATGGGGCAATAGGATGGGGCAGTTTTGATGGGGGTAATTTTAATGGGGCAGTTTTGATGGTGGCAGCATAATGGGGCCATAGGATGGGGTAGTTTTGATGGGAAAATTTTGATGGGGCAGTTTTGATGGAGAAATTTTGATTGTGACAGTATAATGGGGCAATTTTGATGGGAGCAATAAGATGGCAACATTTGATGGGGCAATAGGATAAGGGCAGTTTTGATGGGGGCAACATGATGGCTCAATTTTGATGGGGCAATTTTGAAAGGGGCAAATTTGATGGGCAGTTTTGATGGGGCAAGTTTGATATTGCAATATGATGGGGCAATTTTTATAGGTGCTGTTTTGATGAGGGCAATTAATGGGGCAATTTTGATTGTGGCAATATAATGGGGAAATTGTAATGGGGCTGTTTTGATGGTGCAATAGGATGGGGCAGTTTTGATGGGGGTAATTTTAATGGGGCAGTTTTGATGGGGGTAATTTTAATGGGGCAATACGATGGGGTAGTTTTGATGGTAAAATTTCGATGGGGCAGTTTTGATCGAAAAATTTTGATTTTGGCAGTATAATGGGGCAACTTTGTTGGGGCAATTTTTATGAGGCAATTTGATGAGGGCAATAAGATGGCACAATTTGATGGGGCAATTTGATGGGGCAGTTTTGATGGAGAAATTTTGATTGTGGAAGTATAATGGGGCAATTTTGATGGGGCAATAAGATGGCAACATTTGATGGGTGTTGTTTTGATGAGGCAGTTTTGATGGTGACAATTAATGGGGAAATTTTGATTGTGGCAGCATAATGGGGAAATTGTAATGGGGCAGTTTTGATGGAGCAATAGGATGGGGTAGTTTTGATGGGGGTCATTTTGATGGGGCAGTTTTGATGGTGGCAGCATAATGGAGCATTAGGATGGGGTAGTTTTGATGGGAAAATTTCGATGGGGCAATTTGATGGGACAATTTTGATGAGGCAATTTGATGAGGGCAATAAGATGGCACAATTTGATGGGGCAATAGGATGGGGCAGTTTTGATGGGGCAATTTTAATGGTGGAAATATGATGGGCAATTGTGATGGGGCAATTTTGATGTTGGCAGTTTGATCGAGAAATTTTCATGGGGCCGTTTTGATGGGGGCCATTTGTATGGGGCAGTTTGATGAGGTAGTAATGATGGTGGCAATATAATGGGGCAATTTTGATGGGCCAATAGGATGGGGCAGTTCTGATGGTGGTAGTATAATGGGGCAATTTTGATGGGGGCAATAGGATGGGGTAGTTTTAATGGGGCAACTTAATGGGGTCAATATGATGGTGCAGTTTTGATGGGGCAATATGATGCACAGTTTTGAAGGGGCAGTTTTGATGGGGGCAATAGGATGGTGCTGTATAATGGGTCAATTTTGATGGGGCAATAGGATGGGGTAGTTTTGATGGGGACATTTTAATGGGGGCAATATGATGGGACCGTTTTGATGGGGAAATTTTGATGGGGGCAATATGATGGGACCGTTTTGATGGGGCAGTTTTGATAGGGGCAATAGGATGGGGCAGTTTTGATGGGGCAATTTTGGTCAAGTTGCATAAAAAATTGCAGCAAAAATTGCGGTAAAGTTGTGGCAAAGTCACGCAACTTTGGGGTTGCAGTGGTGGAGACCTAGCCTCAGTGGCATATGTGATCTTCATGCATCCAATTTAGTATGGAATATGACCACTTATATTAAACTATTGATTTGCACAATTTATCAGTATTTTTTATTGTGATATTAATATGTTATAAATGAAGCACACATTGGGGGGGTAGTTTACATCGCGATTTGCATTATCACCTTGGCTGTTAAGCCGTTGTTTCTTCTGCCATACACAGTGCAATCAAGCAAGATCACGATCTGCGGGGCGATTTATTAGAGGGTGACAAATGTGATGTAGATCATGTTGAATATATAATGTTTAATGATATCCCTGGTTGGATATAGGAGGTGTGCTTGGATTTTTGAATTGTTGAAATGCTCATATTGATTGTAGAATGCAGTGCAGCCCTTATGAGAATACAGGATAGCTGGAGAGTGCAGCTGGATGGGAGGTGAGAGACGCTCAACAGCAACATGAACACACGGCGGGGTTAATGTCCTTCTATGGGTATAAAAGGTTGGGAGGTGCGTTGTATGGCCATGCAGTGACCCACACCACCGAATCACCCTGCCAGCTCTCCAGTTGGCCTCACCCGGGATCATGGCTGTAGTGGTATAGAGGTATATAGAGGTATATAAAGGTATATAGAGGTATATCAGGGGGAGGGGCTTCATTATAATTCTATTCATGATTTTATCATCTGTTGTTATAGTAAGTGAACATCTAGGAGGAGCTACGGGATAAACACACCTTATTGATGAATTGGATTACGTTATGAGAACCTCTTTTCTCCGCTTATAACGAGCGACATATAGATGGAAAGATTCAGTGATTGCTGATTATAACCACCTGACATCCACACACCTTCCCACCGATATTGGAGGAAGATTCACAGAGCCACACCCAGAGATACGCCGTATATCCCCTAATATCTGGTCAGTGACCTTCCTTTGGGGGATGGTCATACAAGTGTCACGGAGATGGTCAATCGTCTGGATCCATGAATTATAACTCACCTCTAATTCTTATCTTCTGGAGAGGATCACCTTTCATCTCTTTTCTTACATTTTACTTCCTATTTTATCAAATCTACACGGAGCATCAAGTCTGAGGACTCTTGGATTTTATAAGCTCTATTAGTGTTTTATATATTTATATTTGGAGACATTTTCTGATGTATTGTTATCCTATTATAGTAGCAGCTTTGTAGATATTATACTGTGAGTGCTGAGGGAGAGATCTCTACCATTGTTTGATCATTTCTCATTTCTCTGTCATGTAGAAGAATAAATATCCAACTAAACTCAGGAAGAAATTCCATTTTATACATTTTCTTTGGATATTTATTATAAATAATATATTATATATTTTTATATAAAGTCAAAAATATGGTTTTGTTTTCAAAATTGTCACTCTTTTTTGTTAAAAAAACGCAGAGGTGATCAAATACCACCAAAAGAAAGTTCTATTTGTAGGGAAAAAAGGACGTCAGTTTTGTTTGGGAGCCGCGCCACACAACCGCGCAATTGTCAGTTAAAGTGACGCAAAAAGTGCTGTGGTCATTGGCCAGTGAAATGGGCCGGGGCTGAAGGGGTAACACGTTCTAGGTACCAATTTATCTACATCCTTTAATACCATTTGTATAAAAATCTCCCGATGTCTATTGGAAGGTTGTGGAGGATTAAATAAAGATTTATTGTTTAGCCCACTATCGCCCCCTCTGGTTGTGTGGTCAATTCTATTCCTTGGATCCCATTGAATTCCTAAGAAGTATCTTTTCATCTTTATTTCTCTTCTATATTTCTGCACATCTATATAAACACCACATTTGTTCATCGCTTTATTGGCGGCACGTTTGAGTCCGTCGTTTACAATCTTCATTTCTTTATGGTTGAATTGTATGTTTGGTAAATTATATATTATATTATTATTACTGGTAAGGGGCTGCGGGCTATTTCCCATTGGGGTGGATTCCACCCCCCTCGCTCCCTGGTGCATCGCATACTAGTCCTGTGTGGGCAGCATCCATCTTCTTGCCCTCTTCCTTTGGGCCCGTCGACTCCGGCAATGTGATTTGCCGGAGCCGTGTGATGTCACTCCCACAGAAGCCATGACTAGCGGCATAGGCTAGGGAAGAAACGGCATTTAGCTTTGTTTCTTCCCCGTGCATGCACTGTACAAATTTCCGGCAGACTACAAGTGAAATATCTCCTAAACGGCACATGTTTAGGAGATATTTCCACTACCTATAGGTAAGCCTTATTCTAGGATCACCTATAGGTAAATGTATAAAAAGTGGGTTTACAACCACTTTAACTATGGGTACTGTCTGTAGCTTTGGCTGGTTCCCACATCCTCTGTGGCTAGCTGGTTCCCACATCCTCTGTGGTTGGCTGGCTCCTGTGTCCTCTGTGGTTGGCTGGCTCCTGTGTCCTCTGTGGCTGGCTCCTGTGGGTGGCTGGCTCACTGGAGTGGGTCGGTCACCATGGGTGGCTAGCTGGCTGGCACCCTGGACCTGGTGTGGGTGGGTCACCATGGGTGGTTGGCTGCCACCCTGGCCCTGCTGTGGGTGGGTCACCATGGGTGGTTGGCTGCCACCCTGGCCCTGCTGTGAGTGGGTGGCTGACTGGCACTCTGGCTGGTTGGTGTGTCATCTTCTGCCATTTTGGGCACTTTTTGTCAAGGTGAGGGAGGTACTTGGAGGGAGTTTGTGACCTTTGCCCTACCCAGGACGGTAGATCTATAAGGTTTGCAGCAGGCCATGGGACATGTGGCGCAACACATAATGACGTTGCCCGTGTGTGTGGGTCCTCTCTGTGCCCATTTGAGAGTCTATGTTAGAAAAATCCCTCATCAGTACCCATCAGTGTATCCTCTCCAGTGCTTCTCAATGCAGCCTCACCAGTGCCAATCAGTGCAGCCTCACCAGTGCCCATGAATGCAGCTTCACCAGTGCCAATGAATGCAGCCTGATCAGTGCCCATCAATGCAGCCTCACCAGTGCCTATTAATGCAGCCTCACTATTGCCTCTTAATGCAGCCTCACCAGTGCCCCTTAATGCAGCCTCACCAGTGCCCCTCAATGCAGCCTCACCAGTGCCCCTCAATGCAGCCTCACCAGTGCCCCTCAATGCAGTCTCACCAGTGCCCCTCAATGCAGCCTCACCAGTGCCCCTCAATACAGCTTTACCAGTGTACCCTTCAATGCAGCCTCGCCAGAGTGGCCCCTCCATGCAGCTTTATCAGAGTTCCCCTCCATGCAAACTCACCAGAATGCCCCTTCCATGCAGCCTCACCTAGAGTGCCCCCTCCATGCAGCCTTACCTAGAGTGCCCTCCATGCAGCCTCATCTAGAGTGTGACCTCCATGCAGCCTGATCGGTGCACGGGAATAGAGAGGAGAGCCTCCGGATCACACAGAGCAGGTAACTCCCACTGTGACACCTGGAGACCGCTGTTATCGGATGTCCTGCCTCCTTTGTTAGATGTCACACGTCCCAGAATTGGACCAGTGAGATATCTATCAAAGGAGGCAGGACATTGGATGACAGCGTCAAGTGGGAGATCCCTACTCTATGTAATTCAGCGACGCCTGCCCTCCCCTTACCCTCCGAGGCAGTGCTGGGGCCCATGTGGGCCGAAAAGGTGATCACCAGCCCTACAGGGTCCAGCAGGTGGATCTGGCAGGCCCCCTTTAGTGTCTGGGCCCCCGGCCTATGTCCAAAGGGTCCGAATGGTCAGTCTCCTCCGTCTAAGAGTCACAATCACCAATATAAACTCACAGAAAAAGCCATTTGTAAAGTATAGAGTGACTACAGTTACCGGAATAGAGAAGAGCAGCGTGCCGGAGTGTCTCCATGCTGCTGGGAGCCGCTTTAAATACCATCCCTCCGATGTGAATATCGGATGCGGACGTAAGAACTGCGCTGCGCATGCGCAAGCCTCGCCGCAGTGACTCGCTCGTCCTGCTGGGTCCTAAGGCCCGGTTTGATGAATGGAAGCAAGACTCCCTCTGCAATTGGAATGACGTTGGATTTATTTATTGAAAGCTACAGCTTATCCCGGGATAAATGAAATGCTTTGTTACAAACTGTTCCCATAAGACCCTTATTTTTGGTACTTTGTTACTTGTCCCTCATCTACTTTATGGATTGTCCATCCTCCTCCTTCTCTCTGCCTTTCCTTTCCATTCCCCCTTTCCTTAACCTTCCCCCCTTTTCTTTCCCCCTCCCCCTTCTTTCCTCTCTCTTTTTCTCCCCCACCCCATTTTCTATTTATCCCTGTTCCCAGTGTCTTCATCATATTGTATTGGATCTCAACAACAAACCCCCTCTTTAATTACCCCCTTGACCTGCAGACCACATTCCACCTCATGTTCAGATGACTAAATGTCCTTACATAAAGTGGTGTCTCTGCCTTATGATTTGCTGAACCATTAATGGGCTCCTAATTATCACATATTTTTCATGTATATTATCGTTAAAACAAATTTATGCTCCCTTTATTATATTATTGCTGTCTTAAGTTTTTTCTTGATTTACTTTTGTATTTTTACTGATTTGGGTTCTTTTTATTATTATAATCATATATTGTAAATGCCATTGTGTCTCCAAGTTCATGGCTATGCCCCGCCTCCTTATGTCCACCTCTCTCCTAATTCCATCCAGCCGACCGCTCTGCAAAATCAGGATGTTGTTTTGCTGATTTTGAATCTCATATGGCATTAAGGTGAATGTATGGATGCCCCCAGATTGTCCTGGCGTACAGCCGGGCGCCCGTTCTGCTGTGCCCGAGGTGTGTGCGTCACTGCCTGTGTGAATTCTTTCCTGTCCTTGTGACTGGAGAGTTCTCCTCCCTCCACCCCCACAGGGAGTCTTATTTCCATTCATTGGACTGAGCCTTAGGACCTGGTGAGAATGGAAAAGCGAGTCACTGCGGCGAGGCTCACGCATGCGCAGCGCAGTTCTTACGTCCGCATCTGGTGTTCACACCGGAGGGATGGTATTTGAATTGGCTCCCAGCAGCATGGAGAGTCTGCGGGAAGCAGGGGACACCCCCGACATGCTGCTCTTCTCTATTCCGGTAACTGTAGTCACTCTATACTTTACAAATGGCTTTTCCTGTGACTTTAGATTGGTAATTGTGACTCTTATGCCCCGTACACACGCTCCAACTTTCCGACAGAGAATGTGCGATCGGAGGTTGTTGTCGGAAATTCTGACCGTGTGTACGCGAATAAGACTATTGAAGATAATTATTTCAGTTTGCTGGCCTTGTACAGCAAGTTACAAGTGTTGTTCTAATTGTGTTTACCAGATATCCCCAAAGTTACCTGATTATTGGGAGGTGTGTGGCCCTGGGCATTTAGCCAGCTGCTGAACCTGCCCCTGTAAGTAGACCCCACTTTAGCTTCTTGCCCCCTTGATGTCTGAAAGGATATTCCATCTCTCCCTCTGGCACTATGGGGGTCATTACTGTTTTCCCGTTTTCAGTTGGTCTTTATTCACCATTTTAAAGCCAGGTTCCTCTGATGCAGTAAAACATCCGGCCACCCCGGCAGTTCTCGGGCCCCTCTTAGGAGAGGTAGGTAAGCAGTGCTACCTTGAAAGAGGAGACCCATTTCTATAAGAATGTTTTCTGATATAAAAGTTTCTATTTTTGTATTCTTGAATTAATCCAATATGTCCAATTGTCTGTTTCTTGGTAGAAGGCACTGTACGTCACACATGACCAGCATCCCCTGAGGAAGCCCAACTTATGGGCGAAACATGTTGGGAAGTCCATCATATATTACTGTGTTGCCGTAACTGTAACCTATTGTACTAATAATCATTGTATCTCCTTTCCTTCTTTCCTTTTAATAAATGAATTCTTATTTTGTTCCTCAAAATAAAATATTTTTATATACTATTTTTGATATTAATTTTAATTTATGTGCACCTTTTAAAATTCCAATTTCTGTACCTTTTGATTGTCGCATCCTATTGCCCCATCAAAACTGTCCCATCCTATTGCCCCATTATACTGCCACCATCAAGATTGCCTCATAAAATTACCCCATCAAAATTGCCTCATCAAATCTGCCCCATCAAAACTGCCCCATCAAAACTGCCCCAACAAAACTGCCCCATACCATTGCCCCATTATACTGCCACCATCAAAATTGCCCCCATCAAAATTCTCCCATTAATACTGCCCCATCAAAATTGCCCCTGTCAAACTGCCCTATCAATAATGCCCCATCAAAATTCCCCCATAAAAATTTTCTTATCAAAATTGCCTCATAAAAACTGGCCAATATAAATAGCCCCATCTAAATTGCCTCATCAAAACTGCCCCATCCCATTGCCCCATTATACTGCCTCCATCAAGATTGCCCCATAAAATTACCCCATCAAAATTGTCCCATCAAAACTGCCCAACAAAACTGCCCCAACAAAACTGCCCCATATCATTGCCCCATTATACTGCCACCATAAAAATTGCCCCCATCAAAATTCTCCCATTAATACTGCCCCATCAAAATTGCCCCTGTCAAACTGCCCCATCAATAATGCCCCATGAAAATTCCCCCATCAAAATTGTCTTATCAAAATTGCCTCATAAAAACTGGCCAATATAAATAGCCCCATCTAAATTGCCTCATCAAAACTGCCCCATCCCATTGCCCCATTATACTGCCATCAAAATTGCCCCATCCTATTGCCCATCAAATTGCCCCATTAATACCTTCCCATCAAAACTTCCCCATCAAAATTGCCCCATCAAAATTGCCCCATCAAAACTGCCCCATTATACTGCAACCATCAAAATTTCCCCATCCTATAGCCCCATCAAGACTTCCCCATCAAAATTGCCCCCATCAAAACTGCCTCATCAAAATTGCCCCATCAAAACTGCCCCATTAAATCTGCCCCATCTAAATTCCCTTATCAAATCTGCCCCATCTAAATTCCCTCATCAAAACTGCCCCATCTAATTGCCCATCTAAATTGTCCCATCAAAACTGCCTCATCAAAACTGCCCCATTCTATTGCCACTATCAAAATTACACATCCTATTGTCCCATCAATATTGCCCCATCGAAACTGCCCCATCAAATTTGCCCCCATCAAAGCTGCCCCATCTAAATTGCCCCATCAAAACTGCCCCAACAAACTTGCCCCTTTCAAAACTTCCCCATATAAATTGCCTCATCAAAACTGCCCCATCAAAACTGCCCCGTCATTATGCCTCGCACTGCCACCATCAAAATTGCCCCCACCAAAATTGCCCCATCAATACTGCACCATCAAAATTGCCCTCATCAAAACTGCTTAATCAAAATTGTACCATCAAAACTGTCCCATCTAAATTGCCCCATGTAAATTGCCTTGTCAAAACTTCCCCATCCTATTGCCCCATCCTATTGCCTCATCAAATCTTCCAGTTTCAAAATTGCCCCATTCTATTTCCCCCTCAGCACAGGTATTTTGTCCCCACCCCCTCATGTGTTGTGTAATGGAATATTGATGGGTTGGTCACATGACATGTTTTGAGATTCTACTTCCAGCACTGGGAGTCTGGGATTATCTCCTCACAATGGATTTTGGCATTTTGGCGCCACCCCCTCAGGTGATGTATAATGACTTGGTCATGTGACATGAGGTAATGACTCATACACATACACTGTGATGTCATTTCTCCATGTATATATAGCACACATATAGGACTAAGCTCCATGCTGATAGAAAGATCAATCCACTGACATATGTGGGGATACAGATACCAGGTGTGTCTAAATAGTTCATCCATCGCTCCCATATCACAACACGGGCCAGGTGCACGCGCATGTACATGTCTATCCAGAAACACGCTGAGAAGAACCACCTAGTGTGGAATACATGTGACTGTCGGGGTAAATCCACTGTGGGCGGGGGGGCACAATGGGACAATGATGGAAGTTCTGCTACAAATGGGGGAAAACATCAATGGACACACATGAAATGTCAGACGATTGTACGGGACGGAAGTCGTGAGCAGAAGATGAGTTTATGACGGTTCAGGAAGGAAACGACTGAGGAGGAGCCACGCTCGGGTCACCAATCTACAAGCAGGACCCCACACACCATCCAACAAATCCCACAAATGCTGCCACCAGATTGGCCACTGACTCTACAATGGATGGTGGAGGAATTGGGCATTAGCCAGGACACGGTGCCCACCATCCCCCACCAAGATTTGGGGAAGCAGAAGATCTCTTCCATCATTCACAACATTTTATAAATTGGAGATGAATATCTCAATCCTTTCTTGTGATTGGTCAGCGCTGCCAATCTGATCACTTTTCTGGAGCAGATTTTTGTGACCATCGATTGATTGTTATAGTGGCTGCTTATGTTGTTTTGGGTCCTCATTCTGTGATTGGATGAGCGCTGGGGGAGGGGCCAACCTTTTATGTGACTATTTCTCATTGATTAGATATTGAATTTTGTTCCCTATAGCAGCCATGGAGGCGGGGAAATCGATCAGTAACCGAACAATTAATTCAGATGACTTATTTGCAGTAGATGCGGCACCAGGTGAAAATGTGGATCATCAATAATTCCTCACAACATCGGGGGACACATTAGAGAAGACAAATCGGCACTTGGTGGGATATTTGGACGATCGAACAATACCTAAAAGAGACAATCATCATGAGGAGCCTCAGGGGGGAAGGGACCCCACAGGGGGGTCTAAGTGAAGAAGGGTCTATGATTGACGGCTTACACTTCTTCAATGGGGGGTTTAAATTGCACCAACTGGTGTTATAAAGGAAAAAAAAGGTTATTATAGAAAACGATTGATGATTTGTAAATGACGTTCCATCCGATCAAAGACACAAATTTTAATGGAGACATTAAAGAAAAATTAGAAAAAAAATTGATAGAAAAACACAGAAAAAGATAATAAAACAAATCCACAGGGATATGGGAGACTTCAGAAATCATTCCATTTCCCTATGGCAAAACACTACCAGTGAGCAGAGGGATGTGGATGAGAAGGCTGAACTAGCACCACTGCCATTGATGAGGGTTCCAAATAATGGGGTAGAAGCTGGTCCGTCATCACCAAAATGGACTCCCATGCCCCAACCCTTCCCCCAATGAGGTAGAGGAGGCAAAAGAGGGAGGAGAGGAGAAGAAATGATAAAAATGAAGATAATTGATATTTCAATCAACCGTATCCTCAGAAGACTTCTGGGCCCCTATCAAGGCTCCCTACTAATAATTATTATACAAATAATGGTAATAGGGATCATTATAGACCACATCCTATTAATATTAGGGAACAACAGTATAGGAACCCATGGACCAATCGCCATCAGTATTCTGATGATAGAGATCAATGTAGTCCATCCCCTATACCCCCTTCTAATCAATATGAAATGTTACACCACTAGAACACCAATACCCAAAAACCAGCAAGGAGGAGGGGGAGGGGTGGGCAGAGAGAAAGAGGAGAGACTCAGTGGAAAGTCCACGCCCCCAAAGATGACACAATACCCCAGGGAGAGAGGGGGTGGAATCCACCCCAATGGGAAAGACCCCGCAGCCCCTTAACAGTAATAAGAACACAGGATATAAAGGCTGTAGATGGTGACAGAGAGTCAAAAAAAAGGGAGACGGATTAGAAGGATTTATAATTTACCAAACATCCAACTCAACCATAAAGAAATGAAGATTGTAAACGCCGAACTCAAATGTGCTGCCAATAAAGCGATTAACAAATGTGGTGTTTATATAAATGTACAGAAATATAGAAGAGAAATAAAGATGAAAAGATACTTCTTAGGAATCCAATGGGATCCAAGGAATAGAATTGACCACACAACCAGAGGGGGCGATAGTGGGCTAAACAATAAATCTTTATTTAATCCTCCACAACCTTCCAATAAACATCGGGAAGTTTTTATACAAATGGTATTAACCACTTTGCGCCTGTGCTATAGTCAAATGACGGCTACAGCATTGACGCTAACTGCCGGGAGGGCGTCCCTGGATGTCCTCTTGTTTACTTCCCCTCTGCGTACCACCGTGGGCGCGCATCGGGGAAGTTCTGTGTTGGCCGTGTCCCTTGGACACAGCCCGTCACAGACCACAGTAAATGGCCAATCACAGCGGTAAACATGTAAACATATGAGATCATCTCTCATCACCGGCTCTCCCTCCTCACACAGACAGCATGTGAGGAGGGAGAGATGAACCGCTGAGAAATGCAGCAGTTAGTGTAAAAAATGAATAAAACTAATGTGCCCATCTGTCCCCACTGCCAACTGTCCCCACTGCCTCACTGTCATCTGTCCCCACTGCCACCTGTCAGTGTCATCTGCCCCCAGTGTCACCTGCCAGTGCCATCTGCCCCCAGTGCCACCTGTCATTAGTGCCACCTGTCATCAGTGCCATCTGTCCCCAGTGCCATGTATAAGTGCCATCTGTCATCAGTGCCATGTATAAGTGCCATCTGCCATCAGTGCCACATCAGTGCCACGTGTCATGAGTGCCACATAGTGTCATCTGTCATCAGTGCCATGTGTCATCAGTGCCACATAGTGCCATCTGTCATCAGTGTCATATCAGTGTCACGTGTCATCAGTGCCACATATTAGTACCATCTGTCATCAGTGTCATCTGTCATCAGTGGCACCTGTCAGTGTCATGTGCCATCTGTTATCAGTGTCATGTGTCATGCCAGGTATCAATGCCATCTGTCATCAGTGTCACGTGTCATCAGTGCCACTTATCAGTGCCTTGTGTCATCAGTGCCACGTGTCATCAGTTCCACGTATAAGTGCCATCTGTCAGTGCCACATATTAGTGCCATCTATCATCAGTGCCACGTATCAGTGCCATCTGTCATCAGTGCCACATATTAGTGCCATTTGTCATCAGTGCCATCTGTCATCAGTGCCACCTGTCAGTGTCACGTGTCATCTGTTATCAGTGTCACATGTCATGACAGGTATCAGTGCCATCTGTCATCAGTGTCACGTGTCATCAGTGCCACGTATTAGTGCCATGTGTCATCATTGCCACATATTAGTGCCATGTGTCATCAGTGCCACGTATTAGTGCCACATGTCATCAGTGCCACGTATAAGTGCCATCTGTCATCAGTGCCACATATTAGTGTCATCAGTGTCTCGTGTCATCAGTGCCACATATTAGTGGCATCTGTCATCAGTGCCATGCATCAGTGCCATCTGTCATCAGTGCCACGTCAGTGTCACGTGTCATTGTCCTGGTGCTCCAGGGCCTTCAAAAGTGTAATAGGTAGTCAACAAGTTAGATGTGTAATTTATGCTCCTAGAACACGTGACAGTGCTCCCTGCATGTTGGCTATCTCTAAGTGGCCAGGCTGTGGAAAAGTCCCAGACATGTGGTATTGCCATACTCAGGAGGAGCATTTTGGGGCATTATTTGTGGTATACACATGCCAAGTGAGAGAAATAACTTATTACAATGACAATTTTGTGGAAAAAATAAAATACAATAAAAAATCTTCAATTGCAAAGAATTGTGGGAAAAAATGACAACATCAAAAAGCTCACCATCCCTCTTACTAAACACATCAGAATGTCTGCTTTCAAAAAAGGGGCCATTTGGGGGGTATTTGTACTTTCCTGGCTTGTTCGGGTCACAAGTACATCAGATGTGATCAATGTTGTATGATTTGCACCACAGCTTGTGGACTCTCTAACTTTCACAAAGACCAAATAATATCCACTAATTTTGGTTATTTTTACCAAAGATATGTAGCAGTATAAATGGTGGGCAAAATGTATGAAGAAAAATTAATCATTTGCAAAATTTTAGTTTTTTTTCATTTATACCACAAAAATAAAAACCCCAGAGGTGATCAAATACCACCAAAAGAAAGCTCTATTTGTGGGAAAAAAAGGATAAAAAATAAATTTGGGTACAGCATAACATGACTGAGTAATTGTCATTCAAAGTGTGAAAGCACCAAAAGCTGAAAATTGGTCTGGGCAGGAGGGGGTTTAAGTGCCTAGTTAGCAAGTAGTTAAAGGATGTAGATAAATTGGTACCTATAAAGTGTGTTACCCCAAAATACATAGCGCAAGGTTTAATCCCTTCAGCCCCGGACCATTTCACTGGCCAATGACCACAGCACTTTCTGAGTCCCTTTAATTGACAATTGCGTGGTCATGTGACGCAGCTCCCAAACAAAACTAACATAATTTTTCCCCACAAATAGAGCTTTCTTTTGGTGGTATTTGATCATCTCTGCGGTTTTTATTTTTTGTGCTATAAACAAAAAAGAGCGACATTTTTGTAAACAAAACCATATTTTTTACTCTTTTCTATAATAAATATCCCCAAAACATTGACCATCTCCGTGACACTTGTATGACCATCCCCCAAAGGAAGGTCACTGACCAGATATTAGGGGATATACGGCGTATCTCTGGGTGTGGCTCTGTGAATCTTCCTCCAATAGGAAGGTGTGTGGATGTCAGGTGGTTATAATCAGCAATCACTGAATCTTCCCATCTATATGTCGCTCGTTATAAGCGGAGAAAAGAGGTTCTCATAACGTAATCCAATTCATCAATAAGGTGTGTTTATCCCGTAGCTCCTCCTAGATGTTCACTTACTATAACAACAGATGATAAAATCATGAATAGAATTATAATGAAGCCCCTCCCCCGATATACCTCAATATACCTTTATATACCTCTATACCACTACAGCGGTGATCCCAGGTGAGGCCAACTGGAGAGCCGGCAGGGTGATTCGATGGTGTGGGTCGCTGCGTGGTCATGCCCTGATGCATTTCCTAATTGCTGTCATCAGAGGGCGTGGCCACACAACGCACCTCCCAACCTTTTATACACATAGACGAACATTAACCCCTCCGTGTGTTCATGTTGCTGTTGAGCGGCTCTCACCTCCCATCCAGCTGCACTCTCCGGCTATCCTGTATTCTCATAAGGGCTACACTGCATTCTACAATCAATATGAGCATTTCAACAATTCAAAAATCCAAGCACACCTCCTATATCCAACCAGGGATATCATTAAACATTATATATTCAACAAGATCTACATCACATTTGTCACACTCTAATAAATCGGTCCACAGATTGTGATCTTGCTTGATTGCACTGTGTATGGCAGAAGAAACAACCTTAATTGGTATAGAACGGCTTAACAGCCAAGGTGATAATAAAAACCTAGAAAACTACTCTCCCCAATGTGTGCTTCATTTATAACATATTAAAATCCCAATAAACAAATACTGGTAAATTGTCCAAATCAATCGTTTAATATAATTGGTCATATTCCATACTAAATTGGATGCATGAAGATCACATATGCCACTAAGGCTAGGTCTCCACCACTGCAACCCCAAATTCAAGCGATTTTGCTGTAATTTTTATGCAACTTGACTAAAATTGCCCCATCAAACTGCCCCATCAAAATTGTCCCCATCAAAATTGCCACATCCTATTGCCCCATCAAAATTACCCCATCATACTGCCCCCATTAAAATTTCACCATCAAAACTGCCCCATCAAAATTGCCCCACCAAAACTGCCCCATCAAATTTGCCCCATCAAAATTGTCCCATCAAAACAGCCCCATCAACTTGCCCCATCATACTGCCACCATCAAAATTGCCCCATCATATTACCACTATCAAATTGCTACCATAAAACTGCCCCATCAAAACTGCTCCATCACATTTGCCCCATCATACTGCCCCCATCAAACTGCCCCATCAAATTACCCTCATAAAAATTGTCCTATCAAAACTGCCTCATCATACTGCCACCATCAAAATTGCCCCATTCTACTGCCACCATCAAAACTTCCCCATCATACTGCCACCATCAAAATTATCCCATTCTATTGCTACCATCAAAACTGCCCCATCAAAATTCCCCCATCAAATCCCCCCATTAAAATTGCCCCATCATATTGCCCCCAACAACACTGCCACTTTCAAAACTGGCCCAACAAAATTGCCCCGTTATACTGCCATCATCAAAATTGCCCCATAAAAACTGCCCCATGCTATTGCCCCCATCATATTCCCCCATCAAAACTGTCGCATGCAATTTCCCCTATAAAAATTGCCACCATCAAAATTTCCCTATTATATTGCCCCATCAAAACTGACCCATCAAATTTTCCCATAAAAACTGCCCCCATCATATTGACACCATCAAATCCACACCATCAAAATTGCCCCCTCAAAAGTTCCCCATCAAAACTGCCCCATCGTATTGTCCTATCATATGGTCCCCATCTTATTCTTGTATTATAAATGATTAGTAATGGTGTGTCCCCTCCCCCTGGGCTCTTCCAGCCCCTCCCCCACCACACATCACTGTGTATAAGAAGCTTTGGTAACCATGGCAACAAAACCCTGGATACCCTTTTTAACCGCTTGCTGACCAGCCGCGTCATTATAGTGTGGCAGTTTGGCTCGGTATGTTGGCTCGCAGTATAGCGGGCATTAGAGGCAGAACAGGAAGGTGTGTGAGACAAATCCCAGTTCTGTTACCTGGGACCAACGATCCCTCATCTCCTCTAGTCAGTCCCCTCCCCCTACAGTTAGAACACACAGTCAGGAAACACATTTAACCCCTTGATCGCCCCTATTGTTAACCCCTTCCCTGCCAGTCACATTTACACAGTAATCAGTGCATTTTTATAGCACTGATTGCTGTATAAGTGACAGTGGTCCTAAAAATGTGTCAAAAGTGTCTGATCTGTCCGCCGCAATGTCACAGCCCCAATTAAAATTGCAGATCACCACCATTACTAGTGACATAAATCTATCACCTATTTTCTATAACTTTTGCACAAACCAATCAATATATGATTATTGCAATTTTTTTTTACCAAAAATATGTATAAGAATACCTATCGGCCTAAACTGAGGAAAAAAATGTTTTTTTATATATTTTTGGGATATTTATTATAGCAAAAAGTAAAAAAATATGTTTCTTTTTTTCAAAATTGTCACTCTTTTTTGTTTAAAGCGCAAAAAATAAAAAATAAATCAGAGGGGTGATCAAATACCACCAAAAGAAAGTTCTATTTGTGGGAAAAAAGGAGGTAAAATGTATTTGTGTACAGCGCCGCAGGACCGCACTATTGTCAGGTAAAGCAGGCTCCCCCGCTGACAGCTGAATGAAAAATATTGCCAAATTTGATGACAATAGAAAAATTATTTAAAAAAAAAAGGTGTGGGGGTCCCCCCAGTCCATACCAGGCCCTTCTGGTCCGGTGTGGGTTTTATGCCACCCTCTAAATGGGACTTTTTAGGGCATCCACAAAATCAATAATGTATATAAAAATGATATTCTTAATTGGAACAAGTTAAACAGGAAGTAAACCCTGGTGGGTTTTACTTCCTCATTTGCTCACTGCAAACCCTGCAAATGAAAAGCATAATGGGCTAGTATGTATCGCTTCGCATACTAGCCCATAATGTACCACTTACCTGCATAAGAATCCAGCAATGTCCCCTATGTAGGCAGCATCCATCTTCTGGCCCCTCCTCCTTCCGGCTGTGGACTCCGGCTCTGTGATTCGCTGGAGCCACCTGACATCACTCCCGCCCATGCGCACGGGAGCCGCGTTTAATAGCACTGGCTAGGGAAGAGACGGCACTTAGTTTTGTTTCTTCCCCGTGCATGCACAGTTGGAATTCTCAGCGGACTACACGGCACAGGTTTAGGAGATATTTCCAATACCTATACGTAAGTCTTATACTAGGATCACCTATAGGTAGAAGTCCAAAAAGTGAGTTTACAACCACTTTAAAAATAGTTACATATACAAGGTTACAGATCAGATGCAGTTTACATGGCAGATAACTATTGGAACAGTCAGCACATAGGATGGTGAAGACAAGGACAGCCCAACGCGTTTTGAATTTCATAAGCTATAACAAATTCTTGTTCAGGGGCGTATACATGACAAATATGAGGCAAGAAGGAAGTTCTGGACAGTCGCACTCTGGAATAGATCCTTTATTTGTAAAAAGTCCAACAGATACAAGCCACAATCAGGCTCCAACTGGCTTCACTTTAACCGGTTCCAGACCAGCGCACGCCGATGTACGTTGGCAGAATGGCTCGGGCAGGCATATTGGCGTACAGGTACTTCCAATCTTTAATGCCGCCCTGCCATCGCGAGCACGCAGCCGGCAGCGCTCTCGCATGCTGGTCAGGACCCCCGTGAGTCCGGTCGCCGCGGGCATACCCGCGATCATCTCACGGGGCGGCTGAACGAGGAAATGCCGTTGTAAACAGCATTTCCCCGTTCTGCCTAGCAACTAGTGACGCTGATCTCTGCTCCATGTGATTGGAGTAGAGATCAGTGTTCACTAAATTAAAGCCCAGCCCCCAACAGTTAGTAAAACACCCCTAGAAACACTTAACCCCTACACTGCCACCCACTGGTTAACCCCTTCCCTGCCAGTGTCATTTACACAGGAATCACTGCATTTATATAGCACTGATTGCTGTATAAATGACAATAGTCCCAAAAATGTGTCAAAAATTTCTGATGTGTCCGCTATAATGTCGCAGTCACAATAAAAATCGCTGATCGCCGCCATTACTAGTAAAAAAAACAAATTAATAAAAATGCCATAAAACTATCCCATTTTGTGAACGCTATAATGTTTGCACAAACCAATCAATAATCGCTTATTGCGATTTTTTTTTACCAAAAATACGTAGAAGAATACGTATCGGCCTAAACTGAGGGAAATTATTTTTATATATATTTTTGGGGATATTTATTATAACAAAAAGTAAAAAATAATGCGTTTTTTTTAAAATTGTCGCTCTATTTTTGTTTATAGCGCAAAAAATAAAAACCGCAGAGGTGATCAAATACCACCAAAAGAAAGCTCTATTTGTGCAAAAAAAAGGACGTCAATTTTGTTTGGGAGCCACGTCGCACGACCGCGCAATTGTCAGTTAAAGCGACGCAGTGCCAAATCGCAAAAAGTGGTCCGGTCTTTGATCAGCAAAATGGTCCGGGGCTGAAGTGGTTAAAGGTAACTTTAAATATGATAATAAAGGATGTGACTATTGTCACTATAATACAAGAGTGGTGAGCTGTAGTGTAAATGGGAAAACGTTTGACATCACATCCTTTATAAACTGTAATTCCAGATTTCTCATCTATGTTATCACATGTGAACAATGTCAGGTCCAGCATGTTGGCCGTACTACACGTAGGCTGAAAGATTGATTATACGATCATCTACACGACATTGAAAAAAACAAATCCACAAATGTAGCTAAACATTGGAACCTCATACATTTTATGGATGTCACTGGACTTTCTATACAGGATGTGGAGAAAATGACTACCCCCCAAAAGAGGAGGGACAAGTTCAGAATACTTTGCAAGTGTAAAGAATTCTGGGATATTTATTCTACACACCAGAATCCCGACAGGAATGAACTTTGAGTGGGACGTTTCTCACTATTATGAATAGATTCATGGCGGTGTATAAGGGTTGTAGTGCAGACAAGAGTTGCCATTCAGGCTTCAGTTTACTATGGTTCATACAATTTACATTGTCATGTGTATGCCCGTTTTTAACGGGAAGTGTGGCAATACTTTGGCCGTCTTGATACCGACCACTCTTTTTGCATAGTGTTGTGGACATGAGTGGGAGTATTACATTTAGACGGCTTTTACCTACATGTGGACAGTTTAGGTAGTCATCAGGACTCTAAACGGAACATGTTTTATGGACCATTGGGAGGTTTGAGCGAGTAAATGTCCACAAGTTAAAACGTGATTGGCCATACATAGCTATGTATTCCACTGCCTGTTCTCATTAACTATAATATTTTCCCTCATCTCCTCTCTTCTCCCTGCCTGGTGGTTGTTTTTTGTCTTTCTTTTCCCTCGTCCCCTTTACCCCATTCTAGTGCCGAGAGGTTCATTTGGTTTTGCATTATTTTGTATTCATTTATATAATTGGATTCTGTTTCAAGTTGGACACACTTATCACCAATGTCCCATATTATGTTGACCTGTTTGTACCGGTAGCTGACATCTTGCAATTCTTGGAGGTTTGCAATGCCGGCATGGGTTTAGACTATTCTGATGTGAATAGTGATTCTTTGATATAGAGGTTTGTTCTTATAGATATCCTCTATGCACATTTGCTTAGATACATTTATAGCTCTATAGCATGACAATGTGTGTTTCTTATCCAGCACCGGATCCAGTACCCCGTCTAATAGTTATACTTTCACTATGGTTGTGATATCGACATCATGAGATTGCTGTTTGTATGCCGATCACTAGCGGCCACTACACATTAGGGCAATTGTGGTATTTTTTGGATAGAGGAAATATAGATACCCCATGTCATATTTATTATATGTCTATATGGATACATGAAGGTTTCTAATTACAGTATCATTTTAATCATTTTTGTACTTGTGTTATGGTGGCCTTCATGTTTTCGATTATTTGACTAGTTACCATTTTTCTTATTTATCATTACTTATTTGTTCTACTTTTTGCTAAAGGTAGTTCCTGGATCTCCCAGATCATCATCATACCTAAAATGAGGGTTCTGCTATACGTTCTCCCCATGACCATTTCTTCGGTGTGGTCCGTTATAGAACCTTCACAATATAGTCTTTACATTTCAATGAATGGAGTGATTCATAGACTAGATTTGCTCAAAAGTTCTTTTGGACATCACTAGAATGCTCATAGATGCATATATATATATATATATATATATATATATATATATATATATATATATATATATATACACATATATTTTGTATCTGGTGTATATGCTATGATACAGTTCTTTTATACATAAATTAAATATTTTTAACATTTTGTGATAATAACATGTATAGAATTTTTCAATGATGATAAGTGTTTAATTGGATAGGCTATTAATTTACTTTTTATATGATGATAAATATTTTTGCCAAGTCCCAGAAGATGCCCATTTGTGACAAAACGTGTCGGGGGAGCCTCCAAATGGTGACATCATTACGCTATCCGTCTGCAACAGTGGTGAGATGAATGCTTTAGGAAATATGGAGAATACAACAGAGACGCCATGGCTTACATGACACAACCGCTCTTATGACACTTTGTTTTTGTAAGTGCAAACTCTCTTTTTATATTAAATTATTTGAAGTGATGTAGTGCACCATGGGAGTTTTATTTTTTATTCTTTGAGTAACAGCAGAACATCGGCAGGTCCGGATATCTATAAAGTTTTGAGGAGACTGTTAATTCCCTATGCTGTTAATCTAACAATGATCTGGACCTGTCGTGATCGTGGGGTGTAGGCGGGCAGGGATAGTGTAGGAGTCAGGAAGCGGTTGTGCGGGTAGGGAGTAAAGGTGGGTAGGGGGAGGGGGGAGGTGAGACGTGTAGGGTGATTGAAAGGGGTAGATCACTCTGCCCCTCCTGGGGGAGGAGTCAGCCCGGTGTCTGACTCGTTCCAACGTATGGTGACCCTTCCCCTGTGGGGGATAGTGGGAGGTTCGGTAGCAAGGTAGTGTTACGTGTTGCGCTATTTAGTAGCGCGGCGTATTTCTACCTGAAAGAAGGTCCGATGGGACCTGGGGACCCAAGACTTCAGGCCGGGGGGAGTTCCCCCCAAGAGGGTAGGATGTCTGGGATCAGACATAAAGCTAATCTTGTATAAAGGTTTAGCAGCGTGAGACGTCGCCTGGATTGACGGTGCTGCGTTTGGGCTATGCCCGAATTACTAATTATTGTCTTAAACTCTATCAACAGTGTATAACAGTGAAGAACTTACAAAATTGTCAAAGAGAGGGGACTCAAAAAGAGTAACAAACCTAGGTAATAACATTTCAGATCATATAGAGATAAAACATATCAAACTGCAAGCTAGAAGTGGGAGTGTAATACTCCATAACCCGGCATGTGAAAGTAAACATTAAATAATTCTACAGTTTAACAAG
Source organism: Lithobates pipiens (assembly GCF_037356315.1). Classification (NCBI taxonomy): domain Eukaryota; kingdom Metazoa; phylum Chordata; class Amphibia; order Anura; family Ranidae; genus Lithobates; species Lithobates pipiens. The sequence goes on from NW_027507746.1 coordinate 3,328,271, forward strand.
CCCAATGAACCTGATAGCAAGGAATATAGGCCTAAGGTATCTACTTAAGTCCGTTCAGCTACAGTCCCGTGCGTGTATCAAAGCTCTCCGCTATGGTAGGGTTAAAGTGTCCTGCATAGGGATCAGGATATCGCAGGTGGTACCCGTTGAGGCGTTTTGCCGCAGCCAGGTGCGTACTGTACCAAGCTGTTCCCGGAAGCCAACAGATAGTATGATTATTGGTACTCACAGTTCAGATGGAGGCAGAGGTGCAAGCTTGATCGCAGGTTACTCTGACCGGGGGTAAACTTTGCGTTGGTCTGTAAGTGGGGCTGGAAAAAAAAAGGGGGGTGGGAGGGGAGTAGCCGAGCCACCCTAAAGGCAGGTGCAGAGATGGGTTAAGCAAACGTTGGAGGCCAGCTTAATATGCTTGGCGGTCACAATTAGCAGTCGGGTGTAGCGCTCGCGTTAACATTGCGCATATTAACCTTAGGCGATCACGCGCTCGTATTGTTCAAAGGGTGGCGGGGTTCACAGTTTGTAGGTTCAGAACTTGTGTGCTGCTTCATCAAGTCAGTAGTCCCTCGCGTCCCTCCCTCTCAGGCTTCTGGCATTTATGGAGGGATATGGAGGCTCAAAACTGTTCCTGTCTGGGTTCCTGCGGTGTTTACCGGATTGGTAAGGCGACTGCGCATGGGACGGTCCCGGTGAAAATTGTGGGTTGTTTATTTCTGGAGGCGGACGGAATTCTGCGTACCATTCTGGGAGGTCCACGGTGTCAATCTGAAGGTCGTTACAGAATTTGTTAAGGTCCTCTGGTACTTTAAGCACATATTGTTTTCCCAAGAAATTTGCTTGGGGCGCAAAGGGGAACTTCCATCTGTAGCTTATACCTTTGTGCCGTAGCACCTCCAGCAATGGCTTCAGGGCCCTCCTGTTTTTGAGTGTAATGGGCGACAAGTTCTGGAGGAGTTGGATTACAGCTTCTTTATGCACAATCCATTCTCTGGTCCTGGCCTTCTGAAGAATGTCTTCCTTCAAGCAATAGTTGGGTAGACAACAAATGATGTCCCTCGGGGGATTTCCGTCTTGTGCTCTTGGCCTGAGGGCCCTATGCGCCCTGTCAAAATCAATAGGGGATTGTTCTGGCCTTTCTATGAGGGTATTAAATATGGCTGTGAGGGTCAGCCTAATTTGTTCTTGGGGCACAGTCTCAGGCACTCCTCTAATTCTGATATTGTTCCTACGTCCTCGGTTGTCTAAATCTTCGATTTGCCGGTTCATATCAATTAGGTGTTGGGAATGCGTGGCTGCAATGTCATCCAGTCTTATCAGAGCCCTGTCTCTTCTTTTCCCTGCCCGGTCCGTTATTGCCAGTTGTTCCGTTAGGCGCAGAATTTCCGTTTTAATGTCAGTAATTGCTGCTGTAAAGGAGCTTTTAATGTCAGCTGCAATGTCAGTCATGGCTGCGTAGGTGAGTAGGTGGTCAGTCTTATTGGCGCCAGCCGCAGAATCTTCAGAGGCCGGTAGGGAGACCTCATCATCCTCCATGTCTTCTATAATGCTGTTGCTCAGCGGGGGCGCTTTTTTGGTATTTTTACCGCTGCCTGAGTATTGAAATTTACTTAGGTTTGCAGATGATGTTTTGCTCTGTGGGGTCCCCAGAGAGCGCAGGGTATGGTTATGTGTACTTCTCCGTGAGTGCGTTGACATCCATTTTCACTACTCAGGTCCCCAGGTCATCAGGGTTCTCCTACAGCAACAACATATAGGCCATGCACCAGGCCACTGCCCCTACTGAGAGTGTATGGCAGTCTAGGGACTAAGTGGGGTGTACCTTAAGCACAGTCTTCGTTGGGATCTTTTTGTGGTCCGAACGGCCGACTCAAGCAAATTCAGTTAGGTGTAGAAGTGGGATAAGCAAGCAGGGTGTAGCAAGATGGCCGCTGGTGTCTTATCTGTGGGCCTGCTGGCTCTTGTTGTCCCACAGTCAGATTCAGCTCCCTGAAAGTCCCAGTGCATGCAAGGTGGGGCGGCAGGGGGTACTCTCCAATGGATAAGCCTCTGGCAGGGACCAGTTGCCAGGTAGTGTCAGCTATAGGGGGGGGTGGCGTGGGCTCTGTGGTACTCACTGTGTGCCCAGGAAGTAGGCCCAAGTTGCGGCTTATTCTCCTGCGGGTCCTGTCCACAATGAGGGGCTCACCAACAGTGGCCTGGATCTGTCCTGTGTGAGGGGCTGCCTGGAGGCCTTGCGTCTGGTGGCGGTGTGGAGCGGCCTGGCCATAGGCCCCAAGATGGCGCCCGTCTTATTACAAGGCCTCACTGCGGCCTGCTTCACCAGTGCCGCCCCGGGTGCATAGAGGGAGTCCTCGGCGGTGGTTTACTACCGCTCTGGGCCCGCTTACAGGCCGCAGCTCACGGCCCTGTGTGGATGGGCTCCGGTGAGCTGTGAGGCCAGCGGAGATGTGCGGCGCGCGGCGGCCTGTCTGTAGGCCCCAAGATGGCGCCCGTCCATCCTTGTGAAATCGCGGCGGCCCGCAGCACCGGCACTTCTCCTGGAGCTCAAATGGTCCTGCGAGGTGTTGCCCAGTAGTCACAGCAGCAGCCCCCTGAAGGATGGGTGTTCGGCTGTGCTCTTATTGCTCCGGATGGCGGTGGATGGTAGTCGCTGTCCTGGAGCTCTGCTATCAGACGTCCGCTCTCGTCCGCGGCTGGCCACGCCCCCCTGTGCTGTTAATCAACAGTCAGGGACTTTGTGGTAAGCAAGCTACCATACACTTGGGTGTTGACCTGAACGCACGTTTGATTTGTTTTGGGAAGATTGGTGTCACAACTGCTTTTTTCCTGTAATTCATCCTTTATCCACTGGAGACTGTGCATGGACTTTTTTTATTGATTTCTATGGCATGTTGCTTTAGTTTTCTCTTTTTTTTCAGTTTTTTCTTTTTTGAATATTTTTTCTTTTTTATATTTTTTTTGGAAGATTAATTTCTTCCATCTTTTATAGGTTATTTATGCTATGACACATATTATTCAACTTAATTTTTATCACATTTATATCATCTTTATTAGCGCTGCACTCATTTTGCTATAAATATTTAAGTGTTTATTTATATTTGGAGTCTATGTCCACAGTTAGTTGGGCAAACAAGGATTATGTTTATATGTATATATATATATATATATATGTACATAGGCTCATGTATATATTCTTTGGAACATATGTCCCTTCATGATATACAGTAGGTGGCCGCGATATTGTGTCAATCTCACCGCTTTTATCGGCAAGATTGACATCCTGCGAGCCCCATCGAGAGAGCCAGCACTGAGCTGGCTCACATCGGGAAAGGAAAAATGTGTTTTTTCCTTTCCCATTGAGTAACAAGCATTGCTGACATTGAGGCCAGGTTCACACTGGTGCGGGGATCCAACTTGGATCCTCGCCAATACCAGGCACTGTGTTTGGTATGAATCTTGAGGGGGAACTCCACGCCAAATTTTAAATAAAAAACTGGCATGGGTTCCCCCTCCAAGAGCATACAAGGCCCTTAGGTCTGGTACGGATTTAAAGGGGAACCGCTATGCCGAAAAAACTGTGTGGGGGGTCCCCCCAAAATCCATACCAGACCCTTATCCGAGCATGCAGCCCGGCCAGTCAGGAAAGGGGGTGGGGGTGAGAGAGTGCCCCCCCTCCTGAGCCATACCAGGCCGCATGCCCTCAACATGGGGGTTGGTACTTTGCTGCCCCCCACCCCAAAGCACCTTGTCCCCATGTTGATGAGGACAAGGTCCTCTTCCCAACAACCCTGGCCATTGGTTGTCGGGGTCTGCGGGCGGGGGGCTTATCAAGATCTGGGAGCCCCCTTTAATATGGGGGCCCCCAGATCCCGGCCCCCCACCCTATGTGAATGAGTATGGGGTACATTGTACCCCTACCCAATCACCTGGGGAAAAGAGTCAATAAAAAAACACACTACACAGGTTTTTAAAGTAATTTCAGGGTCTCTTCCGACTCATTTGCGCATTATTAACACAGGCTTATCATTATCATATTATCGCTTATTTAATGTAAATGTTTACATTGTATCACATTTTATTTTTATTTCATTTCATTTCATTTATTCACCAACTATTCAGGTGTTCACATATTTATTGGACAAATTTACAGCTCACAGTTTATTGGAATAATTTATTAACCACTTGACCACTGGGCACTTAAAGAGGAAGTAAACCCTGATGAGTTTACTTCCTCTTTCATTCCCTGCAAAGGTAAAGCATAATGGACTACTATGCATCGGATGTCACCACTGTCCCCTGTAGTCCGGTGCATCCATCTTCTCGGTGGGTCTCGCTGCTCCGCCGCTGTCATTCAGCGAAGCCTCGATGACGTCACTCCCATGCATGCGCACGGGAGCCACCACGCGTGGCATATCGCAGTTGACGGTGGCGCCATAGACAGCGGTGCCTGTCTTTCGGCAAATATCTCCTAAACCGTGTAGGTTTAGGAGATATTTCTTGGACCTTCAGGTAAGCCTTAATCTAAGGTCAAAGTGTGTTGTAAGGGTTTATAACCACTTTAACCCCTTAATAACCAGACCAATTTTCAGCTTTCGGTGCTCTCACATTTTGAATGACAATTACTCAGTCATGCAACACTGTACCCATATGAAATTTTTGTCCTTTTTTCACACAAATAGAGCTTTCTTTTGGTGGTATTTAATCACCGCTGGGTTTTTTATTTTTTGTGCTATAAAAGAAAAAAGACAGAAAATTCTGTAAAAAAATGAATTTTTCTTAGTTTCTGTTATAAAATTTAGCAGATTAGTAATTTCTCTTGATACATTCAAGCCAAAATGTATACTACTACATATCTTTGGTAAAAATAAGTACAAATTGGTGGATATTATTTGGTCTTTATGAAGGTTATAGAGTCCACAAGCTATAGTGCCAATATCTGAAAATTGATCACACCTGAAGGACTGATGGCCTATTTCAATTCTTGAGACCCTAACATGCCATAAAAGTACAAATACCCCCCAAATGACCCCTTTTTGGAAAGAAGACATTCCAAGGTATTTAGTAAGAGGCGTGATGATTTTTTTTTTAAGTTGTCATTTTTTCATACAATTCTTTGCAAAATCAAGATTTTTTTTTCCTTTTTTTTCACAAAATTGTCATATTATCAGGTTATTTCTCACAAACAGCATATGCATACCACAAATTACACCCCAAAACACATTCTGCTATTACTCCCGAGTACGGCGATACCACATATGTGAGACTTTTACACAGGGTGGCCACATACAGTGGCCCAACATGCAGGGAGGACTGTCAGGCGTTCTGGAGCACCCAGGACAATTCTGACATTTCTCTCCTACATGTAAAAATCATCATTTATTTGCTAGAAAATTACATCGAACCCCAAAACATTATATATGTTTTTTAGCAAAGACCCTATAGAATACAATGGTGGTTGTTGCAACTTTTTATCTTGCACGGCATTTGTGCAGCAATTTTTTGAAAGCTTTTTTTTGGGGAAAAACTGTTTTGTGCTTTAAAAAAAAAAAACAGTAAAGTTAGCCCAATGTTTTTGCATAATGTAAAATATGAAGTTACACCGAGTAAATAGATACCTAACATGTCACTCTTCAAAATTACACACGCTCGTGGAATGGCACCAAACGTCGCTTAAAAATCCCCATAGGCAACGCTTTACATTTTTTTTACTGGTTACTTATTTTGAGTTACAGAGGAGGTCTAGGGCTATAATTATTGCTCTCACTCTAACGTTTGCAGTGATACCTCACATGTGTGGTTTGTACACCGTTTTCATATGTGGGCAGGACTTACATATGCGTTCGCTTCTGCATGCGAGCACATGGGGACAGGGGCGCTTTAAATTTATTTTTATTTTTTTTATTGTTCATTTCACTTTATTTATTTTAGTTTGACATTTTTTTCCGCCAAAATAACATTTTTGATCACTTTTATTCCTATTACAAGGAATGTAAACATCCCTTGTAATAGGAATATGGCATGCCAGGTCCTCTTTACAGTGAGATATGGGGTCAATAAGACCCCGCATCTCACCTCTAGGCTGGGAAGCCTGAAATAAAAAAAGATTCTGGCTTTGATCGTTTTGACGAGTCGGTAGAAGCACCGGAGGGTGGTGGGAGGGGGGATGTCCCCTCTCGCCTCCTGTAAGAATGATCAAGCAGCAGAACAGCCGCTATGATTGTTCTTATGGTGTAGGTAATAACCGGCTGAAAAAGCTGATATCTGAATGGTGCCTGTAGCTACACCCATCATTCAGATATCCCCACACAAAGTCAAGGACATCATATGATGGCTGGCTGGGTATTGCAGGATATCACCAACTATGGCTGGGTATTGCAGGGTATCACGACTATGGCTGGGTATTGCAGGGTATCACCGAGTATGGCTGCTTATTGCAGGGTATCACCGAGTATGGCTGGGTATTGCAGGATATCACCGACTGTAGCTGGGTATTGCAGGGTATCACCGAGTATGGCTGGGTATTGCAGGGTATGGCTGGGTATGGAAGGGTATCTCCGAGTATGGCTGGGTATTGCAGGATATCACCGACTATGGCTGGGTATTGCAGGGTATCACCGTGTATGGCTGGGTATTGCAGAGTATGGCTGGGTATTGCAGGGTATCTCCGAGTATGGCTGGGTATCTCCGAGTATGGCAGGATATTGCAGGGTATCTCCGAGTATGGCTGGGTATGGCAATTTATGGCAGAGTATTGGCAGGGTATTGCAGAGTATTGCCAGGGTATTGCAGAGTATTTGCAGAGTATTGCAGAGTATTGCCAGGGTATTGCAGAGTATTGGTGGGTATTGCAGAGTATTGGCGGGCAGAGTATTAGCGGGCAGAGTATTGGCGGGCATTGCAGAGTATTGCCAGGTATTGCAGAGTATTGGTGGATATTGCAGAGCATTGGTGGGTATTGCAGAGTATTGCAGAGTATTGGCGGGTATTTCAGAGTATTGGTGGGTATTGGCGGGTATTGCAGAGTATTGGCGGGTATTGCAGGGTATTGGCAGGGAATTGAGGGGTTAATTTTTGGTGAGCAGAACTGTGGGCACTGCAGATGCAGCCCACAGCACTGCTGACACCGATCTTTTCCCCCTCTGCTGTACCGATCGGCACAGAGAGGGGAGGGAGGAACCGGCGTCATAACATGACGCCGGTTTGTTTACAAGTAATCACTCCATCATCTGACAAAGCGATCACATGGTAAACTGTCACGATGAGCAGCCGTTTACCATGATCCGTGATGTGCCGGGTCCAGAGGACCCAGCGGTCACGGATGCTCTCGAGTGCGCTCCCCAGGGGGCGCGCAAGAGTGGAATTCTGGGAGGACGTTATATAACGGCCTCTCAGAGTTAAGCAACTGCCCTGTAGCCGTTATTCGGCTATGGGCAGTTGTTAAGTGGTTAAAACAAAAAAGTTATTTAGACACTTTATTTTAGTTGGTTTAAATTTAATTTAAAACATTATAAAAGCATTTGTCTCATCTTTGCACTGAATTCACAAATTCATGTGTTTTCCCCCAACTCACATACGTTGAACACGTTTGTTAATCAAGGGTTTCTTTCAATTGAAGATCTAATTGAGTAATTAACCACACACAGAGTCACATATTTGAATTTTTTTATTAAGTATATATATTGCACTGTTTGTGGTGGTAAGGTAGCTATGACTAAGCACTGTTAAGTGTGAAGCGCGTCAACTCGTTTGTCCCATTTTTTGCTGTGGCTTGTATCTATTGGACTTTTTACAAATAAAGGCTATATTCCGGAGTGCAGCTGTCCAGAACTTCCTTTCTGCCTCATGTTGCTATATGCTTAGCCGGCACCTGGTATTCCAGTTCCAAGGAGAGTTCTATATCCACATTTCCCATACATGAAAAATAGTTCTCTATAATACAGAAATAAATGCTAAACTAAATATTATCTGAGGGTGGTTATGGGTTCACTCTATTTGTTGCATATATATATTAACTTGTCTATTCCTATAGTTAACTAGTCTATTAAAACTCTGATAGTTACTGTTGATAAGCACAATGATATAAGGTTAGCTATGGAAACAAACACACTGCTTATTAAAACAATGTCTTATTTATTTCCCAAGAAAATAGGAAAATGTTAACATGAAAACACTAAAGAAAAATGTTACAGAGACTATAACAAAAGAACATCAAAGATACTTATTGCAAGGCTGTCCTCTAGATATTGTTTTATCAGCTGGGCTCAAAATGGTAACAGAGAGAGGCATGAGGCTCAGAGAACCATCAGGCAAAAAAAGGACGACTTCCCTTCTGTGTGAACTTTTACACTGCATTCAGACCCACTCATAACCACACCCCACTAGCCTCCTGTCCAATGAGATATTACCAAGAGGCAGTCCTTTCAATATATTATATTTCTGTCCATCCTGATGTATTGGCCTCTAAGGGCAGTATTCGTCCATGGATCATCGCTATGTGACCCGAGCCATCTTCAGTCTTAGCTGGCCCTTTGATGAATGTCCTGCTACAGAAGATCAAACATCTTTCTTTGAAGCTTGCTTGCAGGAGTGCTAATCAAGGATTTCCATCACACCAGTTGGTCAGGAGTCAAGCTTTTGTTCTACAAAGCTTTGATGTGCAACTTGTTACATTTCAGTCACCTGGTATCAACCAGAAAGAGAAAACCCAGAAATATGATATTAAACCATGTTGCCTTCACACAGAGGACATGTGACAGATGTGGACATCACACAGGAAAACATACGTGTATATTGGGATGCTGCAGATGGTGTTATAGGGAGGAGTCATCTCCATGAACATGTCAGCTGGGATTAGTGCCACCATATTGGGGGCCCAATTTATATCCAACCAATCAGTACACGAGGAGCCACACACGGTGTCATCATATCTCACAGTGATTTGTGGATGGACAAAGATGGAGGCTGGCCTTCCATCCTTGGCCCTCAAATGGAATCAGACTTTAGATTTACATTACTTCTGTTGGGTGTGACTTTAATAATGTGAATGTGCTTTGCTGTTCCATATTTCCATGGTTGTAGTTCCTATGCAGATATTTTCTTTATGTATAACAAGGACAGTGAGTGGCATTGCTGAGGAATAATGAAGATAAGAGGACCTGCCCATGGATGGAGTGCAAGCAGAGGGCCTGGATCTGCACTGGGGGCCCCACTCCTGTCCACCAATGATTAGATCCCAGTGATCTGATAGGAACCCATCTGGGAGCTCATTTGAGGGGCAGCACATACTTTTGCATCAAACTGATGCGATCACACCCTACCCAATACCATCCCCTCCACCTGAAGAGATCCCTCTCCACCTCATCCGAAACCACCCCCTCCACCTGAGGACACCTGAGGAGACCCCACCTCAACCAATACCATCCTCCCTGCATGAGGAGACCCCATCTCACCCAATACCATCACCTCCACCTGAGGAGACCCCACCTCACCCAATACTATCCCCACCACCTAAAGAGACCCCACCTCACCCAATACTATCCCCACCACCTGAGGAGACCCAACCTCACCCAATACTATCCCCACCACCTGAGGAGACCCCACCTCACCCAATACTAGCCCCACCACCTGAGGAGACCCCACCTCACCCAATACTAGCCCCACCACCTGAGGAGACCCCACCTCACCCAATACCATCCCCTCCACCTAGAGAGACCCCACCTCACCCAATATCATTACCTCCACCTGAGGAGACCCACCTCACCCGATACTATCCCCACCACCTGAGGAGACCCCACCTCATCTAACATCATACACCACGTGGAGGACAAGGGTCTAGCTCGGCATTGCTGTGCAGAAATGTTGTGTCACATCCTATATCAACAGAAAAAAGGAGAGAACTCCCTATTGTTTGGACTTTAAAGGCAGGAACAATAGTCAAATAAAGTAAGATTTTTTTATTAGAACAAAGTATAAAAAATGTATAATAACAAAAAAAGGTAAATATCACAGAACAATTAAAATACATGCAGCGATGTCCGTAGTGTGATATGGATAATAAATATACAAGTCACCCATATAGAGTAAGGTGAACCGAGGTACTCAATACTCTACGCATTTCGGAGATATTCCGGTCTCCTTTATCAGGGTTGAGTATAGGGCAAAATATGTATTTCTAATAGAAAGCACAGATAACAAAACATTAAAATGTAGAGACGGCCAATAGGAAATGGGGGGGGGGTACATTGAAGCATTGTTGTACTTACAAATCAGGTTACAGAAATAGACACATGTAGCATATTGGTGGTTAAGAACAACACAGGTCAAGCGAATCTCATATGTGGTCTTCCAGTATCCAGGGCTCGCCTATCCAGGTGGGTATACAATGAAGTAGAAGTGCTCCAGTATGATGAGGGGACCAAAAGATCCCCAATCCCCTGTCCGATGGAATGAGAATGGCACCAGGGTATAAGATGAGGGGCCACTGAGGCGTAAGTGGCAAGAGACCCTGAGGGAAAGAGAGATAGATATAGGCAGTGACAAAGAAAGAAAAAAAGGGAAAGGATCCTTTGCGGCCAAAAAATGGGTCGTACGGATGCACACCAATGGGCACAGACAGCCGACGGTGAGTAGTGGAATAAAGGAATACTGAGGGCAGTTCCCTAGAGAGATAGTGAGTCAGAGACCACAGGACCCTCCGCTCGGCATCCCACAGCAATCAGCTGTGGAGTGCCGGCGAGCGCACAAAAGTTTACAAAGACACGTCCCTCCAATCAGCTGGCGCAAAGCTAATTGCAGCAGCTGATAGAGGGGGAGGAAACACAGGGTCAGGTGCCGGCACGCCCCCCGAGCCCCCCGTCCCAGCGTGCATGCCCAAAACACCAGTGTCGGAGCGTGGCCCCGCCCACTCCACCCACCGACACATCAAGCTTCTCGAGTGCACAGCGCATGTCCGCTGGAGTTGCAAGATGGAGAGCAGTCAGCGTACAATGAGCCGGTCACATCTCCACATAAGCCGCCATAGGTAAACAAACCCTGGCAGCTTAGTGTGCTGGGTGATCCCACATTGAATCCTGAGACCAAGGGGGAAAAAATAAAAAATAAAAACAGGAGCTAAGAGGTTGTGGAAAATGTAAACATAAAAGAAGATATAATGTAATGCAGGGAAGGAGGAGAAAAGAGGGGACAAAAAAGAAGGAAGCCAATGATCAATACATAAAAACCCCATAATGTGGTTTGGTAAAAAAAACACTTTAGCCCGGGAGACATCATACATGTCTTACATATACAGGCAAGAGATAATAACAGTATTATCAACAAATATGAATACAAGTGATACAAATAATGGAATTCTTACAAATGTTGATCCTACATACACTGGTATATCAGAATAGTGCACAACATACAAATATGGTGTACAAGATGGGGAATACGAATATAGAGAAAAAATGGTAAAAAAAATAAATAAATGAATAAATCTTTTTTTACCGATTGATTTATTTTTCCCTATGTCCTGTTGAAAAACCTTCGAGAAATGGTTTAAGCCAGATGCATTCATTAAGGCCTGGTGGCTGTGTGACTTAATTTAGAAATCCAATGGGATTCCACTTGGAGGAGGGTCTTATTTCAATCTCCCCCCTTTGGATTGGGGTGTACACGATCTAGGATTAGAAATTGAATCTTGGGAAATTTACCATTATGAACTACGGTCGTGTGTCGCCCCAAGGGTAAATCTGGGTCACATGATTGCATGCTTGTGATATGTCTGTAAGCTCTTCTCCAAAACTCCACTTTTGTTTTTCCAACGTAGAAACATTGGCATTCACAGAGCAGCAAATAGACTACCCCCACCGTACGGCAATTGGCAAAATGCCTCGGGTAAAAAATGTGGCCATTGGGTAGAATCTAATTTTTCTGTACTAGCATGTATTTACAATAATGGCATTTGCCACATATGAAGGTGACCTTGTATTTACAGTGGTGGTTCCTGTCCTCTCCCCAAAATTCGCTATTCACTAATCTATTGCCAATGGAAGTGGCCCGTTTAAAAGTGAAATGAGGTGTAGGGGTGACAAATCCACCCAGGGTCGGGTCGCAGACCAACAGATGCCAGTATTTATCAATGATCTATTTTATATCATTATGTTGGTTGTTATAACTCGTAATGATTCTAGTGATATTGGTATCATTGGAGCAATTGGTCGAGTAGAGTAGGGACTCCCTGGTATGGGTGCAGGCTTGCTTAAATGAGCGCTTCAGGGAGGCATGCAAATATCCCATGACAGTAATTGGTCGCGGAGTCTCCTCCATGAAGACCAACTCATCAGAACAGTTGCAACGTATTCTCAGATACTGACTGTAGGGAATGGAGTTCAACAGGGATTACGGGTGGAAGCTGGAGGCGTAAAGAATAGAATTGCCTGCCATAGGTTTTCTATACAGTTTGCTCCCAATAAGACCCGTCTCTTTCCTATATACTTCAACATACAGGAATGTGACGTGTTGTGAATCAAAAGACATGGTAAATTTCAAATTGAAATAATTTTTGTTAATTCTGGACAACCACTGTTCCAAGAGGTCAGGGGGTCCATCCCAGATGATGAAGATGTCATCGATGTACCGGTACCAACATAAAATGTGGTCCGAGTACATCAATAAGTCATCATCATCTAGGACCATAGACTCCTACTCCCCCAGGTACAGGTTGGCATACGACGGGGCACAACATGTCCCCATCGCTACTCCCTGCACCTGGAGGTAGTGGGAGCCGTTGAAGGTGAAAACATTATTTTGTAAAATAAAATCCAACATGGAGACGATAAATGAATTGTACATGGGATCCAGTTTATGTTCCCTTTGTAAAAGGTGTTTAATGACCGCCAGGCTTTTAGTATGGGGAATACAACTATACAAGGATGCTACATCCATTGTGACAAATAAAGCATTATCCGGGATTCGTAGATGTTCCAAAATTTGTAGGAAGTGTTGTGTGTCTTTGACAAATGAAGGCAGAGCCATAACCAATGGTTTGAGAAATTCATCTATGAGCTCACTCGCGTTATTTCTTATTGCCCCAACGCCCAAAATAATGGGCCTATCTGGGGGGTTTTATGTCCTTGTGGACTTTGGGTAGCGTGTAAAACATTGGCGTGTGAAGAAATTTATTTTGAATGCATTCCCAAGTTTGTTTAGTAATCACCTGGTTAGAGTATGCAGTGTCTACAAGAGAATAACATTTATTGTTGTACTTAGGGACAATGTCAGCCGGAACCCGCCGATACCACTCAATATTTCTCAATATGTTGGTATACATGATAATGTAGGAGGCATTGTCAAAAATGACAATATTGCCTCCCTTATCGGCCGCTTTTATAGTTATTCGATTATTGTTGGAAAGGTTTCTTAGGGCGCGGTGTTCCCTTGCAGTGAGGTTAGAGGGAGATTTGGTCTGGATTTTTAAAGTTTCCAAATCCTTATGAATAAGTCTAAGGAAGGCCGCAGCATTGGGGCATGTGCTTGGTGCTATACAGAAGTCCGATTTTTTCTTGAGGAGGGATTTGTTAGTTAATTTCGCTGGATATACCTGGGTTTTCTACTTCCTCAAGAATAGAGGACAGGTCAACACGATCAATAAGATCGGTTGGATGGTTTTCTTCCAACAGAGAGATTAATTGACTGATGGCAAGTTCCTCATGTGGGGTATATTCAATGGGGATTACCTGATGGGAAAATACATTTTTTTTAAAAGTAGTTTCCGGATAAAATCCTTAGAGATTTTAAAAGTGTCTACATTTTGGTGCGGGCAAAAATTAAGGCCTTTCTTTAAGACAGAAATTTCATCCATGGACAATGTGTATGAGGACAGATTAACAATGTTGAGATCAATAAGGGATCCATGGGTTGATGGTAGGGTGCTACTTGTGTGTAAGTGTTTGGGTTGTCCACTGAGGGAAGGGTCCCTGCTAGGACCCACTCTAAAAAAGATGGGTCATTGTAGATGGTGTCGAATGAGTCAATGGTGACAGTGTTATGTGTAACCAAGGAATCCTCTGTATTAACTGAAGAGGATTATGTGGGCGCCGATGGTGTAGGTGCTGGAGAATTGCACATAGAGTGCAACGGTGCGGGGCCAGAGGTGATTTTTTGGTAAAATCTAGAGTAATTTTTTTGCCTGTTGCTCTTTAAGGAGTCACCAGGATATTTGCACTTAGTGCTGGGTCCCGGTTTTGAACTTGTGACTCGCTGAGGAGTGAGATTGTTGAGGTGCAGGGGGCATATTGTTATTCCTCTGGTAAGTGCTCTTTGTAGTGTGCATAGAATTTGGGGGTCCTCTATTCAAGTTGGATTTGGTGGAAGTTGAATTCCATTTGTAGGCCCTGCCATCATTAAAGGCATTCTTATCATGGGAGAATTTTTGGCCTTTCTTCCTAAGGATGTCTCTGTTAAAGTTTTCAAAATGAGTTTTACGTGCAGGGGACCACAAGAAAAACATAAATGGGAGGAGCACACACATAGCTCTGAGGAAGGGGGTGCGCCCAAAAATGTGTTAGCTGTACCCCATGTTCTGTGCATGTCCAAGCATTGTTTTTATAACCTTTTGCCAGTTGCATTTTGTGAGTACCCACTTTTATATAAAACATTTTATTATTAAATTATCTTTGGTAATGCACTAGGTGTGTGCGCCTTCCATTTCTGTTTTCCTTGTAGTTCTTTTCGGATTACCCCATCTGAGGAAGGCGCATCCACCCAGTTTTGCATACCATATATACCTTTCACACCACCATTTTATTTAACATCTGTTACTCCTCACATTGGAAGACCTATTAGCGCTGGAAGTGACTGTGTTTTGTATCACAAGGTGGAGGGGATGGTATCTGTCAGTCTCTTATTCCAACTGTCTACAACACGGACATCTATTCCCTATTCCTACCTATAGCATTGGATGCTGCTCTGACAGACTCATATTTCCAAGGGAAATGTGCTTCACCAGAGACCTCAGGAGATTTCTGCTTCTTCTGCCTGCGCCTACCTTCTTACTAGGGATGAGCTCGGAGTTTGATTGGAATGCATGTTCGTCTCGAACATCGGCCATTCGTCTGTTTGGCAAATTCAGAACTTTGTGGACTGTTCGCACCAAATTCGTGTGGCACAAATGGCCCACAGTGCACTACACCATCGCAGTGCATTGCTGGCTCATGATTGGCCAAGCATGCACTGTGACCCCGCATGCTTGGCCAATCACAGCGCCGGCAGCAAGGAGAGCCATAATTGGCCACAGGCAGGGTGCCTGTGGCCAATTATAGCTCAGGGGGCTTAGTACACGCGCCACACTATATACGGCTGCCAGCACGGCAGTCTTGTGTAGTGTGTTGGTGTGCAGGGAAAGAGCTAGATAGGCAGGGACAGTGTGTTCTTTTCTTGTCCATCTGCAGGAGTTAGTAGGTGTTGTGTGCCTCCAGCGCAGTATATACTTGTATCTACCCTTTATTGCTGTTGCTCTCTAATACAGCCATCTGCAGGAGTTAGTGGGTGTTGTGTGCCTCCAGCACAGTATACACCTGTATCTACCCTTTATTGCTGGTCTTCTCTAATGCAGGCATCTGCAGGAGTTAAAGTGGGTGTTGTGTGCCTCCAGCACAGTATACACCTGAAGATACCCCTTATTGCTGGTGTTGTCTGTTGCATAGCTTGCATATTAGCCTTTAATATTAGCACTTTTGATTTTGAACGTTCGAGTCCTATAGACTTTAATAGGGTTCTAAAGTTCGTATGAATTTTCAGTCCGTTCAAATGTTCTGGTGCGAACCAAACCGTGGGGGGGGGGGGGGGGGGGTGTTCGGCTCATCCCTACTTCTTACTAACCATAGCAAGGTGTGATTGGACTGGGCTGTCATTTCTTCACCCACCATTAGGTGTCCTCAATGCTCCACCTGCATTCTGTGCATCTAACTTGGGGCTAATATATAAGAAACAAGCATGTATTTTATGGTAAAAAAAAAATATGTCATATTTACAAACAGTATATGGTAGGAATATATTATGTGGTAAATATATATAGAGAGAGAGAGGAGAGTGCAAGGAAAGGACATAATGGAGTGAGGGGGAGGGAGAGGTGAGGGGGGAGGGAGGAGAGGTTAAAGGTGAGAGGGGGAAGGGAGAGGAGAGAGGGGAAGGGAGAGGAGAGAGGGAGAAGGGAGAGGTGAGAGGGAGAAGGGAGATGAGAGAGGGGGAAGGTAGAGGAAAGATAGGGAAGGGAGAGGAGAGAGAGAGAAGGGGGAGGGAGAGTAGAGAGAGAGGGAATTGAAAGGAGGGGGGGGGAAGGGAGAGGTGAGAGGGGGGAGAGGAGAAAGGGGGAAGGGAGAGGGGGAAGGGAGGAGGGGAGAAAGGGGGAGAGAGGAGAGGTGCGAGGGGGAAGAGAGGAGAGGAGAGAGGGAAGGGAGAGGTGAGAGGGGGAATGGAGAAGTGAGAGGGAGAAGGGAGTGGTGAGAGAGGGGAAGGGAGGAGAGGTGAGAGGGGGAAGGAAGAGGGGGAATGGAGATGTTAGAGAGGGAAGGTAGAGGTGAGAAGGGGGAGGGAGAGGTGAGAGGGAGAAGGGAGTGGGGAGAGAGGGGAAGGGAGGAGAGGTGAGAGGGGAAAGGGAGAGGTGAAAGGGGGAAGGAACAGGGGGAAGGGAGATGTG
Organism: Lithobates pipiens; assembly: GCF_037356315.1. Lineage (NCBI taxonomy): Eukaryota > Metazoa > Chordata > Amphibia > Anura > Ranidae > Lithobates > Lithobates pipiens. The sequence goes on from NW_027507746.1 coordinate 3,344,943, forward strand.
AGAGGGGGAAGGGAGAGGTGAGAGGGGGAAGGGAGAGGTGAGAGGGTATCGGCTGTGGAGAACAAGATGAGAAGTTGGTAATAATCACAGAATCACAAAATAAGGTTAATAAAATATACAAAACTTTATCGATGCGTAAAATACCTCAATGTGGTAAATCTATAGAGAATAATACCTTCCAATAACCAGGTAATAATACTGGTGGCCCAATCAATCAGGATAATCACGTCCCTTTGTGTAATGATCCATGACATGAAATCCTCTGGGAATAATACATGATCCTCATATACAATATATCAGACATGAAATGTAATCAGAACAATCGGTGTATAAATCCATTTAGATGATATAATACAAAATTTCAGCAAGTTGTCAGTGAAAGGCAAAGCGGCTGAATGGACTCGGCACAATGAAATTTTAGTATCTGTGTTGGCAGAGAGTCATGCAGAGAAGAGATGGGGGAGTTGGCAGAAGTAAATATGAACTTCTAGAAATGGGATGACTTGGCTAAGCTTGTCATTCAGGGGATAAAGTTCTGGTTGTGGAAGAAAAACTCTGATATAAGGCAGCAGAGAGCCGGCTATGAGATCTCCGTCTCTCCTTAGGATTGCTGATGGATCGGGTTCTGTTCTTATACAAGATAATGTCAGCAACATGGAGAAAGCTATTGCAGAGAGACACTGGGAGCCGGGAATGAAGTATATGTTAGATAGAGCCGCATCACTTTATTACATCCAAGGAGAGGAGAGAGAGTGCAGGGAGAGGAGAAAGGACAGAGAGAGTGTGGGGAGAGGAGAAAGGACAGAGAGAGTGCAGGGAGAGGAGAGAGAGAAAGTGCAGGGAGAGGAGAAAATGCAATGAAAGGAGAGTGCGGGAAGGGGAGGGTCCAAGAAGAGGAGAGAATGTAGGGAGAAGAGAGAGAGAGTGCAAGAAAAGGAGAGAGAGTGCAGGGAGAGGAGAAAGGGCAGAGAGTGCAGGAAAAAAGAAAGAACATGCAATGAAAGGAAAGTGCAGGGAGAGGAGAGAAAGTAGGGAGAAGAGAGAGATAGGATGGAGAGTAGGGTGGAGGATGGAGAGGAGTATGGAGGATGGAGAAGAGTAGGACAGCAGTAAGATGAAAATGCAGTCTCTTTCTCTGTATTAGTGATTGTTCCAGTCATCTTTTATTGATGAAAAACTTTAGAAAATGTATTTTTCCCACCATGAATGGGTCCTAATAATGATTCGGATCCTCATCACCATCATAGTAAGTATTGATAATATTGGAAAGTGCGGAATCCTACAGAGGGGAGACAAGGGAATTCATAATGGGAGGCGACCATTATATCCATGAAGAGTAGAAGACTTTCCTTCAGAGGGTTGCAGAGAAATCCGAGGTGTCGGTGAGGAGATCCTCTATACATGGAAGACGTCCAGCAGACCCAACACCGGGACACAATCACCAGACAAATCTCTGGCCATCTACAAGAGATAATTGTACAATTACACAGAGATATTACATTGTATACATTCCATGAAATGTGTCATCAATACATACAGTGGTGTGAAAAAGTGTTTGCCCCCTTCCTCATTTCCTGTTCCTTTGCATGTTTGTCACACTTAAGTGTTTCGGAACATCAAACCAATTTAAACAATAGTCAAGGACAACACAAGTAAACACAAAATGCAATTTGTAAATGAAGGTGTTTATTATTAAAGGTGAAAAAAAATCCAAACCATCATAGCCCTGTGTGAAAAAGTGATTGCCCCCTTGTTAAAACATACTATAACTGTGGTTGTCCACACCTGAGTTCAATTTCTCTAGCCACACCCAGGCCTGATTATTGCCACACCTGTTCACAATCAAGGCATCACTTAAATAGGAGCTGCTTGACACAGTAAGGTTCACCAGAAGATCCTTAAAAGCTACACATCATGCCGAGACCCAAAGAAATTCAGGAACAATTGAGAAAGAAAGTAATTGAGATCTATCAGTCTGGAAAGGGTTATAAAGCCATTTCCAAAGCTTTGGGAATCCAGCGAACCACAGTGAGAGCCATTATCCACAAATGGCGAAGACATGGAACAGTGGTGAACCTTCCCAGGAGTGGCCGGCCGCCCAAAATTACCCCAAGAGCGCAGCAACGACTCATCCAAGAGGTCACAAAAGACCCCACAACAACATCCAAGGAACTGCAGGCCTCACTTGCCTCAGTTAAGGTCAGCGTTCATGCCTCCACCATCAGGAAAAGACTGGGCAAAAATGGCCTGCATGGCAGAGTTCCAAGGAGAAAACCACTGCTGAGCAAAAAGAACATCAAAGCTCGTCTCAATTTCTCCACAACACATCTTGATGATCCCCAAGACTTTTGGGACAACATTCTGTGGACCGATGAGACAAAAGTGGAACTCTTTGGAAGGTGTGTGTCCAAGTATATCTGGCGTAGAAGGAACACTGCATTTCATAAAAAGAACATTATACCAACAGTAAAATATGGTGGTGGTAGTGTGATGGTCTGGGGCTGTTTTGCTGCTTCAGGACCTGGAAGACTTGCCGTGATAAAAGGAACTATGAATTCTGCTGTCTACCAAGAGATCCTGAAGGAGAATGTCCGATCATCTGTTCGTGTACTCAAGCTGAAACGAACTTGGGTTCTGCAGCAGGACAATGATCCTAAACACACCAGCAAGTCCACCACCGAATGGCTGAAGAAAAACAAAATGAAGACTTTGGAGTGGCCTAGCCAAAGTCCTGACCTGAATCCTATTGAGATGTTGTGGTATGACCTTAAAAAGGCCGTTCATGCTCGAAAACCCTCTAATGTAACTGAATTAGGACAATTCTGCAAAGATGAGTGGGCCAAAATTCCTCCAGGACGCTGTAAAAGCCTCATTGCACGTTATCGCAAACGCTTGGTTGCAGTTGTTGCTGCTAAGGGTGGCCCAACCAGTTATTAGGTTTAGGGGGCAATCACTTTTTCACACAGGGCCATGATGGTTTGGATTTTTTTTCACCTTTAATAATAAACACTTTCATTTACAAATTGAATTTTGTGTTTACTTGTGTTGTCCTTGACTATTGTTTAAATTGGTTTGATGTTCCGAAACACTTAAGTGTGACAAACATGCAAAGGAACAGGAAATGAGGAAGGGGGCAAACACTTTTTCACACCACTGTATATATGTGAATGTGATGTGAATATCATTCCATGTTACACAGGGACTCGTCATATCAGTAATTTGGCTACTTTCCATTGTTAAGGCTAATTTGCCTACCTCACTTATATACTTATCTATACATAAAATAAGTGGATAAAAAACCTTTTATCTATATGAATCAAACCATGAAATTAAGAACGAATGATACATGTGCAAAAAGGATAACAATCTAATTTATTTAAACATACTATAGTACAGAAAAGAAATGTTAGAGAGTATACCCCATATAATGTGGAGGATACAACCTTAAAAATAACGATGTTACCAAATATTGCTATAATGGTCATACACATCCTTTCAAAAGATTAATAGTATATTAAAGCAAAGTCCTATGGTAGAAAGGGTTACAGAAATGAAAAGAGACATAATAATAATACAGACACAGTATCTAGTTTTTCCCTACGTTACCATGTTTGCAAAGAGGGGGGCACAGCGGGATGAAGAGAGATAAAGGAAAATACATTACATAGGAATCTTATGTGTCCAGTCCATGAGAGCTTAAGAGAGAGAAAGATTTATCATCTCTAGGGACTGATTTTATGTGGTTAGAAAACCTCATGCCTACTAATCAGAACTCAGGGACACCTCATTGGTTTGAAGTTGCCTCCAATTCTGATTGGTTATAATTTCAAGCCCAGTTAAGCATCAAACTTCCAATGCCTTTCTGTCTATATATATATTGAGCAACTTCCTTTGATCCCCAACCCTACCAGTTCCGACATTACACTTGTTTAATTATCTCTTGATTTACAACCGTCGGCCCTCTTTGATACAACATAAATTAGCATTTTAAGGACTTGATATAGATTGTGTCGTGTGAAGTTTGTTCTCAGCTACTGACAACCCACCCAAATGACCCCCCTTCTTTCTGACCAAGTCAGTGAGAATGTAAAGCAAACTGTATTGACATGCAAATGACCTGAGCCAAGATTTGTACTAAGGAATTGGAAAGGTGCATTTACTAAATTGTGTTTGTTTTCCAGAAAAGACAGTTCTGCCAGAGGAAATGGTACCCCTAAAAGGTTTATTACAAGTTGCAATTTTTTTCTCTCTCACCATGGTGAATACATTTTTTTGGGGGAATTATTGGTATACCATAAAACAAAAATCCACGTGGTATTAATATGTACTAAGTAATACATATTAATAATGAGTTGAGCTCAACAATTTTTTGGTCATAAAGTACACTATATATGAAATTTAATGTGATGTATATTGGTTTCACATGCTAATGTCTTATCACAGGTATATGACCAGTGTTTGTTTTTTCAGGCGAAAAAAAATGGAATGTTTATTACTAAATTCTATTGGTGTTGTATCCCTCAGATTCAATAATTGGGTTTTGTGGCTTACAGAACAAAGAATGTCACCACCTCCATAGACAATTTTTTTTCTTTTTCCTGGTGTCAGCGCCATTGTCTAGTGGATGCTTCTATTTGTCAGCTCAATCATCTGTGTTTTTGACTACCTAAGTGTGTGTGGTATGTTCTGATCCAACATGTATGAAGCTCTGGTATGAACAAGTTTCTTGCTCCACTGATTAGCCATGTTTATACTTGTAGTTCCATGGATTTAACTGGTAAGACTTGTGTTTAAGACTGCTTCACCCCCCTGCTGTCATTATAATTAGTTACACACCCAGCCAGTGCTTTCTTTGCAAGCGTAGCTCTTTGCCTTAGGCTAAGATATGTTAATGTGCCTAGCTATCTGGGTGTCCCCAAGTGTAGTTCACAACTGTTTCCTTCCGTGTCACCATGAAATCCTATTTTCTCCTAGAGTTTCCTGTTTGTCTGCTTTTATGTGGCTATTTGTTTTCAATTACCTAAGGAATATTGGTGTGTTTTAAGACACATCGGTCAGCTCGTGTACCTACTACTGTTCAATGATCTCAGCGCCTTAGTCCTGCAAGGGATTTTTCTTTGCCTGTTGGCCAGTTGTGTCGGGTAGCAACAGTTCCTCGAGCTGGATATACTTTATGCAATTTTTATTTTCCAATTTCCTTGCATTCAATTTACCTGCAGATATGTAGTTTGCATACTGTATGCCAGATGGCATACAAGTTGAAAGTGTATAGGTTTGGCCCCGTATTGTATAGTTTGGGTTGAGTCTGGAGAAAAGTTGTGCAGGAAGTTTGTATGGGGTGCTACCCGCTCTTGGCTGTTCCAAGGACCCTCACTTTGGTTATATGTGTGGGCATGCTGTATTCTCATCAGTTAATACCTATCGGTGTCCTCCCTGTCCTAGTGGTCTATGTCCTGCGTGCCAAGAAGACCAGTGCCCCAATGTTGCACTATGCCCCTGTCATTCATGGGAGTCCGGTCTAAAGAGTGTGGACAGTTTGTTTTGTATGGGTGAAGGATAGCATGGTCTGATTACCAAATTGATAAAGGAGGGAGAAGGTGTGCAGCCTCTATTAAGAAACTAGTGTACCTGTTGGCAGATGGTTTCAATTCGGGTACTCAGACCTTTTCCCATACTTAGGATAAAAGAGAGGGTTAAGGGAGACTGCCTTTGGAACTGGAGGTGGCACACTGGGTGCCTTATAACACTATGGAGCTGGAGATACTCAGGACCACATTGGGAGGTCTTGTGCTACATAACAAGGAAGGGGTTAGGAAAACCAACTTGCTCTGTCCAGCATCACTTTGCAAGGATAGGCAGGCAAGGGGTAGTATCCAGGTTGCCTATGAGTCGTAATAGATTGGTTGAGACTCAGTTCCAGGATCGTAAAAAAAATCTAACTTGCAATGTTCACATCCCTAATGGCAGGGATGGAACGTTGTGCAGATATTGTGGTCAATCTGTTACACCCTGGAGTCCATCTTGTTCTGATGGTTTGAGTCTGGACAGCCTCAGATGACTGGTACTGATGAGTGCTGGAGAAAGGAAGGTGTTGTGCTATGGGAAAAGACAACAATACTGGCACAGGAGGGATCATGTCCAATGGAGTCCGGGGTAGTGTCCCAACTGGTCCTAAACAAAGTTAAAAATAATCAAGACCTGAGACAAGGGTATTGGTGCTGGTATCGGATGTACAGTGATGCCCTATATTCTGCATACGGGTTGAACTGTTCTCAGCGTGGTACACTACGTCAGGCAGTCTATTGCACATCTTCCCCTGTCCGGGTAATAGATATAGCAGGGACACGAGGGTAGACCCCTATTACCCCAGAGAAAACGTTTTTTTTATAAAAAAAAAACTGACATTCCCTATTGAAGGAGTTAAAAGTTGGGTAGTTGGGTGGTTTGGGCAACAGAATTTAGATAGTGCCAACAGCCTGTGCAGGGCATAAATAGAAGGGCCCTGCTCAAGGGGTTTATGATCTTAGGAGAAGAGGGTGGTACAAAAAATAATAGCGGCTGGGAATATGGAGCTGGCTGAGGTAACATTTTAGGTGGAGGATGGGTAGGCTTCCCGTAATAAAAGTTTTTTTTTTAGGGATCACCTAGTGGTGCTCAGGGTAGGGGCTGGTTGGACATATGGGGATGGTGGAGTTCCAGAGGTTCTGGAGCGGTCCTGATGTTGAGCATGGGAGGAGGTAACAGGAGAGCTGAAAATCAGGATGTCTTAGGAGGAGTGAAGTGGACGATTTGGGTGAGCTCACAATCAAGAAATATTTAATCTAAATATCTCCAACTAAGATTTCTTAACCACTTGGCGCCCATACTACGTCTATGGAGGTCATGGGCTTTCGGAGGTTATATCTGAATGATGCCTGAGGCCACAGACATCATTCAGATATTGGCATTTTCAGCCGGCGATTCCCTGCACCATAAGAATGATCGTAGCGGCTGTTCCGCCGCTTGATCATTCTTACGGGCGGCGGGAGGGGACGCCCCCCCTCCTGCCGCCCTCCGGTGCTTGTACCGACTCACCGCTTCCATCGGTGAGTCGGTCACAGGATCTGCCGGCCCCCGCCAGTTACCATAGAGATTTCCGGCACACCAGATCGTCCCCAGAGTCTCTATGATTGTTTGGAGGCCGGGTGCGATGTTATGATGTCACGCCCGGCCTCGGTATTCAAATTAACGGCGCCGATTTGGCAGGGAAGCCAGGATCGTTTTTTTTATTATTAATTTATTCTTCCCAGCCTAGAGGTGAGATATGGGGTCTTATTGACCCCATATCTCACTGTAAATATGTCCGATCGTGCCATATTCCTATTACAAGGGATGATTACATTCCTTGTAATAGGAATAAAAGTCATCAATTTTTTTTTTAAGTGTCAAACTAAAAAAATAAAAATAAAATTAACAATAAAAAAAAAATGTAAAGCGCCCCTGTCCCCGTGAGCTCACACACAGAAGCGAACGCATACGTAAGTCCCGCCCACATATGAAAACGGTGTTCAAACCACACATGTGAGGTATCGCCGCGAATGTTAGAGCGAGAGCAATAATTCTAGACCTCCTCTGTAACCCAAAACATGTAACCAGTAAAAAAAAATTAAAGTGTCGCCTATGGGGATTTTTAAATACCAAAGTTTGGCGCCATTCCACGAGCGCATGCAATTTTGAAGCGTGACATGTTGGGTATCTATTTACTCAGCATATCCTCCTCTTTCACATTATGCAAAAAAATTGGGCTAACTTTACTGTTTTTTTTAAATCTCTGAAAAAAATGTGTTGGAAAAATTGCTGCGCAAATACAGTGCGAGATAAAATGTTGTTTGGGGGTTCTATGTAATTTTCTAGCAAAAAAAAATAGGAATTTTACATGTAGGAGAGAAATGTCAGAATTGGCCTGGGCGCGAAGTGGTTAATGGGGAAAGTTTATTCAGGTACCGTCTTAGGGCCACAGCTTTTAGTAAACTCCACCCTGTTGCTGCCCTGATGTGGGTAGCTATTAAGGGACTGATGTAGAGTATTGTGCGCATTTAAAGAGGACCCTTGAACTATATTTTTTCTCTTTTTGTTATTTTGGGAAAAAGCCTCTAAGAAAATTTGAGCAACAAAGTGCAGTCGGGTTTGACTAAATTCTAAAAGTTTTTTGGCAACCATTGTTTTATTCTCTCCTTTTTTTAATATTCTTTTTGTACCCAAATTTTTAGTGACAGTGATCCGGGTTACCTGTTGATCTTTAATATGAAAGAGTAGTTAACTATTTTTATTCTTTTGTTCCTCTTTATTTTTAATTTTATGCTAAGTTGCTGCGGTAACATTATTTTTCAAGGCACTTTGTAATAATTTTACAGGACAGTTATATATTGTTCATTTGTTTTTATGAATGCAGATTCAATGTTCTTTGACATCTGGGTTGAAGTAGCATTAAACCTGTATGTGTTCTTTTTTTTTTTCTTTTTTTTTGCTTATTTGATTTGTTTCCTCTTCTTTCTTGTTCCTACTTTCTTTATTTCATATTCCTATCTTTAATTACTTTAGGTGATGGTACCAGTCCATTAGCTGATAATGTACTTCTATATCTTTAACAGTAAATGTATTAGTCTTCTGCAGAGATGAGCTGTAAATTGGAAGGCTTTACCTTTTCTGCCTTACTTAATGTAATTCTACCTCCTGCTTTAACCTGAGCCCCGCAAGCATGTGTGGTGAACCCAGGGACCTGGCAATAACAGGCAGTGTTGACTATCCCTACCATCAAGGGCCATGGATGATACTGGCTGTTGCCTGGACTCTTTTCCCTGTGTGGAGCCCACTATACTCGTCCACGTTGCACCCCTTATAAGTATTAAGTCTTAATGGCCAACCCGCTGCTCCTGTCTGCCATTCCTCCACTATCTGTATACTGACAGTCTCCCTTTTTTGTTGTTTTTTTTGTATTTATGCATGACTGTCCGGAGGCCCGCCCAACCACCACTGGAAGACAACCAAGTCATCTCTTGAGACAAGAGCAACACATAAGACTCTCCTGAACTGTCCTTCACCATGCTGAACAGTGCTGTCTCCTGTTTCGATCCAATCGGAGTAACCATTACATGGTCTTACCAAATTACAGGACCAGTTATGCCAGGATCCCGTCATCAATGTTGGAGTTCTGCTCTTCCAAGGCAGAGGGGCGATGAAACATTGCAAGAAAGGAAGAGGAGGCCGTGGTGGTGGTGGGGAAGGGTTGGGACTTCTGGGCTGTTGTGTGTGGGTACAAAATCACTTAAGGAGGAAATAAATTCAAGAATGAACTTCAGGGGGAACTGTGGTGGAGATTTTGAAATATAATATTTATAGCAAGGAGCTTAAAGGAAGCCATTCTAATAAAATTTCCATGCTCCGTTTTAATTTGTGTGTGTGTGTGTGTGTGTGTATATATATAGGAATGTATGACTTAATCTTTTGAGGTTTATGTGTGTGTATGTGGGCAGAGGTTTTTACTGGAAGATATCCGGATGAGATTACCTTTTAGAAATACAGAAATGTCTCCTATCTCGTGGGAACCATTGAATGTCCCCAGGTGGTAGGTGCATTCCCTTTTTGTGTTACCAATCATCTTTGCAGTCATTGAGGCTCCATCTCCCCAGGGGACATTAAAATGCTAATGTCGGAACTGTTTGGGCTGAAGGATCAAAGGAGGTGGTTCATTAATTTATAGACTAAGTGGCACCGGAAGTTCAGACCTTAAACATGGACATTTCCGGGAGCTCCAGAATTAGCCAAGTATGTGTGAGCCGTCTTGAACCAATCGGCATTTAGACTTCAGAATCAGCCAATCAGAGGTTGATGCAAACTCTGAGCAGATGGATGCGTTCCATCTTCTGATTGGCCGAGAATGCATATAAAATAGGGCGAGAGTTAGCTGATGGCCTGTTCAGTTCCAGACCATCGGGGCGACAGGGTGTCTGTGTAACGTATACTTGTATCTCTCTCTCTCTCTCTAGTGCTCTCATGGACCGGGCACGTAAGATTCCTGTAATGTATTTCCCTAATCTCTCTTCATCCCGGTGTGCCCCCCGCCTTTTGCAAAAATGGTAACGTAGGGAAAAACTAGATACTGTGTCTGTATTATTATTATTATTATGTCTCTTTTCTATCTCTAACCTATTTCTTTCCTAGGACTTGTCTTGAAATAATGATAAATATATTGAAAGTGTATGTCTTTTGTAACCATATGGCCTAAATTATCTTTGCAGCCTAAGCGACACTGTACTTGTAACATCACTTGAGTTATATGATAAGTTCTAATTATTCTAAAGTTTCTTTTCTGTATAAATAAATGTAAGTGTTTATCTTTTCACACTGTTATCGTTCGTTTTTATTCTTATGTAGACAAAGGTTTAATCACTTATTTCTTGTATTGTTAATCATTTAAGTGAGATATAAAAATCGCCAGAACAGGAGTAACACAAAATCTTCCTGGGGAGGGTGGCACAGAATCTTCCTGGGGAGGGTGACACAGAATCTTCCTGGGGAGGGTGACACAGAATCTTCCTGGGGAGGGTGACACAGAATCTTCCTGGGGGTGACACAAAATGATTGGTGATGATGGTTAATATAAAACATTTTTTTCCAAAGAAAGTAAATGTCAGTAAAATGTATTGTCAGTAAACTTTGACACAACAGGACAGTGTCTTTTATGAATAAAGTTTGTTGTAATGTTTGGTCCTTGTGCCGTTGTCACAGAACATCATCCAGGAGCCAATCCACATGCAGCTCTTAAAGTGCGGGGGGGCGCTGTCTCTCATAGAGAGGAGGCGGGCAGAGGTGGGGCTCCAATCAGATGACAATGATGGCGGACCTGTAGCGGTGATCTGATGGGCGGTGCAGCCAGTGTGTCACCGCAGGCTTGTAGTACAATAGATGGGAGCGCGCATGCGCGGGTGCCCCTATCAGATCAGTGGTGTGAAGGGGGCACCGGTCACACAACAACACAGGAAGTGGGCAATACTGAGCAGAAATGACACCATTTAGAAGAGGAAAAGAAGAGAAAGATTACTATTACTGGAATTCTATATTTAAGGATCAGAAAGAGAAAATAAAAGCTGAGAGTTGATGTGACTTTACTCTGATATCATCCATTCCAGACATTCTCTTCATATCCGGATCCGTGTATTACCTGAGAGGGGGAGGGGCTCCCACACACCATCTTCTTATCTTCTTCTCTCCATAGATACACTCCAGCCTCTGCTCCTTCATAGAAGAATAAAATGAGAGTGTTAAAGGAGGAAATGTTGCTGTGATGATGGAAGGGGGGAGGGGCTCATACTGAGCTCTGTAAGAAATGATGGAAAAGTGAGGGGCCCTCACCATGGCAGGGGCCACACACTCATCTCCATCCAACCATTGGGATAACAGACTGTATGCCGGGTGTGCTGGGCTGTCATGTGTACAGGCTGAGAACACACATCTGATTGGCTCAGTTATACTGCCACATTGGATGGACCTCGGGGGATGGGGGGTATTTTCTGTAAAGGTAAAACCTTGTGGAAGATTGTAGGACCTGACTAAGATTATTATTGGTGGATCTGATTTTCCCCATCCCCCATCTGTAATGATAAAACTTGGGATGAGGAATAAATTCTCCATCATCTGGGAAATCTGTGACTGGCACAGGAAATCTCAATCATCTCTCTCATTATCTGTATAACTACAGAGACCTCCAATGGGCTCTACAGAAATTGTATAGAATGTTTGTCACCCGTCCTTCCATCTTCATTACAGAGCAGCCCGGGTGTCAGAAGACCTCCCAACAATGTCCCACCTCCATCATCTCATCTCCATCATCTCACCCCCATCATCATCTCACCCCCGTCATCTCACCCCCGTCATCTCACCCCCATCATCTCATCTCCATCATCTCACCTCCATCATCTCATCCCCATCATCTCATCTCCATCATCTCATCTCCATCATCTCATCTCCATCATCTCATCTACCTCATCTCATCCCCATCATCTCACCCCCATCATCTCACCCCCATCATCTCACCTCCATCATCTCACCTCCATCATCTCACCCCCGTCATCTCACCCCCGTCATCTCACCCCCGTCATCTCACCCCCATCATCTCATCTCCATCATCTCACCTCCATCATCTCATCCCCATCATCTCATCTCCATCATCTCATCTCCATCATCTCATCTACCTCATCTCATCCCCATCATCTCACCCCCATCATCTCATCTCCATCATCTCATCCCCACCCAATGTTGTCTACATTTTACTATTCACATTCTAAGACTTAGTATGTGTGTTACCTCCAATATAACAGATCTTACCCTCTATCCACAGAGAAGCCGGCATTCCGGAGGACCTCACAACGTCGTCTCACTTCTGACTCCGACATCTTCTCATCATCATCCAATGATATATGCAGATCGGTCAGAGTTCGGTTTGTGGAGATAACGGAACAAAGATCATCACAGCTCCATAATGTCACTTTACAGCCCCGGACACTGGAGGGAGAAGCAGGAAAGAAGGGGAATGTTCTTCCAGGGAGGGGCAGAAGTAGACACAGCTAATGAATAATCAGTGGGCGGGGTCTTAGGAAATAAAATGCAAAGCCGCCTCATATGAGCCCACAGCAGCCATTAATCAGTGCCCACCAGTGGTGCCGATCAGTATAGCCTCATCAGGCAATTTGATGGGGCAATTTTGATGGTGGCAATATAATGGGGCAAATTTGATGGGGCAGTTTTGATGGTGGCAGTATGATTGGGCAGTTTTTGTGGGGAAATTTTGATGGTGGCAGTATAATGGGACAATTTTGATAGGAGCAATTTCATGGGGAAATTTGATGGAGCCAATTTGATGGGGCATTTTGATGGGGCAATTTTGATTGTGGGAGTATAATGGGGCAATTTTGATTGTGGCAGTATGATGGGGCAATTTTATGGGGGTAATTTTAAGGGGCAATTTGATGGGGCAATAGGATGAGACAGTTTTGATTGTGGCAATTTTGATGGTGGCAGTATAATGGGGAAATTTTGATGGGGGCAATAGGATGGGGTAGTTTTGATTATGTCAGTAGGATGGGTCGATTTTGATGGGGAAATAAGATGGGGCAATTTTGATGGTGGCACCATGATTAAAGCAACAGACAACATGGATTCATGAAAGACAGAAGTTGTCAGACAAATCTGATTTCTTTTTATGAGGAGGTAAGTAAAACCTTGGACAGAGGGGTGGCGGTGGACGTGGTATACTTGGATTTTGCAAAAGCATTCGATACAGTTCCCCACACACGGCTCATGTGTAAGGTAAAGTCTACAGGTTTGGAAATATCAGTTTGTAAATGGATTGAAAATTGGCTAGAAGACAGAATTCAGAGAGTAGTGGTTAATGACTCTTACTCTGAATGGTCTAAGGTTATCAGTGGTGTACCCCAAGGTTCAGTGCTGGGACCCTTACTTTTTAACATCTTTATAAATGATATTGGGTCTGGGATCAAAAGTAATATTTCTGTCTTTGCAGATGACACCAAGATATGCAGTGGAATAACGTCCTTACAGGATGTCGCCAATTTACAAGCCGACCTCAATACACTGTCTAATTGGGCGACTGTGGCAGATGAGGTTTAATGTTGTTAAATGTAAAGTTATGCACTTGGGGGCTAAGAATATGCATGCATCATACATGCTAGGGGGAGTACAACTGGGGGAATCCATAGTGGAGAAGGATCTGGGGGTTTTGGTAGACCATAAGCTGAATAACAACATGCAATGCCAAGCTGCTGTTTGCAAAGCGAGCAAAGTCCTTTCTTGTATTAAGAGAGGTATGGACTCCAGAGAAAGAGATATAATGTTGCCCCTGTTCAAATCATTAGTAAGACCTCACCTGGAATATGCCGTTCAGTTTTGGGCACCAGTTCTCAAAAAGGATATCGGGGAACTGGAGAAAGTGCAGAGAAGGGCAACCAAACTGATAAGAGGCATGGAGGAACTCAGCTATGAGGAGAGATTAGAGGAACTAAATTTATTCACTCTTGAGAAGAGGAGATTAAGGGGGATATGATCAACATGTTCAAATACATTAGGGGTCCATATAGTGAACTTGGTGTTGAGTTGTTCTCTGTACGGTCAACCCAGAGGACACGGGGGCACTCTTTACGTCTAGAGGAAAAGAGATTTCATCTTCAAGTATGGAAAGGTTTCTTCACAGTTAGAGCTGTGAAAATGTGGAATAGACTCCCGCCAGAGGTGGTTCTGGCCAGTTCAGTAGACTGCTTTAAGAAAGGCTTGGATACTTTCCTGATGGTACATAATATAACTAGGTACTAACATAGGTAAAGTTGATCCAGGGAAAATCCGATCGCCTATTGGGGGATCAGGAAGGAATTTTTTTCCCCTGCTGTAGCAAATTGGAGCATGCTCTGCTGGGTTTTTTTTCGCCTTCCTCTGGATCAATTGTGGGCATAAAATTGGGTATCTGGATTGTACGATTATTTTTTATTTTATTTATTTGTTTTTAAGGTTGAACTGGATGGACTTGTGTCTTTTTTCAACCTGACTAACTATGTAACTATGTAACTATGATGGGACAATTTTAATGGGGGCAATAGGAGGGGGCAGTTTTGATGGGGAAATTTTGATGGGCAATAGGATGGGGCAAGCTCATGGTTCAAGAGGATGAGGCAGTTTTTATGGGGCAATTTTGGTGGTGGCAGTGTAATGGGGCAATTTAGATGGAGGTAATAAGATGGGACAATTTTGATGGGACAGTTTTGAAGGGGCAATTTGACGGGCAGTTTTGATGGGGGCAGTATAATGGGGCAATTGTGAAGGGGCAGTTTTGATGAGGGCAATAGTATGGGGCAATTTTGGGGGTGGCAGTATAATGGGGAAATTTCATGAGGAAATTTGATAGGGCAGTTTTGATTAGGCATTTTTGATGGGGCAATTTTGATGGAGGCAATTTTGATGGTGGCAGTATTATGGAACAATTTTGATTGGGGAAATAGGATATGGTAGTTTTTATGGTGACAGTATGATGGGGAAATTTCGATGAGGACAATTTTGATGGTGCCAGTATAATGGAACAATTTTTATGGGGCAATAGGATGGGGCAATTTTGGTGGTGGCAGTATAATGGAGAAAATTTTATGTGGACAATAGGATGAGGCAGTTTTGATGGGGCAATTTTGAATAGGGCAATTTTGATGGAGAAATATGATGGGGAAATTTTGGTGGTGGCAGTATGATGGGGCAATTTTGGTGGTGGCAGTAAAATGTGGCAATTGTGATGGGGCAGTTTTGATTGGGGCAATGGAATGGGGCAGTTTTGATGGGGCAATTTTGATGGGGGCAAGACGATGGGGCAATTTTGATGGTGGCAATTTGATGGGGCAATTTTGGTAGTGGCAGTATAATGGGACAATTTTGATGGGGCAATTTTAATGGGGCAATTTAATGGGGAAATTTGATTGGACAGTTTTGATGGGGCAATTTTGATGGGGCAATTTTGATGGGGGAATTTTGATGATGGCAGTATTATGGTACAATTTTGATGGGGCAATATGATAGGGCAGTTTTAATGGAGGCAGTATGATGATGCAATTTCATGGGTCAATTTTGATGGTGGCAGTATGATGGGGAAATTTTGATGGTGGCAGTATGATGGGGCAGTTTTTATTGGGGCAATAGGATGGAGCAATTTTGATGGTGAAAGTATAATGGGGCAATTTTGATGGTGGCAGTATTGTGGGGCAATAGGATGGGGCAATTTTGATGGTGAAAGTATATTGGGGCAATTTTGATGGTGGCAGTATTGTGGGGCAATAGGATGGGGCAATGGAGATGGTGGCAGTATAATGGGGTAATTTTTATGGGGCAATAGGATGGGTAAAATTTGGTTGTGGCAGTATTATGGGGCAGCAACTGGAAAAAGTAATTACTTTTTAATCAATGCCAATTGTAAATTATATCCCTCTTTCTGTGTTGATGTTATATACACACACACACACATCTGCACATAAACAAGGGATATCATTTACAATTATCATCTTTTATAAAGTAATTTCCTTTTGCAGGAGATTTTTGTATTTGTAGATTTATAATCTTTGTAAATGTAGATAAACTTCCTGCCTCCTGGAGGGGGAGGGGAGGTTTCCATAGCTAAGGGGCGGGAACTTCCTTTGACATTGCTGTTGCTATGGAAACCCGACTTACAACCTATTACACGGCTCGTGCTGCTCTGAGCATGTGCGAGATCTGGAGGTGCATGCTGGGTAACCTAACTTCTAACAAGTTTTTGGATGTGGCACTACTGAGAGGAAATCCTCACCGACTCCATTTCTACAATTACCGGGATAAAGTTGTTAGTTTTCTGTATAAAGTGTATTAATAGCAATTCATTATTCTGCAGCACATTGTTCCAGCACTGAGGTTGTGGTAGTAGCAGACATATATTCTATGTAGTATTTGCTTTGTATTATCATTTTTGTTGTGTAATTATTATTTGGAAGTTTCAGGATCAGGTGGTTAGGTGGTTTGTTACATAGTTACACAGCCGTATAGTAACACTGGGGTTGTGGTAACACTTACCTCTGTCTGCAGGTAGGTTGTCTGTCTGTGTAATATAGAGCAGAGCTACACTAGTTTGTTATTTAGTGTATAAAATATGTAGAAAGATAAAGAATGAGAGAAAATACAACAAAGACAAAAGGACAGACACAGTCTGGCTGTGAGAATAAAAGAGAAATAAACTTTTTCTGAGGATTATCCTGTGACAGGAACATGTCAGGAACATCCACTATTCACTGATTAGACCGGCACCATGGGAATCACCCTGTTAATATCTCAGGATCCTCAATTTATGGATGTGGGTGGAGTTTAGCCATCAGCCAATCAACCCTGGGGGGTGTTCCCTGCCCAGCCCACAAGCCGGTCCTGTGTTCTGAAGGAACCAGAGCTAAATGGGCCATGAATGGTTCTGATGGATAAGGATTGGATTTCCAACACCGGCATGTCAGTCTGATCCAAACAAGACCAATCAGTGCTTGTCTGGTGTGATCAGACCCCATAGAACCATTCTGGGGGTTCTCCTGGATTCTATCCTCACTACACATACAATGTTATATGTACATGTACCCCAACATGTCTACAATCAGGGGCAATTATTTCCATCTCTCTGCAACCAATATTTTATTTTGTATGAGAGATAAAATAGATTCCTCTGATATAAATCAATGTCTGGCAGACAGTTCGGGGTCTTCTCCCTGTATCGGCCTCCTCCCCTGCTGGGCTTGTAGATGAAATGACTAGGACTTCTCTTTGAGGCTCAGTGAGGTGACAATTTTATATCTACAAGGATGGGGGAATTTTATTGGCATCTAGGGGTCACTTCTGGTCTAGAGACTCGCTCTGTCCTTCCAGATTCTAATTGAGGACCATCTGTCTATGATTGGTCACTGAATGAAGAGAATACGGAGTCCTGTGCGTCTTCTGGTCTGTTTCAGGTCCGAATTCAGCCCAAAATTCAGACAGAAATCGGACCTGAAATGGTGAATGGAGACGCACCGGACCATCTGCTGTGACCCGCTGTGACCTCCAGTGTGACTCCAGCCAAAGACTGATCTCTGATAGTCAGTGGAGGGGATGAAAGCCAATAACTGTGAGTGACCTGAAGGACTATGATGGAAACTCCCAGTGTAACCGGCCAATTAGAAGTCTGTCTTTGTATAACTTTCATCTAGGTGACATGTCTGGATCCCTCACATAGAAGATTTATATCAGAATCCTGCAGAAGATTATATCATTTATAGGATAATTCTCACTTCAGCCTCTGCAGAGTACAGCCAGGATCTCTGAGCCCCTCACATAGAAGTTTTATTCCAGAGTCTTCCAGATTTTTCTCTGATAAATCCAGTGTGGTGAGGGATCGATTATTGATAAGAATGGATCGAAGATCATCACAACTGGAGGAAGTCACACCACAATCAACCAACCTGCAGAGACAAATCCAGACACATGATAGTATATTATAACATGAATATGAGGAATTATTATTATTAAGCAGGACCTCACACAGTGTCTCATACAGGGGCTTCTGAAATTGATAGATAATGGAAAGGATCTGGGGGGTTTATGAAATAAAACAGCAGAATTTCTGATGGTGGATACCCCAGTGACCCCAATATTCCATCACCTTCCTAAAGTCCACCAATCAGGAGTTCCCATTGAAGGTCACCGGATTTTGGCAGGAATAGGATCCCTTATAGAGAATGTAGGGGGAGGGGTGGATATACATTTCCAGCATTTATTGCTGAGACTTCTGGGATATATTAGAGATACAAGTACTATATTGGTGGATATTCCACATTTACAATGGGATTCTACATTCACGTGGGGAACACTTCACATTAAATCACTTTATTCTTCCATCCCCCATTCTTTAGTGTCTCCACCAATCAGATATCATCTCCATAGATATAGATCATATACTAGGAAGTTACAGGAATTATTACAGAGGATGGAAAGGATGAAGGTTTTTTACCTTAATCACTTTAGCCCCAGAAGATTTACTCCCTGAATGACCAGAGCACTTTTTACAATTTGGCACTGCGCTGCTTTATCTGGTAATTGCGCGGTCATGCAATGCTGTACACAAACAAAATGTTATCCTTTTTTCCTACAAATAGAGCTTTATTTTGGTGGTGTTTATCAGCTCTGGGAATTTTATTTTTTGCAATATAAATGAAAAAAGATGAAAAATATTGAAAAAATGATATTCCTACATTTTGTTATAAGAAAAATCCAATAAACTCAATTTTAGTCAATGTTGGAAAGTAAAGTAGATCGCCTCCAGTCATATATCTGCCAAAATATGCCGATAGTATCACACTGACACTGAATGAGATAACAACTGATGCAGTGTCAGTGTGATACTATCGGCATATATTGGCAGATATATGACTGGAGACGATCTACTTTACTTTCCAACATACGGGATACCAGCTGAAAGGCAGCCAGGTGATTTACAGACGGATACTGCAGTGGATGCCGACACCGTGATTCTCGGGTGACTGTGGTACTGATATACATATTAAAGTGGTTGTAAACCCGTACAGACCACTTTGACCTACAGGTAAGCCTAGATTAAGGCTTACCTGTAGGTCCAAGAAATATCTCCTAAACATATACGGTTTAGGAGATATTTAGAAAAAGACAGCCACCACTGTCTATGGTGTATGCGCCGTAGACAGCGCCACGCAGGCGCACTGGGCAGGCCGCAGATCATGGCGATATGCCGCTCGTGTCGGCTCCCGTGCGCATACGTGGGAGTGACGTCATTGCAGCTCCGGTGAATGACATCGCTGGAACAGTGAGACCTGGAAGTCACTCTGGGATACATGGCAGCGGTGAACATGAAGACGGAGGACCACTTCGTGGGCTTCGTTCTCAGGTAAGTTATTCATAATGAGCTAGTATGCTATGCATACTAGCTCATTATGCCTTTGCCTTGCAGGTTGCATTTTTTTTAAATAGCCTTTACTTCCTCTTTAACACTCGCTGACCAGCATTTGACTTGAGTTGCCTTTTGAAATAGCAGCTGATAATCTTTTCTGTTTATTCACATCAGAGACTAGTAATGTCATTCTGCCTTGCTACTTTGTCTGCCTAAATAAACAAAGGAGATAACTTGTTGCCAGTTGTTGAAACATTATAAGTCGGCCGGCCGCTTTGGAATGTGCATTGGAAGTGCGGTGAAGTGATTAAATAGAAGGCTGTTGCAATTAAATGCCACGGATTGGACGAGATTTCCTACTGTGCATTGGCTTTTTCTATCGTTACACTATTGTACATTGTTTAACCCTTCCCGCCGAGCGTTCGCAGATGTGCGTACTCGGCTTCCGGGGGTATACCGGGATGATGCCCGCACCTGCAGGCATCATCCCGGTACCGTTTTGTTCAGCGGGCGATTGGCTATCCAGGCATAACAACCGATGCGGCTAAAAGCCGCTCAGCTGTTATGCCGGAGGAGCGGGAGGGGGCGTCCCCCCCTCCCGCCGCCTCCCGCCGCTGTTACCGGTGCTCCCGCTCGATCGGGAGCGCCGATTCGCCATCCGATGCCTCCAGCTGCTGGGGAGGAACTGGAACGAAGCCGTAATCGGCTTCGTTCCAGTCTCCTCATAGTAAACACGGAAGCAATGTCATGACGTCACTTCCCGTTTACTCGGCTGCCAATGGCGCCGGTTTTAAAAAAATATCCGGTATTCAGAATCGCCGTTTTCGGCGATCTGAATACACTGAAGTCTAAAGGAGGGGTGGGGGGTCTTTTAGACCCCCGATCCCTCCATAAAGAGTACCTGTCACCGCCTATTACTGTCACAAGGGATGTTTACATTCCTTGTGACAGCAATAAAAGTGATCATTTTTTTTTTTTTTAAACAATTTAGTCATTTTAAAATAAATAAAAAAAATAAAAAAAAAATGTTAAAGCGCCCGCCGTCCCCGCGAGCTCGTGAAGCAAAGAAAATGCATACGGAAGTCGCGCCCGCGTATGTAAACGGTGTTCAAATCACACATGTGAGGTATCGCCGCGATCGTCAGAGCGAGAGCAATAATTCTAGCACTAGACCTCCTCTGTAACGCTAACCTGGTAACCGTAAAAAATGTTTAAAGCGTCGTCTATTGAGATTTTTAGGTACCGTACTTTTTCGTCAATCCACAAGTGCGTGCAATTATAAAGTGTGACATGTTTGGTATCTATTTACTCGGCGTAACATTATCTTTCACATTATGCAAAAAAATTGGGCTAATTTTACTGTTTTTTTTTTTTTTAATTCATGAAAGTGTCCCTTTTCCCAAAAAGTTGCATTTAAAACACCGCTGCGCAAATACCGTGTGACATAAAATAATGCAACAATCGCCGTTTTATTCTCTAGAGTCTCTGTTAAAAAAAATATATATAATGTTTGGGGGTTCCAAGTAATTTTCTAGTAGAAAATATGGATTTTAACTTGTAAACACCAAATTCCAAAAATAGGCTTAGTCATGAAAGGGTTAATCTTTCCAGCACCAAGGGATGGAGACATGTGACTATCATAGCAATATTATTAGCACTAACTACAGATAGGATTTAAAAAACATCCCAAAAACAAAAATATAAATATATACCCCTAGAAATAAACACACCCCAAAACTTGAGAAGTGCATGAGATGAAAGGCAAACAATTATACTAAATATGATCAACTCTATATAACATCCATATAATTATATGACAAATTATTAATGCAAAGTGTCCATATGGTTAAACCAACATCAGTGAGAAAATCTTCATGTGAATAACTGGATTTGAAGCACACAAATTAAATTTCCTCTCCAGAAGTGTAATGTGCTCTTTCCCGTCACCAGACAAATGAATTGGCTCCTTACCGGCTCCAAGCGACCCCCCGTTACAGAGGGTCACCACAAGCAGAATGTAATCAGATGGATATCCAGGTAGCTGTTCCCCTTTAAGCGATCCCAGATCTTTCACACAGTGGGACTATAGCTGTTACTCCATATATCACTCCCAACACAACGTAGTATCACATAGGGAAAAACATAGGCTCCAGATAGTGTAAAACCAATGACTTTAATTCACAAACAATGGACGTATACACTTACATGAAAGACTTTAAAAGCAGGCTCAAACAGAAGCGTGTGCCGGCCGGACACACGCCACAGGAAAACCAACCCGTCCTTCCTGGTATGTAACAAACGCGACTGGGGTGACGTCGACCTGTTCGCACCGCCCTACATGTTTCGTAATAACTTATGTCGTCCAGGGGCACGGGCGGCGTGCGACGTCACCCCTTTTATACCCATCCCCATACCCAAGCCTCGCTTTGGGTCAGCGGCCATCTTAGATGTCATATCAACGTTTAAAATCAATGATCGTGGACCAAGCCTCGCTTTCAATCCACGGACACCATGTGTGTGTGTATCCCAGCAAAACATCCTATAATTGCGGACCAAGCGGCGGCCATATTGAAAAGTGCTATCTCTCCACATCCACCCAGTGAGTGTGGAGACCCAGGGGAATGGTAAGTGGTTAAAACCAAGCCTCAGTCCCAATGGACCCTCGTGAAAGGTCAGTAAGAAACCAAACCTCATTCATGGTGGTCCATAATTGTTTGTATCGTTTGTATCCTCCTCCATTGCGGGATCATACTGAAGGAGTGATGCGATTAGCCGTTATCAACTATATGTGTCCAAGAGCTCCAGTCTAACCAACAATGCTATCTACTGAGCAGGAGGGAATATCTAGGTACCCAAAACATGTTGCACATATATCTGTGCTGCATTCGTATTCTGGGCGATCACGTGTAGTAGGGCACCCCCCAAAGGGAGGACTATCGTGTCCCAGGTTACTTAATGAAATTGACTGGAGCAAGTCCCTGTCGTTTTAGGTTATGGAGCTCGCACCCATGAGGCTGGGGGCGGCACCAAGCTGAGGTATCGCATTCAGGAGGATTTTCATTTTTATGGGGAGGAAAGATGAACGACACCCATGGTGTCACGAGAGAAAAGAGGGGGTAGCTTATAAGAAAGAATAAGGATGGGGAGGGAGGAGGGGGGGAGGATAAGGTGAGGCCCCGGCGAGGCCGCCGACCCAAGGCCCCATTGCCCCTAAGGGACTGTCTGTTCATGTGTAAGATTTGTAGCCATCTGAATATCGAAACAGATCCCAGTGTGACCACCGCGCACTATGTTCCTCCTCTCTTTCCCCTATAGCCGCCGTTAGATGTTCCATACGCTGTATATCGCTAATCCTGGCAAACCACTGCATAACCGTTTAGTTATTGGAAAAAATAGGGAATTTTGACCCTGTAATATTCAGTAGGTAATCTAATACGTGGGTTGCAATGGACTAAAGCAATTTGTCCGGACCTGAGAAGTGTTTTGTGTTGTTTTATGTATGTCCTGTTTGTCTTATTGTCTGTGGGTACACAATTAATTATATGAGAACCAATATTTTTATGAACTGCGCAGGTTTTTTTTCTATTTTTGATACTTTAACAAAATTGGTTAACTTATTTAAACTGGAATCAATTCATTTAGATTTATTTATTGTTGCCATTAGTAACCCCTTGTTAGCCTGCTCTTAGCAGGCTAACATTCTCTTTTTTCTATGTCTCCTATTCCATGCCCACAGCTTCTGACATCTTCTGTACCATGCCCACAGCCTCTTACATCTTGACATATTCTGTACCATGCCCACAGCCTCTGACATTTCTTGAACCATGCCCGCAGCCTCTGACATCTCCAGTACCATTCCCACAGCCTCTGCTATCTTGACATATTCTGTACGATGCTCACAGCCTTGACATCTCCTGTACCATGCCCACAGCCTCTACCTTCTTGACAAATTCTATTACATGCCCATAGCCTCAGACATATCCTGTACCATGCCCACAGCCTCTGACATCTCTTGTACCATGCCCACAGCCTCTGACATATCCTGTACCATGCCCACAGCCTCTGACATATCCTGTACCATGCCCACAGCCTATGACATCTCCTGCACCATGACCACAACCACTGCCATCTTGAAATCTTCTGTACCATGCCCACAGCCTCTGACATTTCCTGTACTATGCCCGGAGCCTCTGCCATATTGACATCTTCTGCACCATGCCCACAGCATCTGACATCTCCTGTACCATGCCTGCAGCCTCTGCCATCTTCGGTACCATGCCCACAGCCTTGACATCTCCTGTACCATGCCCACAGCCTTTAACATCTTCTGTACCATGCCCACAGCCTCTGCCATCTCCTTTACCATGCTCACAGCCTCTGACATCTCCTGAACCATGCCCACAGCCTCTGGCATCTCCTGTACCATGCCCACAGCCTCTGGCATCTCCAGTACCATGACCACAGCCTATGACATCTCCTGTACCATGTCCACAACTACTGCCACCTTGACATCTTCTGTACCATGCCCACAGCCTCTGACATTTCCTTAACCATGCCCACAGCCTCTGACATTTCATGTACTATGCCCACAGCCTTGACATCTCCTGTACCATGCCCTCAGCCTCTACCATCTTCAGTACCATGCCCACAGCCTTGACATCTCCTGTACCATGCCGCTGCCTAGGACATCTCCTGTATCATGGCCACAGCCTCTGACATATTGACATCTCCTGTACCATGCCCATAGCCTCTGCCATATTGACATCTTCTGTAACATGCCCACAGCCTCTGACATTATCTGTACCATGTCTGCAGCCTCTGCAATTCTGACATCTTCTGTCCCATGCCCACAGCCTTGACATCTCCTGTACCATGCCCACAGCCTCTGATATCTCCTGTAGCATGCCCACAGCCTCTGCCAACTGACATCTTCTGTACCATGCTCGCAGCCTCTGACATCTCCTGTACCATGCTCACAGCCTCTGATATCTCCTGTAGCATGCCCACAGCCTCTGCCAACTGACATCTTCTGTACCATGCTCGCAGCCTCTGACATCTCCTGTACCATGCCCACAGCCTCTGAAATCTCCTGTACCATTCCCGCAGCCTCTGCCATCTTGACATCTTCTGTATCATGCCAACAGCCTCTGACATTTATTGTACCATGCCCACAGCCTCTGCCATCTTGACATCTTCTGTACCATGCCCACAGCCTTGACATCTCCTGTACAATGCCCACAGCCTCTGACATCTCCTGTACCATGACCACAGCTTCTGCCATCTTGAAATATTTTGTACCATGCCCACAGCCTCTGACATCACCTGTACCATGTCTGCAGCCTCTGATATCTCCTGTAGCATGCCCACAGCCTCTGCCAACTGACATCTTCTGTACCATGCTCGCAGCCTCTGACATCTTCTGTACCATGCCCACAGCCTCTGAAATCTCCTGTACCATGCCTGCAGCCTTTGCCATCTTGACATCTTCTGTACCATGCCCACAGCCTTGACATCTCCTGTACAATGCCCACAGCCTCTGACATCTCCTGTACCATGACCAAAGCTTCTGCCATCTTGACACATTTTGTACCATGCCCACAGCCTCTGACATCTCCTTTACCATATGCACAGCCTCTGACATCTCCTGTACCATGCACGTAGCCTCTGACATCTCCAGTACCATGCCCACAGCCTCTGCCATCTTGACATATTCTGTACCATGCCCAAAGCCTTGACATCTCCTGTACCATGACTATAGCCTCTACCTTCTTGACATCTTCTATTACATGCCCACAGCCTCAGACATATCCTGTACCATGCCCACAGCCTCTGACATCTCCTGTACCAAGCCTGCAGGCTCTGCCATCTTGACATCTTTTGCACCATGCCCACGGCACCTAAAACTCCTGTACCATACCCGCAGCCTATGACATCTTCAGTACCATGCCCACAGCCTCTGGCATTTCCTGTACCATGCCCACAGCCTCTGCCATCTTGACATCTTCTGTACCATGTCACTGCCTCTGCCATATTGACATCTTCTGTACCGTGCTGCTGCCTCTGCCATCTCCTGTACCATGCCCGCAGCCACTGACATCTCCTGCCATCTTGACATCTTTTTCACCATGCCCAAAGCCCCTACATTTCTTGTACCATGCCCGCAGCCAATTAAATATTCTGTACCATGCCCACAGCCTCTGACATTTCCTATACCATGCCCACAGCCTCTGACATCTTGACATCTCCTGTACCATGCTCACAACCTCTGTCATCTTGACATCTCTTGTACCATGCCCATAGCCTCTGACATCTCCTGTACCATGCCTGAAGCCTCAGACATCTCCTGTACCATAACCACAGTCTCTGCCATTTTGACATCTCCTGTACCATGCCCGCAGCCTCTGACATCTCCTGTGCCATGCCTGCAGCCTCTGACATCTTGACATCTTCTGTACCATGCCCACAGCCTCTGAAATCTCCTTTTCCATGTACTATACCATGCCCGCAGCCTCTCACATCTCCTGTACCATGCCCACATTCTCTACCTTCTTGACATCTTCTATTACATGCCCACAGCCTCTGAAATCTGATTTACCATGCCCACAGCCGCTGGCATCTCATGTACCATGCCCACAGCCTCTGACATCTCCTGACATGCCCACAGCCTCTGATATCTCCAGTACCATGCCCGCAGGCTCTGACATCTTGACATCTTTTGCACCATGCCCACAGCCCCTACATCTCCTGTACCATGCCTGCAGTCTATGACATCTTCTGTACCATGACCATAGTCTCTGCCATCTTCACATATTCTGTACCATGCCCACCATGCCCACAGCCTCTGACATCTCCTGTACCATGTCCATCATCAACATCTCCTGTACCAAGCCTGCAGGCTCTGCCATCTTGACATCTTTTGCACCATGCCCACGGCACCTACAACTCCTGTACCATATCCACAGCCTATGACATCTTCAGTACCATGCCCACAGCCTCTGACATCTCCTATACGATGTCCACAGCGTCCGACATCTTGACATCTTCTGTACCATGTCACTGCCTCTGCCATATTGACATCTTCTGTACCATGCCCACAACCTCTGACATTTCCTTTACCATGCCTGCAGCCTCTGACATATCCTGTACCATGCCTGCAACCTCTGACATTTCCTGCACCATGCCCGCAGCCTCTGACATCTCCTGTACTATGCCCAGAGACTCTTCCATCTTGACATCTTCTGTACCATGCATACAGCCTCTGACAGCTCCTGTACCATGGCGCTAAACCCTATAAGTGAAGTGATGAATTAACTTATCATCAAAACCTGGTGTTTGTTTTTAAAAGATTTTTTGTGATCAAATGTGGAGTTAATTATCGTGTTCCATCATAATTAAAAATAAAATTAAAAATAAAATTAAAATTAAAACCAAAGTGGGTATTGAAATTATCTTATACGTGTCAGCCTATTATAGGTGGATGCTAAAAACATGTAAACTTTCAGTTAAGTGTGCAAAAATGGTGAAGTTATTGCTTATGTTCAGCGATGTGCTAATTTAACCACTTGCCGACCGCCGCACGACGATATACGTCGGCAGAATGGCACGGGCAGGCATATGGGCGTATATATAAGTCCCTGCCTGCCTGCGGGTGGGGGGCCCGATCGGGCCCCCCCCCGGTGCCTGCGGCGGTTGGCATTCCTTCGAGAGCGATCCGGGATGAGGGGGCGGCCATTCATTCATGGCCACCCCCTCGCGATCGCTCTCGACGAATGGAAATCCCCGGTGACATCACTTCCTCTCCTGTAATGTAAACACAGGAGAGGAAGTGATGTATTCTCTCCTCCGTGTCGGTATTTTTCGTTCCGACACGGAGGAGAGCGGATCGGTGAGTTGCACCAACACTCTACACACACAGTAGAACATGCCAGGCACACTCACACCCCCCCTTTACCCCCCGATCACCCCCCCAATTACCCCTGCCCCCCAGTCACAGTGACACCAATGTCATTTTTTTTTTTTTTTTTTTTTTTTGCATTGGTGTCATTTGTGACTGTAATAACTGTTAGGGCAGTTAGAGTTAGCCCCCTTTAGTTCTAATGTGCCCCCCTAACCCCCCCCAATAAAGGTTTAACCCCGTGATCACCCCCCGTCACCAGTGTCACTAAGGCTGGGTTCACATTGCAGCGGTTTATGAGAACGAATGTGATTCGCACCGCACTGCAGTGCAAATCACATCCGATCTCTGTGCGATTCGAGTTCAGCCATTCGCCGCACCCGCCGCACCCGCCGCACCCGCCGCAAATTCGCACGGGACCCTTTTTTTGGCCCGCAGCAGAATCGGATCGCATGGGTGTTCACACCATGCGATCCGAGTTTGCAGATCGCACTGCGATATGCGAACTGATCTGGGGGTGTCAGTAACATTTCACTGACACTCCCAGCAGTTCGCATAGGGCAGTGTGAACTGCCGCCGGGAGGCATGCGATGCGGGAACCCGCCGCGGATTCGCGGCGTTTCCGCATCGCTCCAGTGTGAACCCAGCCTAATAAGCGATCATTTTTCTGATCGCCGTATTAGTGTCACAGGTGACGCTAGTTAGGCAGGTAGGTATTTAGGTTCGCCGCAGCTTTTTATAGCGCCAGGGACCCCCATATACTACCGCATAAAGCCCCCTGATTGCCCCCTAGTTAACCCTTTCACCTGTGATCACCATATAACTGTTACAGGTGACGCTGGTTGGTTAGTTATTTTTTTATAGTTTCAGGGCACCCGCCATTTATTACCTAATAAAGGTTTAACCCCCTGATCACCCGGCGGGTGTCATTTGTGACTAATAACTGTTAGGGCAGTTAGGGTTAGCCCCCTTTAGTTCTAAGGTACCCCCCTAACCCCCCCAATAAAGGTTTAACCCCGTGATCACCCCCCGTCGCCAGTGTCACTAAGGCTGGGTTCACATTGCAGCGGTTTGAGAACGGATGTGATTCGCACCGCACTGCAGTGCAAATCACATCCGATCTCTGTGCGATTCGAGTTCAGCCATTCGCCACACCCGCCGCAAATTCGCACGGGACCCTTTTTTTGGCCCGCAGCAGAATCGGATCGCATGGGTGTTCACACCATGCGATCCGAGTTTGCAGATCGCACTGCGATATGCGAACTGATCTGGGGGTGTCAGTAACATTTCACTGACACTCCCAGCAGTTCGCATAGGGCAGTGTGAACTGCCGCCGGGAGGCATGCGATGCGGGAACCCGCCGCGCATTTGTGGCGTTCCCGCATCGCTCCAGTGTGAACCCAGCCTAATAAGCGATCGTTTTTCTGATCGCTGTATTAGTGTCACAGGTGACGCTAGTTAGGCAGGTAGGTATTTAGGTTCGCCGCAGCTTTTTATAGCGCCAGGGACCCCCATATACTACCGCATAAAGCCCCCTGATTGCCCCCTAGTTAACCCTTTCACCAGTGATCACCATATAACTGTTACAGGTGACGCTGGTTGGTTAGTTATTTTTTTATAGTTTCAGGGCACCCGCCATTTATTACCTAGTCTCACTAGTGTACCCCTAAATTTAGGGGTGTCTACTTTCCAAAATGGGGTCATTTGGGGGGGGTTTGTGCCATCTTGGCATTTTATGGCCTTCAAAACTGTAACGCCCTTAGAAAGCCTGAAGGCGGTGCTTGGTTTTCGGGGCCCCGTACGCGGCTAGGCTCCCAAAAAGTCCCACATATGTGGTATCCCCGTACTCAGGAGAAGCAGCAGAATTTATTTTGGGGTGTCATTTCACATATGCCCATGGCATGCGTGAGCAATATATCATTTAGTGACAACTTTGTGAAAAAAAAAATAAAAAAATAAAAAGTTTGTAATTTTCCCGCAACTTGTGGCAAAATATAAAATATTCCATGGACTCAACATGCCTCTCAGCAAATAGCTTGGGGTGTCTACTTTCTAAAATGGGGTCATTTGTGGGTGTTTTGTGCCATCTTGGCATTTTATGGCCTTCAAAACTGTAATAGGTAGTGAGAAGTGAACTCAAAAATTTACGCCCTTAGAAAGCCTGAAGGCGGTGCTTGGTTTTCGGGGCCCCGTACGCGGCTAGGCTCCCAAAAAGTCCCACATATGTGGTATCCCCGTACTCAGGAGAAGCAGCAGAATTTATTTTGGGGTGTCATTTCACATATGCCCATGGCATGTGTGAGCAATATATCATTTAGTGACAACTTTGTGAAAAAAAAAAAAAAAAAAAAAAAAGTTTGTAATTTTCCCGCAACTTGTGGCAAAATATAAAATATTCCATGAACTCAACATGCCTCTCAGCAAATAGCTTGGGGTGTCTACTTTCTAAAATGGGGTCATTTGTGGGGGTTTTGTGCCATCTTGGCATTTTATGGCCTTCAAAACTGTAATAGGTAGTGAGAAGTGAACTCAAAAATTTACGCCCTTAGAAAGCCTGAAGGCGGTGCTTGGTTTTCGGGGCCCCGTACGCGGCTAGGCTCCCAAAAAGTCCCACATATGTGGTATCCCCGTACTCAGGAGAAGCAGCAGAATTTATTTTGGGGTGTCATTTCACATACGCCCATAGCATGTGTGAGCAATATATCATTTAGTGACAACTTTGTGTAAAAAAAAAAAAAAAATTTTTTTTTTGTCATTATTCAATCGCTTGAGGCAAAAAAATAAAATATTCAATGGGCTCAACATGCCTCTTATCAATTTCCTTAGGGGGTCTACTTTCCAAAATGGGGTCATTTGGGGGGGTTTTGTACTGCCCTGCCATTTTAGCACCTCAAGAAATGAGATAGGCAGTCGTAAACTAAAAGCTGCGTAAATTCCAGAAAACGTACCTTAGTTTGTAGATGTGACAACTTTTGCGCAAACCAATAAATATACAATTATTGACTTTTTTTTTACCAAAGACATGTGGCTGAATACATTTTGGCCTAAATGTATGACTAAAATTGAGTTTATTGGATTTTTCTAATAACAAAAAGTAGAAAATATCATTTTTTTTCAAAATTTGCGGTCTTTTTACGTTTATATCGCAAAAAATAAAAATCGCAGAGGCAATCAAATACCATCAAAAGAAAGCTCTATTTGTGGGAAGAAAAGGACGCAAATTTTGTTTGGGTACAACATTGCATGACCGCGCAATTACCAGTTAAAGCAGCGCAGTGCCAAAGTGTAAAAAGACCTCTGGTCATTTACCAGCAAAATGGTCCGGTCTGAAAGTGGTTAAAGTAGACGGTGCAAACATGTGCAAAGAAATGTGCAAAAAATTAATGTGCAAAAAACAACTAAAGATCAAGACACACAACGTTGTGTGCACTCGTTTGAGACGAACGGCTGAGTTTTTCTCTATACGCATATGCTTTTAATGTCAAATGTGAGTACATTTTAATACTAATAAACGAACGATCTGGTTAAGAATGTATTACGCTATGGATATGTCTTTCCTCATATATAATTAACGTTGGATACCATACGGACGGAACAACGAAGCTTCACCCAGTGCACCAGCAACAGCCAGAGAGCGGCACAGTGGCTTACATTGTGAAGGTCCATCCAGCCCCATTAGGGGCATTAACTCTGGTGAGAGCATTCACATACTATAGCACTGAGTGGCGCACCGGGGATGAAGTTCTCTTATTGAAAACCTGCACCATTTGCACGAGTGAACCAATTATTCCCTATTGATTCTATGCACCAATAACAACAACAATCTGCAGAGGCAGTATTACTAAGCCAAACTTTTTATTTTTGGACTTATATT
Source organism: Lithobates pipiens (assembly GCF_037356315.1). NCBI lineage: Eukaryota > Metazoa > Chordata > Amphibia > Anura > Ranidae > Lithobates > Lithobates pipiens. The sequence continues at coordinate 3,376,200 of NW_027507746.1, forward strand.
GGACATAAATGCGTCTTTATGCGATTATTGGTTGAAAATATTTCTGATCCTTAGCTGCTTCTGTACATATGTTGCGTCGTTATACGATTACTGGTTGAATTATTTATGACCCTTGGCTGTCTTGATCTTTAGTTGTTTTTTGCACATTAATTTTTTGCACATTTCTTTGCACATGTTTGCACAGTCTACTTTAAATTAGCACATCGCTGAACATAAGCAATAACTTCACCATTTTTGCACACTTAACTGAAAGTTTACATGTTTTTAGCATCCACCTATAATAGGCTGACACGTATAAGATAATTTCAATACCCACTTTGGTTTTAATTTTAATTTTATTTTTAATTTTATTTTTAATTATGATGGAACACGATAATTAACTCCACATTTGATCACAAAAAATCTTTTAAAAACAAACACCAGGTTTTGATGATAAGTTAATTCATCACTTCACTTATAGGGTTTAGCGCCATAGCCTTATAACTTACACTTCTTATTTCCCTCCCCTCCTTACTAAGGAAGTGAGGGCTCCAGGCATAGGCAGCTCTAACCCAATATATTTATTTATTATTATTTTTTTCTTCTTCACTAATATTTCCTTTTTTACATTTTTATCACATTGGAGATCTGATTTTTCCATAGCGCGACTTTATTTATTTATTTAGCTCCTGTACCATGCCCATAGCCTCTGACTAGGGATGAGCCGAACACCCTCCTGTTCGGTTCGCACCAGAACCTGCAAACAGACCTAAACTTCGTGTGAAATTTAGAACCCTATTAAAGTCTATGGGATTCGAACGTTCACAATCTAAAGTGCTAATTTTAAAGGGTAATATGCAAGTTACTGTCCTAAAAAGTGTTTGGGGACCTGGGTCCTGCCCCAGGGGACATGAATCAATGCAAAAAAAGTTTTAAAAACGGCAGTTTTTTCAGGAGCATTGATTTTAATAATGATTAAAGTGAAATAATAAAAGTGTAATATTCCTTTAAATTTCATAGCTGGGGGTATCTATAGTATGCCTGTGAAGGGGCACATGTTTCTGGTGCTTAGAACTGTCCCTGCACAAAGTGTCATTTGTGCAGGAAAAAAAGTCTTTTAAAATCACTTGCGGCTATATTGTCGGCTCCCCGTAATACAGAGAACACTCAATGAGTGTTCTCTGTATTAGCCGACAATTCATTCATTCATTGATAAAAACAAAAAAGCGTGGGGGTTCCCCTAAATTCAATTAACAGGCCCATCAGGTCTGACATGGATATTAAGGGGAACCCCGTGTCAAATTAAAAAAAAATTGACGTGGGGGTCCCCCTAAATATCCATACCAGACCCTTCAGGTCTGATATGGATATTAAGGGGAACCCCGCATCAAATAAAAAAAATTGACATGGGAATCCCCCTAAAAATCCATATCAGACCCTTTATCCGAGCACGCAACCTGGCAGGCCACAGGAAAAGGGGGGACGAGAGAGCGGCCCCCCTCTCTCCTGAACCGTACCAGGCCACATACCCTCAACATTGGGAGGATGCTTTGGGGGTCTGTGACCCCTCAAAGCACCTTGTCCCCATGTTGATGAGGACAAGGGCCTCATCCTCACAACCCTGGCCAGTGGTTGTGAGGGTCTGCGGGCGGGGGGCTTATCAGAATCTGGAAGCCCCCTTTAACAAGGAGACCCCCAGATCCCAGCCCCCCCTGTTTGAAATGGTAAGGGGGTACAAAAGTACCCCTACCATTTCACAAAGAAAGTGTAAAAATGGTTAAATAAGACAAACACACTTTTGGAAAATTCCTTTATTAAAAATAAAAAAAATAAAAAAAAGATTCCAGCGGTGCTAATCCACTCTTGCTATCCAGCGACGAATCTCCGGGGTCCAGCGATGGATGATCATATCCAGCAACGGGGGATCTCTCAGTCCAGCACTGTCCATACATCCGTCTTCTGTCTCCACTGCGGAGACACTGCGAAGATCCCAGCGCTGACGTTTCTTATATTAGAAGGGCAGGGCCACCCGTCACCTGACCCTCCCCTCTGACGCTGGAGAGGGAAGCCAGGGATTCCCCAGTGACGTATGGGTGACCCCGCCCCCTCTGATGTAACACAGGCAGGTTTCCGTTACATCAGAGGGGGTGGGGTCACCCATAAGTCACTGGGGAACCCCTGGCTCCCTTCACCAGCGTCAGAGGGGGCGGGGTCAGGTGATGGGTGGCCCCGCCCTCCTAATATAAGAAACGTCAGCGCTGGGATCTCCGCAGTGGAGACAGAAGACGGATGTATGGACAGTGCTGGACAGAGAGATCCCCCGTCGCTGGATATGATCATCCATCGCTGGACCCCGGAGATTAGTCGCTGGATAGCAAGAGTGGATTAGCACCGCTGGAATCTTTTTTTTTATTTTATTTTTATTTTTAATAAAGGAATTTTCCAAAAGTGTGTTTGCCTTATTTAACCATTTTTATACTTTCTTTGTGAAATGGTAGGGGTACTTTTGTACCCCCTTACCATTTCAAACAGGGGGGGCCGGGATCTGGGGGTCCCCTTGTTAAAGGGGGCTTTCAGATTCTGATAAGCCCCCCGCCCGCAGACCCTCACAACCACGGCCAGGGTTGTGAGGATGAGGCCCTTGTCCTCATCAACATGGGGACAAGGTGCTTTGAGGGGTCACAGACCCCCAAAGCATCCTCCCAATGTTGAGGGTATGTGGCCTGGTACGGTTCAGGAGAGAGAGGGGCCGCTCTCTCGTTCCCCCCTCTTTTCCTGCGGCCTGCCAGGTTGCATGCTCGGATAAAGGGTCTGATATGGATTTTTAGGGGGACCCCTACGTCAATTTTTTAAAAAAAATTAATGTGGGGTTCCCCTTAATATCCATTTCAGACCTGAAGGGTCTGGTATGGATATTTAGGGGGACCCCCACGTCAATTTTTTTTAAAATTTGACACGGGGTTCCCCTTAATATCCATGTTAGACCTGAAGGGCCTGGTAATTGAATTTAGGGGAACCCCCACGCTTTATTTTTTATTTTATTTTTATCAATGAATGAATGAATTGTCGGCTAATACAGAGAACACTCATTGAGTGTTCTCTGTATTACGGGGAGCCGACAAAATAGCCGCAAGTGATTTTAAAAGACTTTTTTTCCTGCACAAATGACACTTTGTGCAGCGACAGTTCTAAGCACCAGAAACATGTGCCCCTTCACAGGCATACTATAGATACCCACCAGCTACAAAATTTAAAGGAATATTACACTTTTATTGTTTCACTTTAATCATTATTAAAATCACTGCTCCTGAAAAAACGGCCATTTTTAAAACTTTTTTTTGCATTGATCCATGTCCCCTGGGGCAGGACCCGGGTCCCCAAACACTTTTTAGGAGAGTAACTTGCATATTACCCTTTAAAATGAGCACTTTAGATTTCTCCCATAGACTTGTATAGGGTGTTCCGGCTTTTCGAATTTGCTGCGAACAGCCCGAATTGTTCACTGTTAGCTGAACAGCCGAACAGGCAATGTTCGAGTCGAACATGAGTTCGACTCGAACTCGAAGCTCATCCCTACCTCTGACATCTCCTGTAAGATGTATTGAACCATGCCTGCAGCCTCTCACATCTCCTGTACCATGACCACAGCCTCTACCTTCTTGACATATTTTATTACATGCCCGCAGCCTCTGACATCTCCAGTACCATGCCCGCAGCCTCTGACATCTCCTGTACCATACCCACAGCCTCTGACATCTCCATTACCATGCCGCAGCCTCTGACATCTCCTGTACCATGTCCACAGCCTCTGACATCTCCGTTACCATGCCCGCAGCCTCTGACATCTCCTGTACCATGTCCACAGCCTCTGCCATCTTGACATCTTCTATACCATGCCCACAGCCTCTGACATCTCCTGTACTATGCCCGCAACCTCTGCTATCTTGACATCTTCTGTACCATGCCCACAGCCTCTGACTTCTCCTGTACCATGCCCGCAGCCTCTGACATCTTCTGTACCAAGCCCACAGCCTGTGACATCTCCTGTTTTATATCATTTCTGGAGTCTGGATAGGAATCAACAGTGGGAACACCGCCGGGATGGGGGTCATGGGAGAAGTCACACTTGTTTGTCAACTTCGGAGAGGATAGTTTAGGAAACCAGAACTTAGTGTATTCTTTTTTGCGGAAGGTCATCTTTGGTCATCAGAGTCCCCCTTAACGATTGCTCAACTTTTACCACTTATAACTGGAATTTTCTGTAATTATGTAAATATATATATATATATATATATATATATATATATATATAACTGAGTACCTGTGTGAGTATGGCACCAGCACAGGGTCAGGGCAGCTTGGCTTATTTTCACAATGCCAGTGGCTACTGATCAAGGATGCATGCACTGTCCTGTCAACATTTGAGGAGGCCACAAGGATGATGAGCAGCAACCATGCATGCATCAGTGACATTGTCCCTCTAGTCTAGAACACGTTTTGTGGAATCATGGAAAGGGCACTTGAGGCAGAACAGCGGGAGGAAGAGGAGGACTTCTTTTCCTCTCAAGGCCCCCTTTATCCAGATAGCATTCCTGTGGGTCCACCAAACACACAAGAAGAAGAGGAGGAGGATTGTGTCAGCATGGATGTTGAGGATAACATGCAGCAGTCTTCAGCGGATGGTTTTCAGTTCCCATAAACCCAAGGAGTTGTACATGGCTGGGAGGACGCAGTTATGGATAATGTGATAATTAGTGACCCAGAGGACTCAGAATAGAATGCCTCTGCAAACTTATGTTGCATGGCCTCCCCGATTCTGCAAAGCTTGTGAAAGGACCCAAGGACTTGTGGTATTAAGGAGAGGGATCATTACTGGCTGGCAACTCTTTTTGATCCATGTTACAAGGGTAAGGTTGCAGAACTCATCCTGCCTTCACAGAGGGAGCAGAGGATGAAACATCTTCAGAAGGCCTTAAAGAAAAGTTTGTGTAACGCATTTCCAGACCCCGGGAGGTTTCCATCCTGGTGCTGGACAATGTGTTTCTGAGGCTTTGTTCGGTCAGAGGAAGAGCGGTGGAGAAGGTGGCCGGCTAACCGATGCCTTTAAACAATTTTTCAGTCCTCAGTGCCAAGTTCTGATAGGGTCCAGCAACCATCATAAGCGTCTGCATTATATGGGGCAGGAATATCTAGGGGCAAGAGCAGACTTGGAGACCTTTCCGAGCATCCACTAGGTTAATGGGTCTTGAGGTTGGACCACTGGCCAGAACTTGCTCAATATGCAATCAAGCTACTGGCCTGTCCTGCATCCAGTGTTGGAGGGTTTGTAATGGATCAAAGAGTGCTCCTGTCCACAGACTCCATTGATAGGCTCACATTTATAAAAAAAAATCATTCCTGGATCAGCAGCTATCAAGCACCTGATGCTGATGTAACTGATTGAATTTGCTATTGCCAGGGCTCTGCTCACTCTTTGCGGGCAAATCTGTGTGCTCGCACGCGCACGCTCGCCGTTAGGCAACCCAAGCATCGGCGTGTGTGTGTGCACCAATATGCACCTCAGGTGCACGCGCGTGCACAACGGGCACGTGTGCATGCATCCCGCGTGCACACGTATGCGTGCTAGTGCGGTTTTGTGCCAGTGGCCCTATTTAAAGTTACAGCTGCATTTGTTTGTCTGCAGCTTGTACCTGAGACTCCTGTTACCTGTTCATCTGATTGCTATCACTGACCTGGCTTAAGTCTGACTCTGATGATCTCTCCTGCCCTGATCCCGGCCTGCCTGACTCTGTTTATGGACTACCTATTTGATGCTGAACCTTTGCTAGCCTGTGACCTTGCCTTTGCCTCTAGTTACTGCCTGATTGCCTATCTTCTCTGACCCGGCTTGTCTGACCAACCCTCTGCTTTATCCAAGTGTGCTGAGTCTATCCAGGATCCGCTGCCGCTGTTCCTGTGCCTTCTTCTACCCGGCTTGCTGTTCATCATCCTGCTCTGCCAGCTTCTGCCAGTTTCTGCAGTTCCAGCCATCCGGAGGACCATCTCCACTGCCTGCATCAGCTGCTGCATCCAGCTCAGACACTCCTACCCCGCTGTGCTCACAGGACCACTATCTTCACTCCAGTGGGCCCTGAACCAGAGTCATAAGAGAAGTCTTCTTCCACCAAATCAGGCTCACCACCCAGGTACCTAACAGCTATGGATTTGGGATCCCTTGAAGATTGCCTATGCTGACTATCCTATTCCTCCTCAATCATGAAGATTCCAGCTTCCAACAAAATTTTTGGCTTAGGGCACCACCACCACTGCCCAAGGCCAAATTTCTTTGCCCTTGTTTAACAGGGGCATGTAATTACAATTTTTTAAATGATATTTAACAGCAGGGACTATTCCTGTGCCCAGCAAGAGTAACTGTGAGGGATTACTGTGTTCTGGCACCACCAACACCTAAGGCCCAATTTATCAGCAGAGTATATAGTGCAGTCTCTATAATATATATACTGCAGTTCAGAGTATATAGTGCAGTCAGTGTGGTATATATAATAGATTGCAGAGTATACAGTGCAGTGTACAATATATTATATAGTGTATTGAAGTGGTTAAGGGTAGCCCTGTGACAGAATTAACAAAAAAACACATGGAATGGGTGGACTATCACACTATTTAAAAACAAAAAAATTTACGTGGAGTTACGCTTACTATCAATACCAGACCCGGAAAGGTCTGATATGGACTGGGGGGAAACCCACGCTGTTATTTTCAATGAATTTTTATGAATATTGCCGGGATCTGGCAATACATTACAGCCGTGAGCAATTTTAAATGACATTTTTTCCTTTAGAATTTTTTTTTGCTGTGGTACTGTTATAAACATGGGGAAAATGTGCTACTTTACAGGCAGACTAAGGGGACCCCCAGGCAAGATATTTAAAGGAATATTTCATTTTTATTGTTTCACTTTAAGCATTATTAAACCACTTCAGCCCTGGAAGAATTTACCCCTATCCTGACCAGAGCATTTTTTGCAATACGGCACTGCGTTGATTTAACTGACAATTGCACGTTGCACCCAAACAAAATTGACGTCCTTTTTTACCACAAATAGAGCTTTCTTTTGGTGGTATTTGATCACCTCTGTGTTTTTTATTTTTTGTGCTATAAACAAAAAAAGCGACAATTTTGAAAAAAAAGCAATATTTATTTACTTTTTGCTATAATAAATAAATAAATATCCCCTATATATATATATATATATATATATATATATATATATATATATATATGTTTTTCCTCAATTTAGGCCGATACGTATTCTTCTACATATTTTTGGTAAAAAATAATTGCAATAAGCGTATATTGATTGGTTTTCGCAAAAGTTATAGCATTTACAAAATAGGGGATAGATGGGGGACTTGGCTAGCCAGTGGAGCGGATGGCTGCTTTCTAAAACAGCTCCTCTCCACTAAGGGCCAATGAAGGTCAATACAGTGACGTACAGCCTTGTTTCAGTGCACAGACTGCACTACAAGGTCCAGTGAACCTCCAAAATGACATCCCGCAAAAGAAAGAGGTAAAACAACCAGGAAAGATTTCTTGATTTTCCTGATTTCTTTGCCATTCAGCGTCGTTACACGGACCAAGACAGGACTGGGGAGACACACGCGGCTCCTATACACAGCGCAGCGTGCCCACAGGATCCCAACTCGGCCGCAATATCAACAAGCAGGAATCGGAAAACTTTCCCTCACCCCCATCGGCATCATCCAGTCCAGCTAAAAGTAAACAGAAGCTGAATGAAAAGCCAGAACCGAATGGCTTGGAGGTAAGCTTAGACTCCTCTTTAGATGACACAAGAGAACTGCAGGAATCTATATCTGACTTCCCCACAACAAACAAACCAGTAATGGACACCACACTAAAAGACATGTTAATGTCCTTAAGATCCACTCTGCATGCTGACATAATGGCACTAACCAGCCAATTTAAATCAGAAATATCAGCAGTCAACAAGCGGGTCTCTCATGTAAAAACAAAAATGGGTGAATTTGCCTCCGCTTTCAACAACTTGGTGGATGCCCACAATGATAGGGACGATGAGATATTGCAGATGCAACTGAAATTGGCAAATTTAGAGGATAGGTCCAGGAGGCACAACATTAAAATAAGGGGAATACCTGAAACAATAAAACCTCCTGACCTAAAAGAATACTTTACTACAGTGATGAAATCAGTGCTTCCTGATGCACCTATAGAAGATCTAATTGTGGACCGCATCCACAGGCTTCCCAGGCCTAAACACATTGCATCACACCTGCCCAGGGACACCATAGTCAGGATTCATTTTTTCATACTAAGGACAGATTCATGGCTGCTGTTAGGCACTACGACAATATACCTCCTGACTTGCAATACTGGCTCTATATTCCTCCCCGTCAGCATATCTGTATATGGAGGGAATGTTCTCCAAATAATTTCAAATCACGAACGGAACAAGGCAGATCTGACCACTCCGTACAAGGCATAGCATCACAATCGTACAAGCATAAAATTACATTATTTGCTGACGATGTAATATTATCGCTCTCTAACCCAATCAAATCTCTACCTGCAGCCCACAGTATTCTCCAACAATTTGGCAGAATATCCTATTACAAAGTAAGCACAATGAGATCAAACGTACTAGGCATAAGAATAAACAAAAGAGTAGAAAATGATTTACAAGAGATTCTCCCATATCCATGGACCACACCGTCCATTACCTATTTTGGTATCAAACTCACATGTCCACTCTCTAAATTATACCAAGAAAACTATGTACCACTCATTGACAAATGCCAGAAAGAACTCTCAAGAATTCAAAAGTTTTACCTATCCTGGTCCGGACGGTTAGCAGCATTTAAAATGCTAATACTGCCAAAAATACTTTATGTCTTTAGAGCAATGCCAATTCAAATACTCGCTAATTTCTTTACAACAATACAAAAATAACTGTTGGGTTTTGTGGGGGGGAAGCAGGGCGAGGTTCTCTCCTTTCATACAAAATAAACATAAAAATGCAGGGGGTATGGGCCTGCCAATACTGAAGGATTATTTCACAGCACTAGTTATTGACCAGATTAAAAATTGGTTTGTTTTTTTGTCTTCAAACCATGGTGCCAACTAGAACTTACTAGATTTCTATCACTTTCACCACTTTCATTTCTCATGGCCTCTGTCATACCTACAGCTAACCAAACCACAGACCACCCCACAATTCAAACAGCGTGTAGGGCATGGCCTGAGATCAGCTTAGAAGGTTCAGCACATTACCCAATAGTCAAAGTCCCCATTCCTCTGGAATCCATCAAATAGTTAATCCCTAACATAGCATTGAATAAATGGCTTGAGAACAAAATAAGTAATATAGCAGATCTCACCACAGGGGATAAAATAAGGCCTTTCACATACATTCAGCAAAAATTCCGAATCCCAAACACAGAAATCTTTACCTACACACAGATCGCTTCTTTGGTTCAAAGTATAAAAGTGACACATATCCCCATCATAGAAAAAATATGGAAATTCCTTCAGTACTGCAACACCAAAGCTAAAGGTATAACATTAATATATAATTCTCTTCATTCTAAAGATGTCTTTCAGTAATATAATCCAATAATAAAGTGGAAAACAGAGTTGGGAAAGGCTTTCTCAGAAGCTCAATGGGAAAAAGCTATTAAATGCATCTATAAGTACTCTAGATGCTCAAACTATGACGAATTAAATCAGAAACTTATGCTGAGATGGTACTTTACTCCATACGTTGTAGCCAAATTCTCAAGGGACAATTCCAATCTGTGCTGGAGGGGGGGGGACAGGTAGGCACTCTTTTACATGTGGTCTGGGCCTGCCCTCTGCTCCGTAAATTTTGGTCAGATATATTTAACCTGATTTCAAAAGTGACAAAAGTAAGTGTTAAATCTAATGTGGAACAAGCCATTCTGAGTTTAAACACAGCAGATCATCCCTGCTCCATTAGATCCATATTTACACATATCCTATTATCCTATCCTAAGCAAATGGAAGTCCAGCGAAATTCCTAAACTGATTGAGGTTTCAATTAAAGTGAAGATGATTGCTGAATATGAAAATATAATAGCTTGCAGAGACGGTACATACCAAGCATATCAGTCCAATTGCATATCAGTCCAATTGGTCTTCTTGGAACAATTTCTTCAAAGCCCAGGGGAGACCTGTTCAGAAATAGTCTTCACTGAGCGGATGCTACTTTTCATCTTCATTTTATTTTTTGTTGTTATCTTGTCTATTCTTTTCCTTATTCATACTTCACCTTGTTGTGTCGGTACTTTCAAGATCCAGTGATCCTGGCTCCATTTTCAGTACGTACTTAGTAGATGAGACTATATAAGTAAAATAGAGGGAGGAGTGTGCCCCCTGAAGACACAGTGTGCCCCCAAAAGGGGTGTCTGGGGGGTGCCCTTATCCCTGTGACCATGGGATAGATCCTGGTAATTCCTAAAGCAGCAGAGTATATGTTGGAGCAAAAAAAAATCTTGAAAGTAGATTACCCGCGACAATTAAGACCACCTCATACTGTTCATTGTTATAATTGTTGTACTACTTAATCTGTTAAGATTGTAAATGGAATTCTTCTGTAATCAGCAACTCTTCAATAAAAACCATGAAAATAAAATAGGGGATAGATTTATGATATTTTTATTATTATTTCATTCGTAATAGCAGCAATCGGCAAGTTTTTATCATGACTGTAACATTATGGCGGACACATCGGACACTTTTGACACTATTTTGGCACCATTGTCATTTATACAGCAATCAGTGCTCTAAAAATGCACTGATTACTGTATAAATGACACTGGCAGCAAAGAGGTTAAACACTAGGGGGCGATCAAGGGGTTAAGTGTGTCCTAGGGAGTTATTCTAACTATGGTGGGATGTGCTACCTAGGACAAGACAGCGATCACTGCTCCCAATGACAGAGAGCAGTAGATCTATGTCATGTTACTAGGCAATATGGGGAAATGCCTTGTTTACATAGGCATCTACTCATTCTTCCGGTCCGTGACACGATCACTGGACACCATCCAACATAGAGTCCAGGGGTCCCGCAGGCACAGAGCACGTGGCAGATGTGCACACACCCACAATGCTGCATCTTAAAGGGGATGTACCTATATGCCCATTTGTGCAGCCGTGCCATTGTACCGACGTATATCATCGTACACTGGTCGGCAAGCGGTTAAAATCACTGCTTCTGAAATAATGGCCATTTTAAAAATGTTTTTGCATTGATACATGTCCCCTGGGGCAGGACCCGGGTCTCCAAACACTTTTTATGGCAATAACTTACATATAAGCCTTTAAAATGAACAGTTTATTTTTCAGATTCATGTCCCAATGGTGTTTGCATGTTCACACAAAGTTTTTGTGTGTTCGCAAGTTCTGGTGGGAACCAAACTGGGGGGGTGTTTGGCTCATTCCTAGTCAAGGTTACTAAAATCTGCTGTTTCCACCTGAATTCTGGGCTGGCCAATGAATGGGGGAAGTACAGGCGCTGCAGAAGTGATGGGCTGCTAATCAGGATTAAGAAGGGCACTCTGGGCTCTACGGGTCTTATTTTTAATTATTGGTGGCTGTGGGGCACTTCTTGTGCTAGCTACCGCACCAGTCAGGTACATCTGACCTTAGCAGGGACCAGTACGAGCTATCTGTGAGGATTCTCTCTACCAATTTGTATACTGAACCTGAATCTGACAGTGAGGTCTCTTTAATGCTGTACATTTATAGGTACAGCTAGTGTGACTAACAGGTAAAGAGCACCTGGTTGTCAGCGACTGCTTCAATCGCTACAAAAAATGAACTGTTAGTGGTCGTAGGGATCGGGCATGACTTTGATAATGCTGCAGTTTTGTGTGCTGTGTTTTGTAAGTGACAGTGATCTATTGGTACTGCACTTGGGTGGGCTGGGCTGGGCTGGGCAGAGGGGCTAAATGCAGGTGCTGGCAGGTATCTGGGCTGATTCTAATAACGCCACATTTTTGGAAACACTATACTATTGGGAATGCTAATATAGATCTGATCAGATCCAAGATATTGATCCATTCAGATACTATACTAGTAATGGAGCTATATAGTGTGAGTGTGTGTTAGTGTATCTGGCACTAATCTGATGATGTCTGGGATTGACACTGACCCTAACTGACACTAAAACTGATGTCATCCGACAAGAGATCTGTACATTATACTAGTGACACTGTGACAGGGATTGAAAGGGTTAAGTGGAGGTGATCAGAGGGTTAAACCTTTATTAGGGGGTTAATGGGGAGTACCCTAAACCTACCTGGGCCTACCACTAACTGCCCTAACACTGATTAGGGACAACAATACAGTGATCAGTGAAAAATCTGAAAAATGCACTTGGTGACACTGTGTCAGGGAGTGAAAGGGTTAACTGGGGGGGATCAGGGGGTGATCAAGGGGTTAAATGTGTACCTACATGTGTACCTACATGTCCTGGTGTCAGTGTAGTGTTGGTGTACTCACAGTAGATGTCTTCTCCTTGTTTGCTGGAAACTAAAAGGGCTCCACGAGGGGAGATGACATCACTTCCTCTGCCTGTGTTTGCATTACACAGGTAGAGGACAGTCTGCCATTCACCAGAACCGATCAGCAGGTCCAGGCCAGAGATCATTGACCTGGGCCTGTACACTGATTGATCCGAGAAATCAATCGTTGTGGGGACGGTGAAGGGGGCATGCAACCCCCATACCCACACATGTGACCGACATACGATGATGGCAATTCACGCAGGAGAGCCAACCTGCCGCAGTACAACTGTGTCGGCTGGTCGGGAACCGCTTAATGTATTTCCCCCCAATACTTACCTGAGTCTGATCTCCATTCCGCAATGTACACAAGAGCAGAGGATCTCTTGGCTCTCTCCCTTCTCATTGGCTCAGACACAGAGGGTGGGAGCCATTGGCAGAGGAAGACTTGAGGCTTTTTATGGCAGACAAGGACTCATAAAGGGGATGGGAGTTGGGGATGTTCATCATTTCTTCTAGTGATGGGGGAGGGGTAACTTTCCAGGATTTATAACTCCTATCCTGCAGAAGAGAGACAATGACAGGTGATATTTCTGGAGTATGAGTTGTATTGGTTATGGGACGGCCTTTTGTACAGAAGTGAGAACTGTCTGAGGTCTTTGTCTTCAGAGGAATGGATCGTGTTTTCTGTCTTTATTATGGTCAGGACAAAACATTCCATTCATAGATTTGTAAATATGAAATATTGGATATAAATAATTAGCATTTTCATTTTCAGCCAGCAGGTGGAGCTGAAATCTCTTTTCCACATGTTTACCTGCCTGTCCTTCCCGGATCACTGTACAATACATGTTATTTACAGAGCTCAGTAGCTCAAGATGTAATTTCCCTTCATAACTGAATGACTCAGAGGAGGGGGAGGGGGGAGCAGATTCCTGAAACCCACCGGAGGGACCTCACTGGATATTGTGTGAAAATTGAGGATGAATTGATCCATGGTGTCTGTAGCTACAGAGGTCAGTGAGGTGTCGGTCACACATGGGTCAGTACCATGTGATTATGTGACATTTATTCAGAATTTCTAAAGCCTGATAACTGCTTTCCATGCCTGCCATGAATATTACAATGGTGGCACACAGTTCTAGTCACACAGGAGCGGTAGCGTTGTGTCGTGTTATAAATGAAGCCCCATGTCGCTGTCATGAGACATCCACGCTTGTCAGTTGCCTCCATTCATTTCATGGTGATGTCCAATAATCGCTGGGCATTGGAGGACAGACAGCGGAGGCTCCGGTATCCCAGAATGCACTGGGAAATAATAGAGAAGTAGGACAGAGCAGCTCCGGTCACTTCTGGTTGTACAGAACAGCCGTGTTGTAACTCCAATAGCTTCTGTGTGCCGACAAAATCACCAACCAGCCGGCAATACTGACAGTGCCAGGCAGGAAATGTGTCACTGCACAGCCAAAAACCTCTTCCAATTATATATACTAATCAGCTGAACACAGAAGGATTCATCCACAAAATCCAACACCAAATACATAGAAAGACAACTGTGCAGCAGTACAAGTGAGACTCCCTAAACCTAAACATAGGATTTGTTTTTCAAATGTTTAAACAATCCACACGTGTTTCAGCACAATTATACAGGAATATTACAATGTTAGAAAAAACAATATACCGTATATACTCGAGTATAAGCCGAGATTTTCAGCCTCTTTTTTGAGGCTGAAAGTGCCCCCCTCGGCTTATACTCGAGTCATCGCCGTCTGACTGCTCGATCAGCGTATCGAGCAGACAGACGGCGGACATACTACAATTTGAAAGCCGCGCCTCCTTCTCCGCCTCCGCCTGTGATAGGCGGAACACTGAATTTCCCAGCAGCCTGTGTTCCGCCTATCACGGACATCGTCTCATCCTCGTCCGTAGTACGAGGATGAGACGATATCGGTGATAGGCGGAACACAGGCTGCTGGGCAATTCAGTGTTCCGCCTATCACAGGCGGAGGCGGAGGCGGGGCTTTTGAATTTTAGAATGGCCGCCGAGGCGATCCTGGCAAGGCACGGGACGGAGGCAAGGCAAGGCACGGCACGGGACGGGACGGAGGCAAGGCACGACACGACACGGGACGGAGGCAAGGAGGCAAGGCACGGCACGGGACGGAGGCAAGGCACGGCACGGGACGGAGGCAAGGAGGCAAGGCACGGGACGGAGGCTCGGGACACAGGTAGGCTGGACACACACACACACACACACACACACACACACACGGACACACACACATGGACACACACACACAGGGATGGATGGATGGAGACACACACACACAGGGATGGATGGATGGATGGAGACACACACACACAGGGATGGATGGATGGATGGAGACACACACACACAGGGATGGATGGATGGAGACACACACACACAGGGATGGATGGATGGATGGACACACACACACAGGGATGGATGGATGGATGGACACACACACACACAGGGATGGATGGATGGATGGACACACACACACACAGGGATGGACGGACACACAGGGACGGACACACACACAGGGATGGACAGGCATGTCTCACCCTCGGCTTATACACGAGTCAATAAGTTTGCCAGTTTTTTTGGGGGTAAATTGGGGGCCTCGGCTTATATTCGGGTCGGCCTATACTCGAGTATATACGGTAAGTAAGATATTGTCAAAGTGCTCAATATTGCAGTATGATGAGTGAGACCACATAAACTTTAGCATGCTATGTACATGCAAAAAACCTACTTTGTCGGCCACGTATGATTGGTAATGTGCAGTGACACCTCTCTTACAGGATAGACATAAAGATAGCTGTGCAGCACTAGAAGTGAGACTCCCTAAACCTAAAAGTATTAATATTTACACATTTTAAACTGTCAGGGATCCGTTCGTTCCGTGCGAGCGGATCGCCGTTCGCGCGTGCGCACTCGTGCCGCGGGTTGGCGCGTGCACGTGCGCCGCCGGGCGCCTCAGGTGCATGTGGGTGCACGCCATTCGCGTGCGCGCGCTAGCGCGATTGGCGCCAGTGGCCCTTTTTAAAGGTACAGCTGCAGATGTTCTGTGCTGTTCGTCTGCAGCTAGTACCTGAAGCAACCTGTTACTCTGCCTGAAAGCTTACCTGATACCCGACCTGGCTTCTGTTTGACTCCGCTGCCTTCTCCTGCTCCTACCCCGGCTTGTTTGACCTTTCTCGGACTGATACCTATTGCTGAACCTCTGCTAGTTGACTATTCTTCTGCCTCTCCCCTGCTGGTTCCTGTTTGCTGCTGGTCCTGCTTGTCCTCCTGCTCAGAGACCCTTCCGAGCCTGCTACTGCCTCTCCAGGTCCGTGGACCGTCCATCCGTCACCACAGCCAGCTTGCCAACCATCATCGGCTGCCATTTGCTGCAGAGAGTTCCTGCATCTGGAAGACCTCCATCTCATCAGCGTCCGCTGCTGCATCTGGCTAGACGCTCCTACCCCGCTGTGCTCTCGTCCCTCTGTTCCCTACTTCAGAGAGACTTGAACCAGAGCCGTAAGAGAGGTCTCCTTCCACAAAGTCAGACTCACCATCCAGAGACATAACAGTACGAACAGCCATGACTGAGTCTGTGGAAGGGGCCTCTGCCATGAAGGAGATCTGCTCGCACCTTGTGGCTCTTACCCAGGCCGTGAAATCCCTTCAGGACGGTTACACCAGGTTGGAGGAGCGTGTTCAGCATCTATCTGCCCCCGGCCCAGCAGTCTCAGCACCTCAGCCTCCTCCTGCTCAGCCAGCCACCCACTCTGCCGTCATGATGCTTCCACCTGAACCAAGGGTTCCCATCCCAGAGAGATTTGCAGGGGACCGTTCCAAATTTTGGGCATTCCGCAACGCCTGCCAGTTGTATTTTTCCCTTCAGCCCAGGACCTTTTCCCTGGAAGCAACTAAAGTGGGATTCGTTATTTCCCTTCTGCAAGGAGAACCCCAGTCCTGGGCCCATCACCTTCTGGAGAATGACAACTCTCTTACCCAGACCCTCTCTTCTTTCTTCGAAGGAATGGTTCAACTCTATGACGACCCCCAATGGACTGCTACCGCGGAATCTGCATTATCTGCGCTCCAGCAAGGCCGTAGGACGGCTGAGGACTATGTTTCGGACTTTAGACGCTGGAGCGCAGACACCCAGTGGAACGAGTCGGCTCTGAGACACCAATTCCGTATGGGTCTGTCTGAGGGTCTTAAGGATGAACTGGCCCGTGTTGGTACCCCAGACTCCCTGGAAGGCCTAATTGCTTTGGCTATTCAGATTGACCGGAGACTTCGTGAGCGTAGGGCCGAACGCTCCTCTCAACCCCAAAGACAAGCCTGGATGACCGCTAGAACTCCTACTCCGGCACCTTTCTTCACCCCTTCCCCTCAAGGGGGGCCTGCCAGTGTTGCTCAAACTTCTGAGGAGCCCATGCAGCTCGGACTACTGCGGCCTACCCTGTCACCTGAAGAGCGAGCCCGACGTTGGCAGATGAACTTATGTCTGTATTGTGGCGGATCCGGACATTACGTGAACAACTGCCCTGTTAAGACACGTAAGTGCCTTTCTGCTGTGTCTAACAGTTCCGTAACCTTGCCTACCAACACTTCCCATATTGCCCTTCTACTCTCATTTCAGCTTCAGGAAAGAACAGTCCGCGTCAACGCTATCCTTGACTCCGGGGCCTGCGGTTGTTTCATTGACTCCGCCTTCACCGACTTGTATTCCATACCACTTCGGGAAAAATCTCATGGACTTTCCATCTTCTTGGCCGACGGTTCTCAAATTAAATCCGGTCGGGTCACCCAGGAGACTTTTCCACTACTAGCTACCACCTCCTGCCAGCACAAGGAACTGCTAACACTCGATGTTATCTCTTCACCGCTATTCCCAGTGATCCTAGGCATACCGTGGCTCAAGGCCCATAATCCTTCCATTGACTGGTCCTCCGGGGAAGTGAGGTTTCTATGCCCTTATTGCCTGGATCACTGCCTTTCTGGGGTTCCTGCTCTGCCCAGAACGCTTCTCTGTCTGGACCCAGACCTGGACTTGTGTCAGTCAGTTCCTGAACCCTATCACAAATTTCTGGACGTTTTCAGTAAGCGGGGGGCTGACTCTCTTCCTCCGCACCGGCCTTACGATTGCCCCATTGAGCTTCTTCCAGGAGCAGAGATTCCGTTCGGACGTGTCTTCCCCATGTCTGAGAAGGAACAAGAAGCCCTGAAGGTCTACATTTCCGAGAACCTCAAGAAGGGGTTCATCCGTCACTCCGCATCTCCTGCTGGTGCCGGAATATTCTTCGTTACGAAGAAGGATCAGACACTTCGGCCCTGTGTGGATTACCGGGAGTTGAACAGAATTACAGTTAAAAACCTTTGATTCCTGAACTTTTTCAAAAGCTGAGGTCGGCTACTGTCTTCACCAAGTTGGACTTGAGGGGAGCTTATAATCTGGTCCGTATACGGGCTGGCGACGAGTGGAAAACTGCTTTCCGAACTCGTTTTGGACACTACGAGTACCTGGTTATGCCTTTCGGGCTCTGTAACGCCCCAACCACTTTTCAGCATCTGATAAATGATGTTTTCCGGGACTTTCTGGACATTTTCTTCATCGTGTATTTAGATGACATTCTGATTTTCTCCGGTTCTCTGGAACAGCATCGTGAGCACATTGGCAGGGTGCTGCTGCGGCTCCGACAGCACGGGTTATACGCCAAAGCCGAAAAATGCAAGTTCGAACAGCAGAACATTCAATTTCTTGGCCTTGAAATTTCCCCAGCAGGCATCAAAATGGACCCGCAGAAGTTTTCCGCTGTTCTTGAGTGGCCAGCCCCCACCGATAAAAAGGGGATCCAGCGCTTTGTGGGCTTTGCCAATTTTTATAGAAAATGTATTAAGGGGTTCTCGGCCATCATCTCTCCCATCACCCAGCTCACTAAGCAAAACATACGTTTCTATTGGGGTCCTGAAGCACAGGCTGCCTTTGAGAAACTCAAGAACTTGTTTACTTCTGCTCCCATCCTCAGCCATCCGGACCCGTCTCGACCCTATATCTTGGAGGTCGATGCTTCCGAGGTAGCAGTGGGGGCGGTGGTTTCCCAGCGTCAAGGTAAAGATGATCTGATGCACCCGTAGGGTTCTTCTCTCGAAAACTTTCTCCTGCGGAGAGGAATTATGATGTGGGGGATCGAGAGTTACTAGCCATCAAGTCTGCTTTAGAGGAGTGGAGATATTTACTGGAGGGGGCGGTTCACCCCGTACTCATTTACACTGATCATAAGAACCTTGAGTACCTCCGTACCGCTAAACGCCTGAAGCCTCGGCAGGCTCGCTGGGCCCTCTTCTTCTCTCGGTTCTGCTTTCACATTACCTATCATCCTGGTTCAAGAAATGTGAAGCCGGATGCGCTTTCTCACATGTTTGATAGTTCCAAGGACATCGCACCTCCAGACACCATCCTTCCCGCCAACACCTTTATGCTCGTCCAGCCAGACCTGTTGTCCCAGTTAAGAGGAGCTTCTCTCATATCCTCCTGTCCCCCAGGAATTACATTGGTATCCAGAGAGGGGCTGCTTTGGAAAGACGATCTAATCTTTGTTCCTGAAGACGTCCGAATGAGCATCCTGGGTTTCCTTCATGATCACCCTCTCGCAGGGCACTTTGGTTTCCGCAAAACACTAGAGCTTGTACAGCGTACCTTCTGGTGGCCAGGCATGAGGGAATTCTGCAAAAAATATGTAGACTCTTGCCCCGTGTGTAGTCGAAGTAAGGTTCCCAGAAACCGGGCCTGGGGTCTGCTTAAACCACTTCCCGCACCTGATCGACCCTGGCGGATGATTACAATGGATTTTATTGTAGAACTTCCTCCTTCTGAAAACTGTACAGCCATCTTTGTGGTTTGTGACCGTTTGTCCAAGATGGCCCATTTCCTACCCTTGAAGAAACTCCCTCCGCATCTGAGACGGCCCACATCTTCATTAGGGAGATAATCAGACTTCACGGGGTACCTGCTAATATCGTATCAGATAGAGGGGTCCAGTTCTCTTCTCGCTTTTGGAGAGCCCTATGTGAGACCTTGAAAATAGAACTGGCCTTGTCCTCCGCCTATCACCCCCAGACCAATGGGCAGACTGAGTGTACCAACCAAACCCTCGAACAGTACATTAGATGCTTTACGTCCTTTGTTCAGGACAATTGGGTTTCCCTTTTACCCCTGGCGGAATTTGCCCATAACAACGCCAGTCATGCTACCACAGGGCAATCCCCGTTTTTTGCTAACTATGGTTTTCATCTGTCTTTTCTTCCTGATATCCTTTCAGAATCCCATGTTCCAGCAGTCCAGGACACGGTGTCCTTTCTCCATCGTAACAACCAGATCCTACAAGAAGCCATAGCTAAGGCTCAGGCGGACAGTAAGAGGAACTTCGATCAAAGAAGAAGAGGAGAATTGATTCTTCAAGTCGGGGATCAGGTATGGCTTTCCACTTCTAACTTGAAATTAGCTTGTCCCTCCAAGAAACTGTAATCCCATGAGAAGAAAACCGAATGTGATCACAGGAAATCAAACTTATCGGTAATCACATAAGAGAATCAATGATCACATGGGAAAAGTCCATAGACAATTGCAGATGATAATAAAGTCCTCTATAGTGTGACTGGTGCACAAAGGGTGCACGCGCGCTGCCGGGCGCCTCAGGCGCGTGCGGTTGCGCGCCGTTCGCGTGCGCGCGCGGCGCACGCGCGCACATGTGCGCGCTAGCGCGATTGGCGCCAGTGGCCCTTTTTAAAGGTACAGCTGCAGATGTTCTGTGCTGTTCGTCTGCAGCTAGTACCTGAAGCAACCTGTTACTCTGCCTGAAAGCTTACCTGATACCCGACCCGGCTTCTGTTTGACTCCGCTGCCTTCTCCTGCTCCGACCCCGGCTTGTTTGACCTTTCTCGGACTGATACCTATTGCTGAACCTCTGCTAGTTGACTACTCTTCTGCCTCTCCCCTGCTGGTTCCTGTTTGCTGCTGGTCCTGCTTGTCCTCCTGCTCAGAGACCCTTCCGAGCCTGCTACTTCCTCTCCAGGTCCGTGGACCATCCATCCGTCACCACAGCCAGCTTGCCAACCATCATCGGCTGCCATTTGCTGCGGAGAGTTCCTGCATCTGGAAGACCTCCATCTCATCAGTGTCCGCTGCTGCATCTGGCTAGATGTTCCTACCCCGCTGTGCTCTCGTCCCTCTGTTCCCTACTTCAGAGAGACTTGAACCAGAGCCGTAAGAGAGGTCTCCTTCCACAAAGTCAGACTCACCATCCAGAGACATAACATAAACAAACAACACAAATATACATGATGAAGCCCCACGTAGGGTGTAACGTGTAAGGTGGAGATGTCATCACACCTGTCAGATACACTAGGAGAGCCGCTGCTATACTGTTATGAAGGAGAGGAGGGTCGCCCGGCGTTCTGTGCATTCTTACATGGATATATTGTGAGGATATATTACATGCTATTATTAATAAACTATTAATTACCCGAGTATCCCAGCTATTGTGACACATGCAAATAAAACAGATGTGGTAACAAGTCACCAAGCGGGTATTATCCTCAGACTGGGAAATCTGTCCTCCAGGGGGCAGGAGAGCGATAGTGAGTATGATGACATGGTGGCTGGTTTTCATTCTATAGAATTATTGTAATATATCCGAAATTCACATATCAGAGGAGATCATTTCCTCTACATCACTTCCCCTTTAGGCTCCTCCCACTAGAAGAACAACCCCTCCCCCGGACATTTCTCCAGCATTCTTATAGTGTTTCCAGAGCTTCATAAACACAATGAAGACACCTGATAAATGTCATAGAAATGTTACTGAGCATTGCTTCCTTCTACATAATCATCAGACGGGTGAGGGGTCTATTCCATCTTATTTCCTGCTTGTTAGGAATATGGAGGGTCATTCCATATGTACAGAGCCTGGTCACTGTTCTACTATAAGGGGAACCCCAAATCCCATGGATGAGATTACAAAGAGAAAGATTCCCTAAGAGAGAGGAGAAGACATGAGAAGAGGACAGGTGATGGAAGATTCTACATGGGTGAGGATGGAGGACACCCAGAGATAGAAGGAGACACTGAGAGACGGGAACAATCACAAGACGTCCCATTTCCCCATCACGGCACATCACACATTTCTCTTACTGTAATTCCTGAATTTTACTCTCCGGGTTCATCAAAAAGGAAAGAGAATCCGACTTCATATTATATCCTGAAGAGGAGGAATCTTCTTCTTCTGCTTTGTCCTCTCCCGGACAATCTTTATTGGAAATAGTACACCACAGAAATCTAAAATCCAATAATGAGATAATAATTATCACCAAGAATGTATGACCTCTGACACCAAGAATAACAATGTAACCCCCAACATTTCCCTTCCACATGGCTGCCTTCCCTCTGGCTCTACAGTCTCATACTGGACCTGATGAGGACTTCTCATTGGTGGTTATGAGAGGTCTTTGAAGTCAGACTCCAGACAAAACTTATATTCTTAATATCTAATATTTCAATTGGCTTTATTATACTTTATTTAGAATATGAATTATCCATAATTGTGTGTATGGTAACTTTGAATCAATTCATCTCCATATTATGACATGCCGAAACTGAAAAAGTAAACATTTAAAACTTGTCAGGATTTTGATGAATATTGTAAATCTTATATATGCTTTTAAAGACATATTCCTATGTAACTGATATTTTGTTTAAAGTCTAAAGCTCTCCTTCCCTCACTTCCTTTGATTAGGTCAGTCTATATGTCTGAGTGATACCAGATGTTAAATAGCTATGGTAACCACTCCTTAGCCCACACCCTTGGGAGGGAGTGTTAATAGAAGGTGGGTTTATTCTTTTGGCACAAATTTAGAAGCTTTGAGTTCATATAAGCAAAAGCTAGCTGGAAGACGGCCCTTCTGCATCTACACTCAGCTTTGAATACATCCATGTATTTCAGCACACAGACTTTCAGCTATTCTTCAGCATACAAAGGGTTATTCCGCCATTTCTAAAAGCTAGAACAATAGAACACATGGTCTAACTTGAAGAACTCTTTTTATATCTTTGAAACGAATGAACAATACTAGAATTTTATCATTGTACTATTTTTGTAAGTATTATTTTTCTACATTCGTGTGTACAATAAAACACACATTTTGATATACGCTGACTCAGAACTAATTAAGGAAATTTGTCTCACAATCGTAAGTTTGTCTTACCAAATATATATAAATAAGACATATATATATATATATATATATATATATATATATATATATATATATATATATTTACATATTTTTACATTGGCTCAGCCAGACAGTCAATCATATGTCGGAAGTTTTTTTTTCAACTTTCTTCTTTTGATCAGAGGGGAAAGAAGTGATGAACAGAAATTAACTTCGCAAAGATTGTAAAGAAACTAGAAGAAAATTATGATATTGATGATTGTGAAAGACCAGAGAATTTCAGATATACGGAAGTCTTGACAGACGGTTGAATTCGAGTCCAGCAGGAAAACAGAAAAGTTTTATATTTGGTGAGTAGAAAATTAATATGGAATTTGTAGATGTTTTAGCTGATGAAAGTACATTGGAATTTAAAGGTTTATCGAAACAGGTCTCTGATGCTGTTTTATGGAAATCAATGTATAATCAATGCTTTCAGGCAAATACTGACATTGAGAAGGATAGATTCTCATTAGTTAAAATAAAGAAAAAAATACATAATGTAATGAAGTTAATTACAGTTTTTAATACTATGATATTTGATGAGCCAGAAAAACAAATGATTTGTGTAGTGAATCAGGCAGCAATGCAAAGTGTAACAGAAATTGCACGAACGCAGGAGAAGTTATATATTGAACAATTATTGACTGAAAAAGTTGAATTGGAATATAAAATGAATGCATTATTGCAATTGTTTATAGAAAAAGAAGGTCAAATAGTTTTTTTGACTCAGGAAAAGATTGAACATGAGAATATTCAAAGTCTGCTTAAAAAACAATTACTGCAAGCTCAGGCTTCTGCACATGATCAGTGCTCAAAAATGGAGGCTCTTGAACATGTGACAAAGTTGGATGTGAGAGTTAATGATGTTGACTCCGGATTTGAAACAATGGAGTCTTCTGATGAGTCAATTGTTAATATTTGCTCAGACAATGAAAGTGTGAAGTCAGTTGACTTCAATAATACTGATATTAAACAGAAATGTCAATTTCCATTGCCATATGCTCAGAGAAAAGTGTATGCAAAAAGAGCAACTCTTAAATGTTTTGTTTGCAAAGGAGAGGGTCACATAGCCAGGTTTTGTTTGTTGACTAATAATAATAATTATTATAATGATATACAAAAGAGGTTGTATTATCCGAAAACTATGCCAAGGCATTATGAAGTATATTCTGTATGCTGGTGTAGTAATTTGAAGTATAGAGGTCATAATAATCAAACTTATTTTCCTTCTAAGACCCAAATGCAAAGATTGCAAACTGAAAATAGTCCATTAAGACAGGAAAGATATCATTATGTAGCATATAACACTGAAAAACAATGTTAGCAGTCCTTAACCACTTCAGCTCCGGACCAATAAACACCTTAAGGACCAGAGGTCTTTTTCCAATTTCGCACTGCGCTGCTTTAACTGGTAATTGCGCGGTCATGCAATATTGCACCCAAACAAAATTTGCGTCCTTTTCTTCCCACAAATAGAGCTTTCTTTTGATGGCATTTGATTGCCTCTGCGATTTTTTTTTGCGATATAAATGTAAAAAGAGCGAAAATTTTGAAAAAAAAAGATATTTTCTTCTTTTTGTTATAAGAAAAATCAAATAAACTAAATTTTAGTCATACATTGAGGGCAAAATTTATTCAGCCACATGTCTTTAGTAAAAAAAATGTCAATAAGCGTATATTTTTTGGTTTGCGCAAAAGTTATAGCGTCTACAAACTAGAGTACATTTTCTGGAATTTACACAGCTTTTAATTTATGACTGCCTATCTCATTTCTTGAGGTGCTAAAATGGCAGGGCAGTACAAACCCCCCCAAATGACCCCATTTTGGAAAGTAGACACACCAAGGAAATTGCTGATGGGTATGTTGAGCCCGTTGAATATTTATTTTTTTTGTCCTAAGGGATTGAATAATGACAAAAAAAAAAAAATTTTACAAAAAGTTGTCACTAAATGATATATTGCTCACACATGCCATGGTTATATGTGGAATTGCACCCCAAAATATATTCCGCTACTTCTCCCGAGTATGGGGATACCACATGTGTGGGACTTTTTGGGAGTCTAATCGCGCACGGCACCCCGAAAACCAATCACCACCTTCAGGATTTCTAAGGGTGCAAATTTTTGATTTAACTCCCCACTACCTATCACAGTTTCGAAGGCCATAAAATGCCAAAATAGCACAAAATCCCCCAAAATGACCCCATTTTGGAAAGAAGACACCCCAACCTGTTTACTGAGAGGCATGTTGAGTCCATGGAATATTTTATATTTTGCCACAAGTTGCGGGAATATTACAAACTTTTTTTTTTTGCACAAAGTTGTCACTAAATGATATATTGCTCACACATGCTATGGGCATATGTGAAATGACACCCAAAAAATACATTCTGCTGCTTCTCCCGAGTACGGGGATACCACATGTGGGGGACTTTTTGGGAGCCTAGCCGCGTACGGGACCCCGAAATCCAAGCACCGCCTTCAGGATTTCTAAGGGCATACATTTTTTATTTTACTCCTCACTACCTATCACTACCTATCACAGTTTTGAAGGCCATAAAATGCCAAGATGGCACAAACCCCCCCCCAAATGACCCCATTTTGGAAAGTAGACACCCCAAGCTATTTGCTGAGGGCCATGTTGAGACCATTGAATATTTTTTTTTGTCCCAAGGGATTGAATAATGAAAAAAAATAAAAAATATATATATTTTTTTTTTACAAAAAGTTGTCACTAAATGATATATTGCTCACACATGCCATAGTTATACGTGGAATTGCACCCCAAAATATTTTCCGCTACTTCTCCCGAGTATGGGGATACCACATGTGTGGGACTTTTTGGGAGTCTAATCGCGCACGGCACCCCGAAAACCAATCACCACCTTCAGGATTTCTAAGGGTGCAAATTTTTGATTTAACTCCTCACTACCTATCACAGTTTTGAAGGCCATAAAATGCCAAAATAGCACAAAACCCCCAAAAATGACCCCATTTTGGAAAGTAGACACCCCAAGCTATTTACTGAGAGGCATGTTGAGTCCATGGAATATTTTATATTTTGCCAAAAGTTGCAGGAATATTACAAACTTTTTTTTTTGCACAAAGTTGTCACTAAATGATATATTGCTCACACATGCTATGGGCAGAAGTCAAATTACACCCCAAAATAAATTCTGCTGCTTCTCCCGAGTACGGGGATACCACATGTGGGGGACTTTTTGGGAGCCTAGCCACGTACGGGACCCCGAAAACCAAGCACTGCCTTCCGGATTTAAATATAAAATGCTACCAAAAAAACTGTTAGCGATCGCAGGGATCAGGCCTGACTCTGCGATCGCTGCAGTTATGTGTTTAGTGTTTTGTAAGTGACAGTGATCGATCGATACTGCACTTGGGTGGGCTGGGCAGAGGGGCAAAACGCAGGTGCTAGCAGGTATCTGGGCTGATCCCGTTAACAATGCGTTTTTTTGGAACCCTGAACTGCTGGGGACGCTAGTATAGATCTGATCAGATCAGATATTGATCTGTTCAGATTCTATACCACTACGGGAGGTGTATGCTTTGCGTGTGGGTGTTAGCGGTACTGGCACTAACCTAGCGCTGCCTGGGGCGACGCAGACCCTGACCCTAAAACCTAATTGATATCACTCGCCGGGTGATCAGGGGGTTAAACCTTTATTGGGTAATAAATGGTGGGTGCCCTGATGCTATAAAAAGCAAACTAACCAGAGTCACCCGTAACACTTATACGGTGATCAGTGGTGAAAGGGTTAACTAGGGGCAATCAGGGGGTTCAAATTTTTATTAGGTAGTATATGGGGTCCCTGGCGCTATATAAAAACCTGACGGGGAACCTAAATAACTAACTGTCTAACCAGCGTCACCAGTGACACTTATACTGTGATCGCTGGTGAAAGGGTTAACTAGGGGCAATCAGGGGGTTAAAACCATTATTGGGTAGTATATCGGGGTACCTAGCGCTATAAAAACCTGACGGTGAACCTAAAAAAATAACTAGCTACCTAGCGACAGTAGCGACACTGATGCAGCGATCAGAAAAATGATCGCTTAGTGACACTGGCAAAAGGGGGTGAAAGGGTTAACTAGGGGCAATCAGGATGTTAAAACCATTATTGGGTAGTATATCGGGGTACCTAGCGATATAAAAACCTGGCAGTGAACCTAAAAAAATAACTAGCTACCTAGCGACAGTAGCGACACTAATGCAGCGATCAGAAAAATGATCGCTTAGTGACAGTGGCAAAAGGGGGTGAAAGGGTTAACTAGGGGCAATCAGGATGTTAAAACCATTATTGGGTAGTATATCGGGGTACCTAGCGCTATAAAAACCTGGCGGTGAACCTAAAAAAATAACTAGCTACCTAGCGACACTAGCGACACTGATGCAGCGATCAGAAAAATGATCGCTTAGTGACACTGGCAAAAGGGGGTGAAAGGGTTAACTCTAGGGGCAATCAGGGGGGTTAAATCTTTATTGGGGGTGATAGGGGGCTACCCTGGACCTAACACTAACTGTCCTGACAGTTTTTACTTTTACAACTGACACTGAATGCATTGATCAGTAAAGAAATGATCAATGCAATCAGTGACACTGTGACTGGGGGGGGAGGGGGGGCGGGGGGGATCGGGGGGCGATCGGGGGGGGATCAGGGGGGGTTTGTGTACCTATGTGTACCTATGTGTCAGTGTAGTATTTTGGTGCACTTACTTTTAGTCTTCTCCTCGTAGTCCGGTCAAAAAGACCGCCCGAGGAGAATGACATCACTTCCTCCTTCCTGTGTAAACAATACACAGTGGGAGGAAGTTCGTCATTGGCCAGGAGCGATCGAGAGGGGGTGGCCAGAATCCAACGGCCATCCCCTCATCACAAATCGCTCCCGGAGGGAAACGGACCGCCGTATCCAGCGGGAGGGGGTCCGATCGGACCCCCCACCCGCTGGAAGGCAGGCACGTACATCTACGTGCTTGTGCCTGCCTGTGCCATTCTGATGACGTATAATGGCAATACGGCGGTCCTTAAGTGGTTAAATTAACTGCATGGATGGTAAGAATTTTCTGGTTGATGTTTATTTGCTATGATTAAGGTTATGATTTGAGCTTCAGAGAGTTGGTTTTGACGTTTGGAATATTATTGAGGACTTATATATATTTTTAATATTTTCAAGGATAATCCTTTGTATTATTATTTTTTATTAATTTTTCTTTGTTATGACTATTATGTTTTTTATTTATTTTTTGTTCAGGCTGAACATTGAAAGGTTTAGTTCACCTGAAAAGGAGGGTAAAGAACAGCTTTGTATTCAATTAGTAACTGAATAAATTTTCAGCTTGGTACTCAATTAGCTGTAGGCAGTAGAACTACAGACACATTCAATTAGCTAAGAAAACAGATTAGTATGGAGAATTAGTGATTACATCCTGAATGGTTAAAATTTATGTTGTTAAGAAAATAGACACACAGAATTCTTCATTTGTAGAGAAACGTGAAGGGGTGATTTCTTTGCATTTTTCTCTGGTTGTCACAAAATTATTATTTTGGGTCATTAGACCATAAGTTTGTGTCATGACTAAAAGGGTTTTTGTGTTGTATATACCACAACACCTACAGGTGGGATTCACTAATGATGATGCTTTAACAATTCTTGGGATGTTGAGTAATCATGTTTTTTTCAGTTGGGGTATAACAGTAAACTGTTCCATTTATCTTAATGGGTGTAAGAAAGTATTCTGCTTTTGAGCTTAAAATAGGAAGGAAAATGGCGTTTGTGTTTCCCCGTGATTTTTTTTTGTTTTCACCTTCAAGAGAGACAATAGATAAATCAAATTAGTTGCAGAAGTTATGAAAAAAATGGTCCCTCTACACATTTCCAGTTGAGAAAGAAAGTTAATTCATGATAAAAAGTGTCATTGTGTTAGTTAAAATATAAGTCTTTTATATTACAATATTTCTTGATTAGGAGATTAAGAAATAATTTGTATATATACTGATATGTAGTATTTGTTTTTAAGGTAAAAAGGATTGTATATGTTTAAAATGTTTTTATACATAGCACTCATAGGCCTATCCTTAGGAATTTAGAATGAGTAACGCCCATTGTTTTAGAAAGGTGGGAGGGAAATTGCTCATTCTGTGGAACTGTATAGCCCAGATGAACTTTTAAGCTAGTCTTAGAAAGGAAAAAGGTGGGGGTTAATGTTTTAGGAGTAGAAACTTCTAACAGGAGTCAATTATTGGAGGGCACATATTGCAGAGAGATTTTCACTCCAGTACACACAAGGCACATATCGAATTTAATCTTCATTGTAAGAATAATTTATTTTTGATATTCTACAATTGATATTGTTCTTGTAACATTTTGTTATTTTGTTATTAAACCAAAATTATCTTTTGTACAAGATAAGCGGTCTATCAAGTTGACCAGGAACAGAAAGGTTTATTTGAAATAAAATTAGATGTTGTTAGCACAAGTCTAAGACAAAAGGAAATGGTGATTAAAGAATTGTCACATGTAAGGTCACACCCAGAGATGGTGAGATGCACGTCACAGGCGGAGCTAAAGTTTCAGGAGTTGAAACATGGAAAAGTAATTGGGAAGGTCCATTGACATTTTGGATGTTCCAGGGGTACAAATACCTTCTCAGTTCAGTGAAAAATGTATGTAGAAAAATGTGGGTATAACAAATTGTATATGCCGAGATAATGATGCTGCATTCCTTTTTTCAGGAATGAATTATAAAAATCTAATCTGGAGGAATCATGGATCCCAAAAAGATGATAAGATCAACAAAAGAAAAGTTTTAAAGAGAGAAAATGTATCATTATCACAGGATGCATCTTTTACCAATGTTATCTGTGGTAAAATATATCACAAACTGTTCCAGTTATGCAGAGGTTAACAGGATTGAAGAATTACACAACAAAGATCACACATTATTCAGAAATAAGAGAGATGTAGACATTGATATCAATGCAGATGAACTAAAAAATAAGAACATTGATATCATTACAAAGGACAAAAATGATAGAGTTATTGATATTAATGCATATGACAAAAATCATAATTTTAGAAATGTTGATATTAATACAGCAGAAGATTTGTATGGATTTGTATGTGTAGGACAGGGATATGATTCTGTTTACAATTGTATTTTATTCACAGCAATAATATTGAAATCAAAGTTAAAATAGAATCCAAAACATATTTTGTTGAAATGCAGGGATCTTATAGACTAAATAACAAAACCGGAACTTTTGAATGTAACATATTGTTAAGGAGTAGGGATGAGCCGAACACCCCCGGTTCGGTTCGCACCAGAACTTTCGAACGGACCCCAAATTCGTACGAACGTTAGAACCCCATTGAAGTCTATGGGACTCGAACGTTCGAAATTAAAAGTGCTAATTTTAACGGCTAATATGCAAGATACTGTCCTAAAAAGGGTTTGGGGACCTGGCTCCTGCCCCAGGGGACATGGGTCAATGCAAAAAAAAGTTTTAAAAACGGCCGTTTTGGCGGGAGCACTGATTTTAATGGCGATTAAAGTGGGAAAAAAAAGTGAAATATTCCTTTAAATATGGTGCCTGGGGGTGTCTGTAGTATGCCTGTGAAGTGCCACGTGTTTCCAGTGTTTAGAACAGTCCCTGCACAAAATGACATTTAACGGAAATAACGTAATTTAAAGCTGCTTGCGGTTTTAATGTTATATCTGGTTCCTGCAATATGGTTGAAAATCATTGAGAAAAATGGCATGGGTAGCCCTCCCTGCCCATTACAAGCCCCTTTAGGTCTTGTACGCATATTAAGGGGAACCCCGTACCCATATTAAAAAAAGGAAATGCGTGTGGCCCCCAGGCCCTATATACTCAGAACAGCAGTATACAGGCGGTGCAAACAAGACAGGGACTGTGTAGGTTTGCTGTGTTAAGTTGAATCTGTTTGTAATTTTCAACAGGTACATTTTTAAAGTGTAGCTCCAGTCAAAAAAACTATTTTTAAGCTTTTTGGAAAACATAGGGAAGGGTTATCACCCCTGTATAATTTGTTTTGTCGTCCATCTTTTTTAATCTCACTTGCTGTTGTCTCCTTCCGTTTGCAAGTAGGAGATGTTTGTAAGTTGGATGTTTGAAAGTAGGGGTCTGCCCTATATGCTCTGCAGAAATGGCGGAACAAGGTGTTGGTTTTGCCACAACATTGTAAGCCCTCAAAGTGACTCTTGGTGGGCGCTGGAGCGCCCTGCTGTGAACGATTATATCAAGAATTGTAATTACATGCCATTGTTGAACAGTGGTAGAAAAATTGACCTTTGGTGGTTGTGGTGCTGGTGCCACAACACTATAGGTCCTCACCGTTACTCTGGGTGGGCACAGGAAGGGGCTGTGAAATATTATATAAAGAATTGTAATTACATGTCCCTGTTAAACAGGGGCAGAAAAATTGGGCCTTAGGCACTGGTGCTGGTGCCACGACACTGCAACCTCTCCCATATACTCTAGTTTTATTGCAGGAATTAGCCCTGCTGCAAAGCATTGCATCAAAAATTGTACTTAAATGCCCCTGTTAAACAACAGGAATTAGCCCTGCTGTAAAGCATTGCATCAAAAACTGTAATTAAACGCCCCTGTTAAACAGGGGCAGAAAAATTGGGCCTTAGGCAACCTCTCCCATATAATCTGGGTTTATTGCAGGAATTAGCCCTGCTGCAAAGCATTGCATCAAAAATTGTACTTAAATGCCCCTGTTAAACAGGGGCCAGAAAAATTGGGCCTTAGGCACTGGTGCTGGTGCCACGACACTGCAACCCCTCCCATATACTCTTGTTTTATTGCAGGAATTAGCCCTGCTGCAAAACATTGCATCAAAAATTGTACTTAAATGCCCCTGTTAGACAGGGGCAGAAAAATTGGGCCTTAGGCACTGGTGCTGGTGCCACGACACTGCAACCTCTCCCATATACTCTTGTTTTATTGCAGGAATAAGCCCTGCTGCAAAGCATTGCATCAAAAATTGTACTTAAACACCCCTGTTAAATAGGGGCAGAAAAATTGGGCTGATGGCATCACCCAGAACCAGAAATGTTCTTCCAACATATCATCGGAGGAGGAAGAGGATAGACAATCAACATAACAGGACAGTCACTCAGCATCAGCATAGGCAGCCTTGAAGGGATGTGATATTTAAAAAAAAATATTCGGTGACATCAGCTGCAGGTGCTTGGTAGCTGTGGGTGATCCAAGACTGATTCATCTTGATGAAGGTCAGTCGATCAACTGATTCGGTAGACAGCCGCACCCTGTGATCGGTAACAAAGCCACCAGCAGCACTGAAGGTGCGTTCCGAAAGAACGCTGGATGCAGGACAGGCCAGTAGCTCAATTGCATACTGTGCAAGCTCTGGCCAGTGATCCATCCTCAAGACCCAGTAAGCCAGAAGATTTTCGGTGGGAAAGGTGTCCAAGTCTGACCTTGCCCCTAGGTATTCCTGCACCATGTAAATCAGATGCTGGCGATGGTTGCTGGAACCGATCATACCTTGGGGCTGCAGACTAAAAAATTGTCTGAAAGCATCAGTCAGACGGCCACCTTCTCCACCGCTCCTTCTGACCGATGCCTCAGCAACATGTTGTTCAGGACCAGGAGTTTGTAACCTCCCAGTCTCTGGGAACGCATTGCACAGACCTTTCTGCAAGGCCTCCCGGAGATGTCTCATCCTCTGCTCCCTCTGCGATGGCAAGATAAGGTCGGCAACCTTACCCTTGTACCGTGGATCAAGGAGAGTGGCCAGCCAGTAATGGTCCCTCTCCTTGATCCGAAGAATACGAGGATCCTTCCGCAGGCTTTTCAGGATCAGGGAGGCCATGCAGCGTAGGTTAGCTGAGGCATTCGGTCCGGAGTCCTCTGGGTCACGAAGGACAACATGATCCGCAGCTACCTCCTCCCAGCCACGTACAAGTCCACGTGTTTCTTGGGACTGTAAATCATCCCTACAAGACTGCTGCTGCTGCTGCTGATGCTGAGTGCCAGCCTCCACCTCCATGCTGACACAATAATCCTCCTCCTCCTCTTCCTCCTCCTCATCATCCTCTTCCTGTGTGATGGGTGGCACAGCAGGAACACTGTCTGGATAAAGGGGGCCTTGAGAGGCAAGGAAGTCCTCCTCTTCCTGCCTCTGTTCTGCCTCAAGTGCCCTGTCCATTATTCCACCCAGCTACCAGAAGATTGACCCAATGGGCAGTGAAAGACAGGTAATGTCCCTGTCCATGCCTGCTGGACCATGAGTCAGCGGTAATATGCACCTTACCGCTGACCGCCCTGTCCAGCGAGGCAAGGACATTGCCTTCCACATGCCGGTAGAGAGCCGGAATCGCCTTCTGTGAGAAAAAGTGGTGTTTGGGGACCTGCCACTGAGGAACCGCACATTGTACAAACTCACGGAAGGGGGCCGAGTCTACCAACTGAAAAGGCAGCAGTTGAAGTGCTAGCAATTTAGCCAAGCTAGCATTCAACCACTGGACATGTGGATGGCTGGGAGTGAACTTCTTTCGCCGGTCCAGCAGCTGGGGCAGGGACATTTGCCTGCTATAATCGGACGTGGGTGTACTGCTAGCAGAGTGCCCGGAAACCCTTGGCTGTGACACACCTAATTCTACACCTTCATTCCTCTCAGAGCAGGTTTCAGAGAGGACTGAAGGTCTAGTGGGGTTGGAGATGCCAGCTGATGAGGAGCAAGGAGAGGGCCGCTTTGTTCTTTGGTGTGGGTCTTTGAGGTACGCTTGCCAACGAGCTGCATGGCAGGTCAACATATGTCTGGTCAAGCATGTGGTGCCCAAGCGGCTGATGTTTTGGCCACGTGAGATACACTTGAGACATATGTTGCAAATAGCAGCGGTGCGATCTGATGCACTCGTCTCAAAAAAGGCCCACACCAAAGAACTTTTAGAATAACGTGCAGAGGCAGCGCCCTGCACAGGCGGAGCTCTGCGGTGTGATTCAGTCAGTGTGCTGCCCCTAAGCTGGCCCCCGGAGGGCATCCTGCCTCATTGGACATGTGCCTCCTCCTCCTCCTCCTCCTCCTCTCTCCTACCAGGCACCCAGGTGGAGTCAGTGCCCTCATCATCCCCCTTCATCGCTGTAGCAAACCTGGCAGTATGCTGCAGCTTGTGGAACATGACTGCCAGATTGCTGTCCTTCTTGAGCATCCCCTCTCTCTGCATTCATGCTACTGCCTTCCTCTAGCTGAGTGTCATCATCAGAGGCTACAAAACACTGGGCATCCTCCTGGAGCATGGACCCAACACTGTGCTCAAAGAGTTCAGGAGACTCCTCAGGAGGACGTGGTGGGTCTAGGGAAGGAGTCACTGATGATGACATTGGGAGGAGGGAAGACGATGTATTGGCAGCTGCTTTGCTAGTACCCTGAGACTGGGTGAGAGAGGATGAGGAGGATGAAGAGGGCTTGGTCATCCACTCTACCAAGTCGTTGGCATGTTGCGGCTCAACATGTCCAGCTGCCGAAAAGAAGGACAAGCGCGTCCCATGGCCACGTGCTGATGACAATGCACCGCGTCCACGACCAGCACTGTTGTCTCTAGACACAGAGCCTGCTTGCCCTCTTTTATCGGCTCGCGCCTTGCTGGCCTTCCAGACATGGTAATGGCCTGAAGGGAGTTGGGTAAAAAAGCAGTTGGGTAGTGTATATTGTGCTAGAGGCACACAACACCCACTAACTCCTGCAGATGCCTTTATTATAGAACACCAGAGATAAAGGGGTATACTGTAATGGAGTCACACAACACCCACTAAGCCCTGCAGATGGCTCTATTAGAGAACAGCAATAAAGGGTAGATACAGGTGTATATTGTGCTGGAGGCACAAAACACCCACTAACTCCTGCAGATGCCTTTATTATAGAACACCAGAAATAAAGGGGTATATACAGATGTATACTGTGCTGTGCTGGAGGCACACACAACTTCCAATAACTCCTGCAGATGGCAAGTGGGCTCAAATAGAGAAGAGCTATGTAGGTGAATATAGCGGTATGTACTGGGTACAGAGCACGCAGACAGCACGCACAAGCTCCTAACACTACTGACTGCAAGCTCTATTATAAAAGATAGATCACTAGCTATATAGGTGAGGTGAATATAGCGGTGTATACTGCGGTCAGGGCACGCAGACAACAACCACTACACAACAGCAAGATCAAAAATTGTCCAAAAACGATCGGTGTGTACTGTGTTGAAGGTACATAGAACACCCACTAACTGCTTCAGACGCCAACACACTACACAAGGCCGCCACGCTGGCGGCCTTATATAGTGTGGGGTGTGCACTACACAGCCTGAGCTATGATTGGCCACAGGCATCCTGCCTGTGGCCAATCATGGCTCTCCTCGCTGCTGGTGCTGCGATTGGCCAAGCATGCGGGGTCACAGTGAATGCTTGGCCAATCATGAGCCAGCAATGCACTGCGCCATCGCAGTGCATTGTGGGCCGTGAGCGCCACACAAATTTGGCGCGAACGGACCAAAACGTTCGGACTTCGCCGAACGGGCGAACAGCCGATGTCCAAGTCGAACGTATGTTCAACTCGAACGTGAAGCTCATCCCTATTAAGGAGTTTCTGGTCTATATATTTAAAAGGTAATGATTCAACAATGTGGTCTGGAGATGTTACTAATACTATATCAAGATCTGGGAAAATACTTTATCCCTTTGATCAATTTTATTACCTTTTTCAAAGTTTCGTGAAGATATTAAATCCAAAATATTTAAATATAATTGGAGATGAAAAAGGGGACGTTGTAAGAATATGGGATTTTAAAGTAACAAGAAAATTTACTCAAATAAGGGTCAAAATTGATATTTATATAGTTTATAGGATTGTT
Source organism: Lithobates pipiens (assembly GCF_037356315.1). Lineage (NCBI taxonomy): Eukaryota > Metazoa > Chordata > Amphibia > Anura > Ranidae > Lithobates > Lithobates pipiens. The sequence goes on from NW_027507746.1 coordinate 3,411,948, forward strand.
CCAGAAATTAATATTTTCCCACAATCTTTGAAAATTATAGAAGATAAAGATAATTTGCATTTGATATGTGATACAAAAATATTTTTACCTCGAAATTCATTGTTAACTTGGAAAAGGAATGATGAGTTTTGGGTAGTTTTCTTTATAGTTCTACTATCATAATTCATAAAGGAATTTTTGGTAGTGTGAATTGGATCAATGATACATTTGTTTATCAACAAATGAGAGTATCTTTGAATGATACTGGTATATATGAATGTTGCATATCAATAGGAAATTATCCGGTGAAATGTGCTAAGGCATGAGTTATTGTTATGTCTCCAAGGAAAACTCCATGTGTCAATCAGAAAAGTTTCTCTACAAGTCCTTTTAAGATTAACCATTTCCAATCCAGAACTCTTTTGAGAGAGGGAAAGTTTGTCATTATTTTGTGGAACTTTAATATTTCAGAATGGAAAATTTCTACAAGGTTTCCACAATGTCAATGACATTTGGTTAATATGGAATTGGGTATTGAGAGATGGTTTGGAATTAATAATAGAAATTACAACAGAAATAAGCGTGGTATTGTTAAAGGTATTTTAGGAGGGATTGGCACAATCGGCAGTATAACAAATAGTTTGGATATTAATACTTTAAAGTCTGATCTAGAAACCGCTGGTTTAGTGGGGAGTAATGGTATTAAAATACAAAGACATTTAAATCAGATTTTAGAAAATATGGTAAGTAAAACTGCTAATATAATGGGTCCATCTATTTTACAACTGCAAAATATTACTCTTGATTTGATGATAAGTGAACAACATTCTGATATAGCCAGAGCATGCTTAAAGATTCAAACTGAATATTCCACTAATTTTAAAATAATTGCGCAAGCATTTCAAAGTGGAATAACTCCTTTTGGCATTTTACAATATTTACCCAAAGAATATTTATATGCTATAAATCATACAGATTTATGGGTAAACAAATGGATAGGATGCAAACAGGATGTATGTTATAGTTCTTCTATGATTCCAATAGCCGGAAAAGAACAAATTTTGTTTCCAATCAAATCAAATGTTTTGGGATTACCTGTCGGTAATACACAATTATTAAACTATAAATTACAGTATACAGACTTTGTATTTAACAATGAAAATTCGGAATTAGAACAATTAGATCTGTCATCATGTTTACAATTCCAGTCTAAAGTTATCTGCTTACCCAATCAAGATAAAAGTATATTTAATTCTTGTTATCATAATCATACATTATGTTCAGCAAGAATAGAAAAAGTTGAAACAATTTCTGAATGAATTACTCGTGTAGATAAAAAGAAGGTTTGTTTTCAGATTATGTCAGATACAGAAAGGGAAAAATTTCAAAAGCTGCGCCACAACCCTTGTTAACTGACCAAACCAATATAAATAATGAATAAATAAATGAATAAATATTGATATATAAATAAATGATTACAATGATGGTAGAGATGAAGCAATCACCTGGTTTCAATCTGCTGCTCTGGCTGGCATTTCCAGTTTCACTGCCAATTCTTGAGCTTTCAGACTGGTATTTGGATTGTTGCAGGAAGCCACTAGTGGAAAAACACATAAGCCCTGGAACAGAGCAATTCTGATTGGTCACTGCCAGCACACAGCATCATTCTGATCTGTCCTGGAAGCAAGGCAGAGAGAAGAGGGAGGAGATCTGGGATTACATATCCCCAGACTGCTACATGGCTGCAGGAGCACTGACTTTTCAGCACCCGTTGAGTGCGATTTGGGATTGCTGATCGTGGGAGTTATTTGTGTGACGCCACTATACATTGGGGATAGCTGATCCATGAGCGTCTGATGTATGGAGAAAGACCCAGATGATTCATTATTAAGGCTGTATTTGGGTTTCCATCTGGTAAGCGCATCCACTTCTCGGTGACGGGCACTGGTTTGCTGTTTCGTGTGGATTCACTGTGGTGTCCTTAAAGGGACATTTATAGAGGACTCTATCTTATAAGCCCTGTTTTTTCCTTTAGGCTGATGAACTGTGACTTACAATTTTTTTTCCTTATCAATTTATGTGGGATTAATGTAATTTATTTATATATCAAATATGTATCTATTTATTTATTCATTATTTATATTCATTTATTTATATATCAAATATTTATTCATTTATTTATTCATTATTTATATTGGTTTGGTCAGTTAACAGGGGTTGTGGTGCAGCTTTTGAAAATTTTCTCTAGTCTATTTTAGTGTATGTATCCCACTTAGAGCTGCGGCCTCTATTTAGTTTTTTGATTATTTTTAGTTGTTTACTCCTGAGCGCAGTTCATTTTTTATTTCTATACTTTTGTCAGATACAATTTTGATTCCAATCACTGTTTTGGGATTACTTGTCAGCAATACACAATTATTATACTATAAATTACAGTATACAGATTTTTTATTTAACAATGAAAATTCAGAATTAGAACAATTAGATCTGTCATCATGTTTACAATTCCAGTCTAAAGTTATATGTTTACCTAATCAAGATAAAAGTATATTTCATTCTTGTTATCATAATCACACATTATGTTCAGCAAGAATAGAAAAAAGTTGAAACACTTTCTGAATGAATTCCTGGTGTAGATAAAAAGAAGGTTTGTTTTCAGATTATGTCAGATACAGAAAGGGTTAAAACTTTTTTCTCTTCTTGTACAAATACAGAAAACCTAAATCAAGGTTTGTATTGTATAGAAGGAGACATTGTTACAATAAGTATTAATGGGTTGAGAACAAATTTAACAAATATACTTATGAAAAATATTAGCGCTCTTCCTACATAGTATAATATTTCCCAAATAGATGAATTTCCATGGGAAAATGGGCAAATATAATTCAAAAGGATCAAGGTTTATTAATAGCTTTGGCTAAGGAATTTCAAAATGCAGAAGTATTGTTTAAACAAGAACAAGGTAATTTGCAAGAAATATCACATCAATGGTCAGAATTTTCAGGAAGTAATCGGTGGAAAAAAATTAGTAATAGTGTATCCATTTGGGGAAAAACTTTGATAACTTCAGCAGCAGGAAATATTTTATTACATCCTATTGTTATTCTTTTTATTATTATTATGTTATTCCTTATATTCCAGATATGTTTGATGTTTAGAATGAAAAAATTATATTATCGAATTAGAAGTGAAATTAGGAAAGGAGATGATTTACTGCAAAACAAGCTTAAAAGGAGAATGGGTTTTGGAGTTACGGATTCAGTTACACATGACAGAACATTTGGAGTTATTGAATCAAAATCTGCTTGATTGAGACATGAATGTTTGAATGGATTTATATCTGAAAAATATGATTTGTATTCATATTTCAGAGGGGAATATTATATTCTTAATATCTAAAATTTCAATTGGCTTCATTATACTTTATTTAGAATATGAATTATCCATAATTGTGTGTATGGTAATTTTGAATCAATTAATCTCCATATTATGACATGCTGAAACTGAAAAAGTAAACATTTAAAACTCAGGATTTTGATGAATATTGTAAATCTTATATATGCTTTTAAAGACATATTCCTATGTAACTGATATTTTGTTTAAAGTCTAAAGCTCTCCTTCCCCCACTTCCTTTGATTAGGTCAGTCTATATGTCTGAGTGATACCAGATGTTAAATAGCTATGGTAACCACTCCTTAGCCCACACCCTTGGGAGGGAGTGTTAATAAAAGGTGGGTTTATTCTTTTGGCGTGAATTTAGAAGCTTTGAGTTCATATAAGCAAAAGCTAGTTGGAAGACGGCCCTTCTGCATCTACACTCAGCTCTGAATACATCCATGTATTTCAGCACACAGACTTTCAGCTATTCTTCAGCATACAAAGGGTTATTCCCCATTTCTAAAAGCTAGAACAATAGAAAACATGGTCTAACTTGAAGAACTCTTTTTATATCTTTCAAACGAATGAACAATACTAGAATTTTATCATTGTACTATTTTTGTAAGTATTATTATTCTACATTCGTGTGTACAATAAAACACACATTTTGATTTACTCTGACTCAGAACTAGTTAAGGAAATTCGTCTCACAATCGTAAGTTTGTCTTACCAAATATATATGTATATATATATTCGACATATATATATATATATATATATATATATATATTTTTTACATATTTTTACACCCTTGATATGTATATGGAGTCTCTGGCCTTCCTACACAGGGGTCTCCATTCAGCTTCTGGGAAATCCTGGAACACCACTTTGGTTCCAGATATAAAATGCAGTCCAGACATTCCCATCTCCGCCCACTTCTGCAGACAATTGGTCCTTCCAATGTTGGGATGATGATGTCACACCCCTGACATTATTTCCCTCCCCCACATCTCTGAACATGAAGCTTTCCCTCCAAATGTTCTGTGTGATAAATGGTATAATTGGGGGCAGGGAAAGGGTTAATGCGATGTAAATGATGTGATTGTTCCCAGAAGTTGTGTAGAAGGTGATATGTGGGAACCACCATTTAGCTCTGGTTCACACAGCACAACATGAAAGTCGCAGCCACTTCCAGCTTGACTTTGCTCTACAACTTCCCGGCGACCAGGTGCGACTTCAAAGAGCCTTTACTGAGAAGAATTCCTATGTGACTTTGATGGATCCGTGTTTATAGCATGTTTTATCACATGACAAAACATGCGTCTGATAACCGTGATTGGGGCATCATTAACAATCAGGCTGCATTTACATCTGCATGATTCTGAATGCACATCAACCGCCAGAAATTGTGTGCCTAGCCGCACGCTTCAGAAATGCGATTCAACCGTGCGTCACGCTTGTACTGCAAAAATGGCAAGGCGAGCGCGATGCATGTTTCCAAAACGTATGGCAAAGCATGCGTTTTCCTGCAGGTTGCCGGGCATTCAGAAATGTTCAGATGCCAACGAATGGTATCGCAAGTGAAACGTGTGTTGTCACACATCAAAATGCACAGCAAAGCATGCGTTTTCTTACGGGTTGGCGTGCGTTCAGAAACATGAAGATGCAGATGAATGGTAACACAAGTGTGATGTGCATTGCCACACAAAACACGCAGAAAAGCATGCGTTTTCTTGCGGGTTGCCGTCAGTTGTAAATATGTTTCCATTCATTCACATCTGTACATTTCCAACTGCACAGCAACCTGCAAGAAAATCCATGCTTTGCTGTGCGTTTCATAAATGTGCGACAATGTGCGTCACACTTGTGTTATTATTCATTTGCTTCTGCACATTTTTGAATGCATGGCAGACCGCAAGAATACATGCGCTTTGCTGTATGTTTCAAAAATGCACAGCAAGGCGCATTGCTTTTGTGTTACCATTCATTTACATCTGTGCATGCGTGGCGTGCGTTGTTGTGCATATTTCAGACATATGAAAAATCGCACATTTTCTGTGTGGGTCACCTCGTATTCGGAAACACGCAGATATGAATGTCGGCTGATTGTTAATGACACCCCAATCACAGTTAGACGCATGTTTTGCTGCCAAGATGCATGACGCTCCATGAATGAGAAGATTCTTGAGCTACTTTGGGGTGTTTGTTGCATGTCGGGCAGAACATTCCAGTGAATGGGCTCCCTATACACAATGTGTGATTACACATGAAAAATACACAAATAATGGAAGTGGCAATGTGCGTTTCCTCTACACTCAGGTGTGACTGGGATGTGATTGGAGGAAGATTTTAGGCAGCAAGGATGACCAGGGAGGAGAGGTGGGGGTAAAGAAGCCTCAGAAGTCGCAGCAAAGTCTTAAAGATTCAGACAAATGTGTGACTTTCTGGTGATTTTACATTGAAGTCTATGGGAGTCGTGCAGCACAAGAATCACACAAAAGTAGTGCAGGAAGTATTTTGTTTTGTTGCAGTGACTCAAATCGCAGCAATTAAGACAACACCCAATAGAATCTTTATGTTTTCACCTGACCTGCGACTTTACATGTCATCAGAATGTCGCTGGAAAAATGCTGTAGAGTGAAGCAGGGCTTAGGGCTGAGGAAAGTGTGAGTTCCCAGGACTTCTAACAAGTGTGGTAGATGGAGAACATGTCTGATAATCACTGTTATACTGTATGCAGGTTCCTGCCCATTCTCTGAATTCAGTTAGGATATCCTCACACTCACTTACCTGACCTTCTGACTCCTGTGTAGGAATGGAGATAGAAGTTTCTGGCACTCTGGACTCACAGTGAGAAATAGAAAACTTAAAGACTGAAAACTTTCTCTCTTCAAAGTCTTCAAGCAATAGTTCAGCTGCTTGGAATAATTCCTGTCCATCCACAAGTGACCAGTACATGAGCCCCTCAGTACCAAATCTGTACAACCCGACATGACTCTCCTAATGAAGTCCTCATCCTGAGTCTCATACAGATAGAAGATGGTCTGGGTACAGAAAGTCTGATCACTGCCCTTCATGGCCCATTCTATGATTGCAGGTTTGGCTCGGAGTGAGATGGGGATTCCAGTGACCTCTGAGAATGTCTTCACCTGATTTTCATTTAAGAGACCAAACAGAATTTGTACAGATAATGATAAATGTGAGTAATCTGATCTGAGGCCACGGAGTGATTCCCCTTTACAGATCTCCGGGAGGAAAGTACCTTCCATAGACCCAGACCCATCATCCATCCCATAATAGAGAGCAGCAAGGAACTCCTGTACACTCAGGTGGATGAAGCTGTAGCAGGTCTGGTTACGGACGTCCCAACGAAAGATGTTCTCATTCAGAAATACAGACTCCACCTCATCCAGAGAAAGTCCATGTCTTTCTAGATCTTTCTTCTCAAATAAGATTTGTTGGTTCAGAAGTCCCTGATTGGCCAGAGCACACAGCTTCTTCAGACAGGTTTGTTTCCGGTGTACAGACTGCTCCTTCTTGCTGTGATGGGTTAGTAAAACCTCCAGGAAGAGAAGATAAATTGAAGTCGTTGTCTTACACTGAATTACACCCAAATCTTTTCTTATTTCTTGTGTCATTACAGTGCAGACAATCCAGCATGTGATGGGGACGGCACACATGGTGTACACAACGTTATTGTCTTTTATTATACGGAGAACCTTGTCTGCATCTTCTTTATTTCCGAAGAATGTATGGACATATTCCTCTCGATCGTCCCTTGTAAATCCCTGGATTTCCACATTGCGAGAATCATCGATGAATGTGTTAAGTTTCTCCATGGCCAGTGATCTTGTGGTGATGATCAGAGAAGATTCTGGGAGAACATGTCTCCTGAGCAAGCTTTGGAGAATTATTTCTTTGTGGGTTTCCATAGAAATGTCAGGACAACCCTCAGATTTCTCCTCCAGAGTCCACCTCAGTTCATCAAACCCATCAACTATGGTGAGAAGTTTTCTCTGACTTCCAGGATCCTTCAGAATAGACACCAGGTCATCTGAACTCAGTCTGCAGGTTCTGGATAAAAGTCCCACAAGACTTATGTTTCCAGGGATGGTGTTGAATTCTCTACAGCTCAGATAAAACACAAAATCAAACTTGTCTCGGAAGAGATCCCCAGAGGCCCAGTCCAGCATGATCTTCTTGGAGGTCATTGTTTTTCCAATCCCAGCAGGTCCTTGTAGCACCACAATCTCAGGTATAAACCCACATTCATCAGGGTCAAAGAGGGCCTGGATTGTGGTTGGGGATCTTTTCTCCATGATCTGTAGATGTCTTCTACCTGAACTCCTTATTTCTTCTTCCTTTCCCTCTTTATTCTGGGGTCCCTTTATCATCAATAAATTGGTGAATATTTCATGTAGATAAACAACCTCCCCCATACAGGAATTATATTCTGGAATCCTCTGGAACTTCTTTTTCATAGACTTTCTGTGTTCCTTACCGAAGTCTTTATGAGAGAAAGGAGAATATTTTATTCCTTGTACACACATGAAATATTATTTATAAGACAGAGTTGGGAATATTGTGTTCTAACCATAAACTCAAAAAATGGAACCTAAAAGAAAATATTCCATGAAATACAGGATGATTGTGGGAAACTATGGACACATCATCCAGATCAGAGGAGTAACTAGAACATTCAGGGCTCCTGTGCAAGAAGCCATGAAGGGTCCCCCTGACTACTGGTGCCCTTTCCTCTGGTCCCAGGGCCCTCCCCTCCAAGACTGGGGCTCTTCCCTCTGAGGCAGGGGCCCTTTCCACTTGTTCCTGTCATGGAAATCTTTAAAATCCCTTGTTCAGATTGCTGCGACTTATCATGTGACTCGCAACGCAAAGTCACATGACAAGTCAAAATACATTATTTTCAATGGGTGCTGTCCTAATCAATGCATCTCAAGTCACAGCAACAAAGAAAAAGGTTCCTGCAATACGTCTCTATGTCTTTGGTGTGATTTGAGTGCCTTAAGCCCCATACACACTATCAGATTATCTGCTGAGTTTTTCCTTCAGATTTACCAAAACCATATAGAATGAGGACAAACCTTAGGAGTTTCAATGTGTATGCAATCAGGCAGGCCCTTCTACTACATGGTTTTGGTAAATCTGAAGGAAAAACTCAGCAGATAATCTGATAGTGTGTATCGGGCTTAAGACAACAATGTTAAATCACAAAATCTCAAACAAGTCACAAGAAAATTGCAAGCAATTTGCACAACTTTGGGATCACAGCAGAACTGAGCTCATGTTCTACAGTGGGCCCCTTTCCTGCAATGTTGGGCCCCCTACAGTGGCAAAATGCCAAGGCAACCTTTACGACCCTGGTAGTTCCACCACTGATCCAGGTTACAGTAAAACAAAATGTTCATCCAGAAGAGATTTCATATGAAACGTGGATGTCCTACTAACCTGAGAATCTGTTGTCATGTGTCGTCTTCTTCAGTTTGGCTGGAAATAAGATTAGGGAAGTGATTAGTCCTGACAAACCTCTGAAAGTCTCTCCTCCTGGTGATGGGGAGAGTCTTTGTCTGCCTGGTAACATCTCAGCACATTGCAGTGACATGTGACCATGGTGGGGGGACCAGAAAAGCCCCCAATTCTCTATGCAGTGATTACAGGCACACACCTAGAATCTGGAGCCTTGACTCCTCTTTCTGATGGAGGTTCAGGTGGATGCATAGGGCACAAGGCTCAGAACCCCAAGCAACAATCATGAGGGTCTCCTAGGAATACAGATATAAATATGGAGGTTCTGTATAATAGACAAGTGGCTGTGATTGTATTGCTCTGCCTGGCATGCTGAGTGATGTCATTGTGTTATGGTGACTGACTGCCGGCATCCTGGAGAAGTGTTACTCCGCTTCCCTTTTACATTGTTCCTGAACTCTGTAGCCTTTTCCTTCATCCATAATTTTATACCCAAATGCATTTTATTCTGTAAACTCCCTCAGTAAAGATTGTTTAACCCCTTAGTGACCGAGGGGAAAACAAATGTTAATGCCTGAACACAATTTTGCAACTCTGACCTGTGTTAGTAAATCTGTATATATCATCACAACTACATTGTGTATCCAGGAGGATTATACCGGATTCATTTCAGGACACATTGACATTCTCTTGGTAACACTGGTACAAACACTGTTAGTTGTGGTTTGTGCCATAGTACGGCCTAAAAAACATTTCACACATTTAGATTTTTTATCCTACCTTAAAAAACCTGACACTGATACTAATTTAGAAAATGTTTTTCAACCACTTCCTGACCGGCTCACGCCGATATACGTTGGCATTTTGGCGAGGGATATCGTTGTTATGGCAGCAGCTACCATAACCCCGGTATCCTCTTCTTCAGTGAGTGGTCCGGTTTCCAATAAAAGTGATCTCTGTGGTGGATTCGCCGCAAGATCACATTTATCAGCGCCCCCCCTCCTGCCACTCTCTAGTGCCCTCCGCCGCTTACCGGAGCTGTCACTAGCGGCTGAGATGCTTGTGTGCAGAAGCAAACGCATATTTGAGCAGCGCCCGCATATGAAAACGGTGTTCAAACCACACATGTGAGGTATCGCTGCAATCGTTAGAGCGAGAGCAATAATTCTAGCCCTAGACCTCCTCTGTAACTCAAAACATGCAACCTGTAGAATTTTTTAAACATCACCTATGGAGATTTTTAAGGGTAAAAGTTTGTCGCCATTCCACGAGCAGGCACAATTTTGAAGCTTGACATGTTGGGTATCAATTTACTCGCCGTAACATTATCTTTCACAATATAAAAAAAATGGTCTAACTTTACTGTTGTCTTATTTTAATTAAAAAAGTGTTTTTTTTTTCCAAAAAAGTGTGCTTGTAAGTCTGCTGTGCAAATACGGTGTGACAGAGAGTATTGCAACAACCGCTATTTTATTCTCTAGGGTGTTAGAAAAATATATATATAATGTTTGGGGGTTCTGGGTAATTTTTGAGCAAAAAACTGTTTTTACCTTGTAAACACCAAATTTCAGAAAGAGGCTCAGTCCTTAAAGGGGTTGTAAAGGTAAAAATGTTTTCACCTTAATGCACTCTATAGAATAAGGTGAAAAAACATCTGACAGTGCCAGCCCCCCCAGCCCCCTGTTTTACTTACCTGCCCCCTCGAAAGTCTCCGACATCCTCTTCGCCGTTAATTTGCTGGAGTGGATGGATTGAAAGCAGTGCAGCCATTGGCTCGTGCTGCTGTCAATCACATCCAATGACGCAGCGCACCGGGGGTGGGGCCAAGTGATACAGTGAGCGGGCCCGCAAGTGCTTCTCACCATGCGAGGGAGCTCGCATGAATGTGAGAAGTACTTGCCCCCCGAAGCAGAAACAGCTTCCGAGACCAGGTTCGGGGCCACTGTGTGCAAAACGAGCTGCACAGTGGAGGTAAGTATAACATGTTTGTTATTTAAAAAAAATCTCTTTACAACCCCTTCAACCACTTGCTTACCGGCACTTAATCCCCCCACCTGCCCAGACCAATTTTCAGCTTTCAGCGCTGACGCACTTTGAATGACAATTGCGCAGTCAGACAACACTGTACCCAAATGGAATTTTTATCATTTTTTTTCCCACAAATAGAGCTTTCTTTTGGTGGTATTTAATCACAGCTGGAAAAGATGGAAAATTTGGAAAAAATATCATGTTTAATAGTTTGATATAAAATTTTGCAAACAGGTAATTTTTCCCCTTCGTTGATATGCGCTGATGAAGCGGCACTGGTGGGCACTGATAGGCTGTACTGATAGGCACAGATAAGGTGGCACTGATGGGGACAGATAAGGTGGTACTAATGGGCACTGATGGGTGGCACTGATAGGTGACACTGATGGGTGGAACTGAGGTGCATCACTGTTGTTGAGGCACTGATTGTGGGCACTGATGGGTGGCACTGTTTCTGATGTCCCTCTCATGCCCGCCAGCGATCAGCTTTTTTTTCTCCTCACGCTGTCAGTGCGAGGAGAAGAAATAGCCGATTACTGGCAATGTTGACATCACATGATCAGCTGTCATTGACTGACAGCTGATCACATGGTAAGGGGTCGAGATCGAGTCTCATAGACTCGCTGATCACAGAGCGTGCCATACACACCCTGAAGGGGGCATGCAGGCCACTCGGGCATGGGACAACGTCAATAGACAGTCCTGGCAAAGCAGGTCTGCGCTGCAACCAACATTCGGCTATAGCGTGGATCTGTAGTGGTTAAGTGGTTAAAAAGAAACCTACCTTAAAATACATTTACACTGACCACTAACATGACCTTTGAGTCCAAAATTAAATCTGGCACTGACCCGGATTAAACCTTGATATAGCTATTTTTTTCTTTATTAGAAAGAAAATGTAATGTATCCTGTATATGAAATGTATTGTATAATGGAATATCTATGTATACATTTTTTTTAATGTAATGGATTATGTATGTATACAATGTATTATATAATGGATCCTGTATGTATACAATGTATTATATAATGGATCCTGTATGTATACAATGTATTATATAATATATCCTGTATGTATACAATGTATTATGTAATGGATCCTGTATGTATACAATGTATTATATAATATATCCTGTATGTATACAATGTATTATATAATGGATCCTATATGTATATAATGTATTATGTAATATATCCTGTATGTATACAATGTATTATATAATGGATCCTGTATGCATAAAATGTATTATATAATGGATTCTGTATGTATACAATGTATTATATAATATATCCTGTATGTATACAATGTATTATATAATGGATCCTGTATGCATAAAATGTATTATATAATGGATCCTGTATGTATACAATGTATTATATAATATATCCTGTATGTATACAATGTATTATATAATGGATCCTGTATGTATACAATGTATTATATAATGGATCCTGTATGCATACAATGTATATTTTTCTCCATTTAGAAAAGAAAGAAAACATGAGGTGATCTGCACAGTGACTCATTACTGTGATTGCCAATCAGAGGTTATCACAGCGATCATGTGACAGGGAACCGGCAGTCCCAGGCTCTGATCATTAGTATGATCCCCGGGGCTCTTGGTGAGATCCTAGTCTCTGTGCAGCTCTCTCCCAGCACAAAGAGAGGTACCCAGATATGTGGCCCCCAGAATAAAGACTCCTTTTTATGGGGTCCCATAAGTGCGTACTGTCAGTGGGAAGGGGTTTGTCCAGTTGGATGCTCCTGATTGGTCACTGGCTTTCCCTGAATGACATTCCTAGTTCTTCCTCACACAGATATTGATCAGGAATTGGTAGGAAATGGTCATTATAGATGGGAACTCACCATTTTGTGCTCTCCTCTCCTTGAGGTCATCTGCAGGTCCCATCAGACCAATCAGTGTAAGGACATCAATGGTAACATCCAGAGCCCCTTCTTCTCCATATGCATCTATCAGGAAGTCCTTGGTGGTGATCCAGTCTGCATTTTCTAGTCTTCCTCGGGGGATGGGCTGTTTATCTCCATAGGAGAAATCAGACAATTTGTTCCTAAATCTCTTGAAGTCACTTCCTTTCAGATCCTCCAGAGAATATATGATAAGATCCCCGGGGGTTTGTTTTCGCTTTCCCAGGACACCAGGAGCTGACCCTGTAGAGAGGACAATCAGCAACCATAAACATTCATCCTGATTGGAGGATTTCTGACACATGACAGCAGATAAGTCTGTACTGGCAGCCAGCAATGCTATAAAGAGCATATAGAAGGGGAAGAAAATGTTCCCCAATATGTCTATATGTATATTATCCTATGGAGGGATTGGATTCCCTGTGGTAATCTCATATGATTGCCTCCTTAGTGGTAAATTACATCTCAGATGGATTAATATGGGGCAAACACCTAGGGGGGGGCTATTTTTTTGAAAAAACTCACCTTTGTGAATCTTCCCTATAATGTGTCTAATATGTTTATTTCCTATGATTATCAGCTCCATCTAGTGGTCATAATGCCATATCTTACTGGTTGAGGTATTTCAAGAAAATAATGTATTATTAGCTGATGATCATAGGAAATAAACCTATTAGACAAATTACGGGGATTATTAGTGATGACTGTACAAATGAGACAAATTCATAGTAAGTATTTTATATACAGACCTTCTAATGTATATGTAGGGATGATCATTTTAACCGCTTGCCAACCGCCTCACGCAGATATACTGCGGCAGAAGGGCACGTACAGGCAGAATCATGTACCTGTACATTGCCCTTTAAGAGGCGGCCTGCACCCCCCCACAGTTAGAAACATGCCCCTTGGACACACTTAACCCCTACACTGTCACCTAGTTGTTAACCCCTTTACTGCCTGTCATTTACACAGGAATCAGTGCATTTGTATAGCACTGATTGCTGTATAAATGACAATGGTCCCAAAAATGGCCGATGTGTCTGCCATAATGTCGCAATCACAATAAAAATAAAAAAATAAATCGCTGATTGCCGCCATTACTAGTAAAAACGAAAATAATAAAAATGCCATAAAACTATCCTCTATTTTATTAAACGCTATAACTTTTGCACAAACCAATCAATAATCGCTTATTACAATTTTTTTTTACCAAAAATATGTAGAAGAATACGTATCGGCCTAAACTGAGGAAAAATATGTTTTTATATATTTTGGGGGATATTTATTATAGCAAAAAGTAAAAAATTTGTTTTTTTCAAAATTGTCGCTCTATTTTTGTTTATAGCGCAAAAAATAAAAACCGCAGAGGGGATCAAATACCACCAAAAGAAAGTTCTATTTGTGGGAAAAAAAGGAAGTCAATTTTGTTTGGGAGCCACGTCGCACGACCATGCAATTGTCAGTTAAAGTGCGGTGCCGAATCACAAAATGTGCTCTGGTCAGAAAGGGGGTAAAATCTTCCGGGGCTTAAGTGGTTAAACATCATGTTTATTGATTGTTTCATAGTAAACAAAAAAAATATATATAAAACCTTTAAAAACCTCCACCCTGAATAATGATGTGTCTGATCAGTGTGAACTAAGAACTCCGATTACCCCCAAATCTCCCAGCAGTATGTGTCATGTGACACGGGGCTGTGTTCTCCTTAGGGTTATAGACAAAGGATTCCCCTGATCGCTACACAAATAGCCATAAAATGTGGGGTCCTCCAATCATTATGGATCACTGGACCATCTCAGAAGATCATTTCCATCAATGATAAATAAAATCTGAAGACACGGGAATGTGATGGTGGAATTGATGAAAAGCTCCTGAACTCTTCTAATGGGTGGACTGACCAGATGTCTACAGGAAATGTCCAGACTATGGAGACATAAGATGTCCTATCATCTAATTCCAATCTCTGGAGATGTGAGATGGAGGAAAACATTGGAAAGGATGGTCAGGATCGGCAGTCATACCTTGTGAGGAGGAGGATGAGGAGGAAGAGGTCGCCATGACATCAGAAGATGACCCGAGATGACATCACCTGGAAGGAGCACAAACAATAATAAACGTATTTGTAATGCGATGAATGGAAACAATAAGGAGGATTTTGTTCCCTTCTGTGGCTGACTGGCTGTCCAATTAGAAGGTATTAGAATTGGATGGATTTCTGTCATTTACAACCCATAAATATAAGAGGGTCAATCAGAACCTTCATCCCGGCATTCATCTGATTGGTATATCGGGGTCACAAAGGAATATTACCCTGTTTAGGGACACAATTTATACAGACTTGGACTTTTAGGTGTCACCTCCACAAATCTGTTCCATTCACAGCCAAGACTGGTACTAATCAGCACCAAAGTATCAGCCAGTAAGATGTCTACAGAGAGGTCAGGTGATAAAAAGGAGACCCCAAAATGAAATCCGTGTGGTCAGCAGAGACCTCCATTCACTAATAAGATGCTTCCAAGAGGACTCTTCAGGAAGGTCGGAATTTATTCATCATAAAAACAGGTTAAACACAAACAACACATTGTGTGTCTCTTTAGTGGCCACTTTGTCAGGAAACGTGTACAGGACACTTTAATGGGTGGGATCTGTGTGTGTCCTTCAGACCAGACTATACTGTACAGTATACGGATATGTCAGTTTTTTCTGATAATAAATGATAATTATTGATATGAATTCTGAAGGAGATATGAAGAATAACCTTCTGATGAACCACAGGCTACAAATGTTATAAAACTAAAGACTCGGAGAGTCGGCTGTGAAAGGAAAGTTTACATTCAGAGCAATGAGTTACAAGGACACATTTAATCCAGCAGACAATGTGTTATAATGGTCCTCACACAACACCGGTATAAAGAAGATTTATTTTTATATTAGATATTTATTAGATATTTTTACAAGTCCAGAAAAAGAAATAGAAAAGAGTTCCGGTAACAAAGTGTGACATAAGAAGAAAGTCATGTAGGAGAAGGAAGAAGGAAAGCGCTCAGTACAAGTCTCTTGTGTGTCTCTTCCATATTCACAAACCTCAATGAGAAGAAGATTATAGATGAAGGAATTCCAGACAAACATCTTGTGATTTATACTTCACAGATTATCAGTGAGGGAAGTAATCAGGGAAACAAAGGAAAGAACATATCAAAGATTATCAGAGTAATGAAATAAAAGAAAGTATAGAACAATAGAAGATTATTATTATACTGATTGCTCCAGATTTTCCATCGTTTGTCATACCAGACATTTTTGGTACTGTAAAAGGCTGGAGCTTTTACAAGACTAAGGCTCAGGTCACATCTATGCGGTGGAGTTTGATGCAGTTTTTCGTTGCATTTTTTGAACACGTGTTTCTGATGCTTTTTTTTAAATGTTTTTTTTGTTTGCATTTTGGCTGTTAAGGAGCAGGTGGATGCCACGTCCTTAACAACCGACGACTCATCAGCTGTCAGCAGAACTCCCTGCTGACAGCTGAATGTAAACAGAACAATGCCAGCATCAAAAATTTTTAAAAAAAAACAGCGTGCCCCCCAATCCATACCAGACCCTTATCCGAGCATGCAGCCCATTAGGTCAGGAAAGGGGAGGGACAAGCGATCAGGACTGGAAGGATTTTCCCCCTTAATGACCAGACCTTTTTTTTGCGATACGGCACTACATTACTTTAACTCACAATTGAGCGGTCATGCAATGCCCGACCCTAACAAATTGATATCCTTTTTCCCCACAAATAGAACTTTCTTTTGGTGGTATTTGATCGCCATTTTTTTTTTTTTTACAAAGAGCGACAATTTTGAATAAAACTATTTTTTTACTTCTTGCTATAACACATATCCAAAAAAATAATAATTTCTTCATCAGTTTAGGCAGATATATTTTCTTCTACATATTTTTGCTAAAAAAAAATAAAAAAAATTCAATAGGCGTATATTGATTGGTTTGCAGAAAAGTTGTCACGTCAAAAAAGGGGAAAGATTTAGGGACTTTTAATTTTTTAGTTTTTACTAGAAATGGTGGTGATCTGTTATTTTTAGTGGGACTGCGACATTGTAGCGGATGAATGTGACCCCAAATGACACGTTTTGGTGACCAGTGACATTATAACATTGATCAGTGCTATAAAAATGCACTGATCAATGTAAAAATGACACTGGCAGGGAAGGGGTTAACCCTAGGGGGTGATCAAGGGGTTAACTGTGTTCCCTCAACATGTTCTAACTGTAGGGGGATGGGCTGCCTGGGACATGACAGAGATCACTGGGAACAGTAGATCTCTGACATGTCCCCTGTCAGAATGGGGATCACCTTGTTTACAAAGGCAGATCCCTATTCTGCCTCTCCTCACTGTGACTTTGGGTCGCCGGCAGACATAGAGTCCGCCCAACCCACAGGCACACCCCGCAACAGCACCTGTGTGAGCTGATGTACAATAATGTCAGTAGGCGCAGGAGAGCCGACTGGCCGCAGTACAACTGCAGTGGGTGGTCATCAAGTAGATTAAAAGAAACAAAGAACAAAAAGAAAGTCCCCCAGTGCAGATCCAGCATCAATCACGCTGCCACCACCATCCAAAAAAAAGAGGCTCCGCCATCTGACAATTCCTAAATAATTAAGGGGCGGGGCCACCAAATTACATAATTCCTCATTTTAATGTGTATATTTGTAACCTAGTTTTTTTTTATGAATACGTAGATACTTTTTATATGCATTCATCTTTTTTGTATTTGAATAAACTGCAACATTTGATCAATACGTCAGATCACGCGCCATCCACCTCTGTCTTACACCTGGCCAACAAATGACATCAGAGGGTAGCCCCATCCGCTTTGTGACATCATTGACCCAGCATGACCCATTCGATGGGGCCCCAAACATTTGAATAACATCCACAATCTGGAAGTCAAAAACGAAACCTCCCAGATGTTACTGTTGTCACTTCCTTGACTAAACTCCGAACTGAACTGAGAGGGTTGATGGTTCAGCAGCATAATAAATACCTTCCGTCCCTAAAGAACCGCTATTGTGCCCCAAACAACAAATCGGGAAAAATCCTGGCTACTAGACACAAGACACAGAGCACAATCCACTAAGTGATATGTTACCACATCCGAGTGTGCTGCAATATATCTCACAACATTAAAAAAATTAGGTGTAATTTACAAAGAATCTCTCATTATAAACTTGCATGCATTATATATTCAAAAATAACAAGTGACATCATGTGGTAAGTTATCACAAGCATGTCGCAAGTGTTGGGGGGAACGGTTCACTAAACACCCGAATTTGCAGGGTTTTCACCGGGTGTTATCCCTTCCAAACACACTGCAATGCACTGAGTGCTGCACAATGCATCCTGTGGGCAAAGCTTTGCTCAATCAGGGCGCAATGTAAGCTGGTTGTTAAGGAGAGGGGCCGGGAAGACGGCCACGGCATCCTTGACAACTGATGAGTCAGCTCTCTATGGGTTTCCCCGCTGACAGCTGAAAAAAAAGCCATCAATAGAAAAGAGTGAAAAAATAATGTGGGGGTCCCCAATCCATACCAGGCCCTTATCCAGGCATGCAGCCTGGCAGGTCAGGAAAGGGGGGGAATGAGCAAGCAACCCCTCTCCTGAACCATACCAGGCCTTATCCCAAAGCTGCTTGTCCCCATGTTGATGGGGACAAGGGTCTCTTCCCCAAAACCTGTGGGCTGTGGTTGTGGGGGTCCCTCAATGTAAAGCCATTGTCAATCATGCCATCCACTGGACCTGAAAGATTTTTTTTAAAAAGCTCCACCTTCTGTGACGGTCGCCTGCTGAATGCCTCCTCTGCGCTTTGTCAGTTCTTATATAGGCAAGTGTGAGGCCACCTGGCAACATTACCTTGTGACCCCACCCCTTGTGACGCCACTGGCCCAGCATGCACCAGCCCATGACATCAGAAGAAACAGTGCCACTGGGTGATGTAGCCAGGTGACCCCATCCCTTCCTATATAAGAAATGTCAAAGTGAAGAGCAGGCATTTGGCAGCAGGCCATCCTTGGAATCTAACATTTACCAATTTATATTTTTGGTGATAATGGAAGTTCATGTTTATGTTGGAAGAAGAATACAATCCATGTCTCTAATCACAATCTCATTGTCCTTGTTTGCTCCACCTTCATACCAATTAACAGGACCAAGACTGAGACACACATCCATCTCCACATAATGTTTTACGGTTCAATGGTATGTCGGCATTAAACCTCCATCTTCCTGAAAATCATATATACATGTTCTGGTGCAAATATTATCCACTTACCGACCACCTGGCCGCATTCTACTAAGGATTACGGATAAGCCCAATGTTCGAGTCGAGCATAAGTTTGACTCGAACATCGGGTGTTCGCCTGTTCGATGAATACCGAACAATTTGGGGTGTTCGTGGCAAATTCGAAAGCCATGGAACACCCTTTAAAAGTCTATGGGAGAAAACAAAAGTGTTAATTTTAAAGGCTTATATGCATGATATTGCCATAAAAAGTGTTTGGGGACCCGGGTCCTGCCCCAGGGGACATGTATCAATGCAAAAAAAGTTTTAAAAAGGTCAGTTTTTTTCGGGTGCAGTGATTTTAATAATGCTTAAAGTGAAACAATAAAAGTGTAATATTCCTTTAAATTTCGTACCTGGGGGTGTGTATAGTATGCGTGTAAAGTGGTGCATGTTTCCCGTGCTTAGAACAGTCTGACAGAAAAATGATATTTAAAACTACTCATGGCTATAATGACTTGTTGGGTCTCGGCAATACAGATAAAATAAGTCATTGACCAGTCCCTTTGGGTCTGGTATGAATATTAAGGGGAACCCCAAACCAAAATGTAAAAACAAATTGCGTGGGGGTCCCCCCAAATTCCATACCAGGCCCTTCAGGTCTGGTATGGATATTAAGGGGAACCCTGCGGCAAAAAAATGGTATGGGGGTCCCCCTTCAGGTCTGGTATGGATTTTAAGGGGAACCCTGCACTAAAATAAAAAAATGGCGTGGGGTTCCCCCCAAAAATATATACCAGACCCTTATCCAAGCATGCAACCTGGCAGGCTGCAGGAAAAGAGGGGGGATGAGAGAGAGCCCCCCTCCTGAACCATACCAGGCCACATGCCCTCAACATGGGGAGGGTGCTTTGGGGTAGCCCCCCAAAGCACCTTGTCCCCATGTTGATGGGAACAAGGGCCTCATCCCCACAACCCTTACCTGGTGGTTGTGGGGGTCTATGGTTGGGGGCTTATCAGAATCTGGATGCCCCCTTTAACAAGTGGACCCCCAGATCCCAGCCTCCCCCCTGTGTGAAATGGTAACGGGGTACAAATGTACCCCTACCATTTCACAAAAAAGTGTCAAAATGGTACAAATGACAAGATAAGTCCTTTATTAAAAAATTAAAAAATAAAAATGTCCCACAAAGTCCATTTATCTTCTCTTGCTCCACCGGCAGACCGAAAAATAAAAAATAAAGACGCGACTGACCCGCTTCCATGGGAGGCACCCGCCATATGACACGTCCTTGCAGGTGACAGTTCTTTTTATAACTGAGGGCGGGGCCACACAGTGATGTTCCTGGGTGACCCTGCCCCCTATGATGCACTGGGACTTCCCTATGGCTTTCCCAGGGAGTTAGAGTGGGCGGGCCACCCAGTTTATGTAAACAGATGGCCCCGCCCCCTCTGACACACAAAGACTTCCCTATGGCTTTCCTGGGGCGTCAGAGGGGGCAGTGCCACCCAGTTATGTAAACAGGTGGCCCCGTCCCCACCAGGAAAGCCATGGGGAAGTCCCCATGCTTCACCGTGTGGCCCCGACCTCAGTTATAAAAGAACTGTCACCTGCGAGGACACATCATATGACGGGTGCCTCCCATAGAGGCAGGTCGGTCGTGGCTTTTTTTTTTTTTTTCGGTCCATCAGCGGAGTGAGAAGAAGATTAATGGACTTCGTGGGACATTTTAATTTTTTTAATTTTTTAATAAAGATTTTGTCCCAAGCTGTGTCTTTTCATTTGTACCATTTTTTTTACTTTTTTTGTGAAATGGCAGGGGTACATTTGTACCCTGTTAGCATTTCACATAGGAGAGCAGGATCTGGGGGTCCCCTTATTAAAGTGGTTGTAAACTCTCCCCCACAACTTTGTCCCATGTAAATCAGCATAAAAAAACCAATGAACACTGCTTGTAGATATCTCCTTACTTACTTAGTATTGTTGTAATCCTTTTTGTTTTTTACTTCTTATGGCACACAACACTGAACTCCCAGGAGACTTCAGAATCATTCAGAGCTTCCTCCTACACACCCTGTGACCATGTGACATGACATGCAGTGTAAACTTGGCCATTACTGCAGTCTTATCAGCTTTAAGGCTGACACAGGGAAACATTAGACATCGGCACAAGTAAATACTATGAAATAAAACAAGTCAGCTATGAGCAGGGAAGCAGGCTTGCAATAGAAATGTTGGATTGAGAAGGAGTCTTGGTTAACAGTACAGGAAGTGCTCAATGTAAGGGCGGAAATACCCTCCACTGTGGACTCAGAAAACAATACTTAAGATGGTGCTGCCTAACCCCTGGAAAAAAGTTTCTTTAAACAGTAAGTAATATGCGATATGGGCTGGATTACAGTGGCTATAGTCTGATAATTACTTATTATAATGGACTAAATGAAGAGAAGCATCAGAGTGGGAGAGTTTACTTCCTCTTTAAAGGGTGCTTCCAGATTCCGATAAGCCCCCCACCCGCAGACTCCCACAACCACCGGGAAAGGGTGGTGGGGATGAAGGCCTTGTCCCCATCAATAAAATTTTGGTTCGGGGGTTCCCCTTAATATTCATACCAGACCCAAAGGGCCTGGTAATGGACTGGGAGGATCTCATGCCGTTTTTTTCAATGTCTTCTTTTATCTGTATTGCTGAGACCCGACAATTCATTATAGCCGTGAGTACTTTTAAATTACCTTTTTTCCTTTAGAAATGTAATTTTGCTGTGGTATTGTTCTAATGGAAACATGTGCCACTTTACAGGCATACTATAGACACCCCCAGGTTCAAAATTTAAAGGAATATTTCACTTTTATTGCTTCACTTTAAGCATTATTAATATCACTGCTCCCGAAAAAAAGTCATTTTTTATTTTTTTTTACTTTTTTATTTATGCAAAAGGAAAGAAATACAAGAAAGAAAATATTACATCATATAGCCACAACAACATACAAAACTTTTTTCTTGTGGTCTTGCGGTTTAAACAGGGTTAATAGTCCTCCATTCATAACCTTCAATGTGTATACATTTTCTTTTCATAAGCCACCTCTATTCACCCCTAACTAACTTAATTCATACCTTTCCATGATATACAACCCAATACTTTCTATTCCTCCCTTCTATTTTATTTTTTCTGAAGGACACCCCAAATCATAATCAAAACCCCCGAAAGAATGTCTAACCCCCCTCCCATCCCTCCCCTTTTTCATCTTCCCTTCTCCTCTCATCCCCCCTCCCCACGGAGGATGGGAGCCTCCATATTATTTTCCATATTCAAAGGACTCGGAGCGTTTAAAAAAATTCAAAGGACTCAAAATATTCAAAGTATTCAAAGATGGGCAGACTCATTCCTCTATTGTATTCCCCAACAATTTCTTCCCTTCTTCGGAGTATATAAATAAGTTCCAAGCTGTCCAGGTTTTAGTATACTGCTCTTTTCTGTCTTGGGCCGAGAGAACTAAGTCCCCTATAGCTCCCACATTTCGGACCCTATTAAACCACATTGCAATTGAAGCTGGCCTAGTATCTTTCCAGCAAAGAGCAATACCAGCCTTAGCCGCATTAACTAAATGGCATAAAACTGATTTTTTTATGTCTGTAGAGGTATTTGTGAACAGTGAAGTAAAAAAAAAGCCGGGTCATCTGGTATTGAAAATGCTGGAATTTTTTGGGAAATTCTTTGTACCTCTAGCCAGTATTGTCTGATCTTTGGACATGATCAGAATATATGGATCAAAGTCCTCCGTTCCTTATTACATTGCCAACAGCGGTCCGAGGCCTCAGGGAAAAACGTAGAGTCTTGACGGGGTATAATACCACCACATCAGTACCTTGTAGTTAGATTCCTGGGTTTGTGTACAGACCGATGTAACGCAAGATGTATTATCTTCTGACGTTGTACTGGCATTAAGGTCTTTCCAAGATCTCTCTCCCATTTCCCAATTCCAGGCATCTTAAAGTCATCCATATCGTCCAGGAGAGGGGCTCTTTTTCCTCACAGTATTGCTTGAATTTAGTCAATTGTCATTGATAATTTATCGCCGGACCCAACAATTTAAAGAAATGGCACAATTGTAATGCCTGCCAAAACTGCCATTTTTAAAACTTTTTTTGCATTGATACAAGTCCCCTGGGGCAGGATTTGGGCCCCCAAACCCTTTTTAGGACAATAACTTGCATATTAACCTTTAAAAATAGCACTTTTGATTATTCATGTTCATGTCCCATAGACTTTAACAGTGTTTGCGTGTTTTAATAATTTTTTTGACCGTTCACATGTTCTGCTGCGAACCGGACCTGGGGGTGTTCGGCTCATCCCTACTAAGGATGTGGGGCACTGTACTGAGGACAGGGGGCGCTGTACTGAGGACGGGGGGCATTATACTGAGAACGGGGATGCTATACTGAGGACGGAAGGGGGAGCTGTACTGAGGATGGAGGGGGGAGCTGTACTGAGGACGGAGGGGGTCGCTGTACTGAGGACGGAGGGGGGAGCTGTACTGAGGATGGAGGCGGGAGCTGTACTGAGGATGGAGGGGGGAGCTGTACTGAGGACGGAGGGGGTCGCTGTACTGAGGACGGAGGGGGGAGTTGTACTGAGGACGGAAGGGGGAGCTGTACTGAGGACGGAGGCGGGAGCTGTACTGAGGATGGAGGGGGGAGCTGTACTGAGGACGGAGGGGGTCGCTGTACTGAGGACGGAGGGGGGAGTTGTACTGAGGACGGAGGGGGGCGCTGTACTGAGGACGGAGGGGGGCGCTGTACTGAGGACGAAGTGGGGCGCTGTACTGAGGATGGAGGGCATGCTCTGCTGAGGACGGGGGTGTGATGTACTGAGGACGGGGGGCACTGTAGGCAAAGCAATGTGCTGGTACATCTCTGCCTACTTCCAGGTTTAGGGTTCTAGGCATGTTAACCCCACCCGTCCTTTCATACTGCCCCCCTCATGTTATTCTACCTTCCCTCATATTATTCTGCCTCCCCTCCTATTATTCTGCCTCCCCTCCTGTCACACTGCCCCTCCTGTCACACTGCCTCCCCCACATGTCAAACTGCTCCCCCTTCTGTCATATTGCTCCCCATATTGGTACCCTTTGCCCCTCTCATGTCATAATGCTCCCCTCCTGTCACACTGCCCAAGTACCCTTCTTAGATGTGATGGGTACATTAGTTTTCTTTTTTAGACTGTATTTTATTTTCATCTGGTGATCTGGCCAGTAAGTCTCTAGGGGAGTGCCTAGGCACAGGACGTGAACTGATATCAAGAGTGCCTAGGCACAGGAAGTGCACTGATATCAGGAGTCCCTAGGGTCAGGAAATGTACTAATATCAGAAGTGCCTAGGCACAGGAAGTGCATTGATATTGGGAGTGCATAGGCACAGGAAATGTACTAATATCAGAACTGCCTAGGCACAGGAAGTGCACTTCTATTTTCTGGGAGGAATGTGAGAGAAAATGTAGATTTTTCAGGGAGGTGCCTAGGCACAATGACATTTTCTGGATGTTTCCCATAACGCAGCAAATCTTCCCTCTCTGAGTTCTGGATTACTTGGAGGCGGAGTCACCTACAGCTGTATTAGTTAGTGGCTGGCCTAGGCTGGGGGGAGGAGATAACATGTGTGTCTCAGATCCTGGGATTTTTGATCCCGCCCACTCACCAGTAATATAAATATAGGGGAAGAGCGAGTTCAGGCCCTTTGGTCATGTACTACTGTGCTTTGCAGTCCATTGGAGGCACCAGGGTTATGGAGAACACCCAAGCATGGGAAACACAGAGATGGACTTCTACCTTGCAGAGGTATGCCTGGGCAGTAGGGATGAGCTCATTGTTTGAGTTGAACACATGTTCGACACGAACACCAGCTGTTCGCCCATTCAGCAAAGCCAGAACTCTGTGGGCCGTTCGCATCATATTAGTGTGGCGCTCACGGCCCACAATGCACTGCGCCATCGCAGTGCATTGCTGGCTCATGATTGGACAAGCATGAATTGTGACCCCGCATGCTTAGCCAATCGCAGCGCCGGCAGCGAGGAGAGCCATAATTGGCCACAGGCAATGGCCAATTATAGCTCAGGGGTAAGGATGAGCCGAACACCCCCCTGTTCAGTTCGCACCAGAACCTGCGTACAGACCTAAAATTCGTGTGAACTTTAGAACCCTATTAAAATCTATGGGACTCGAACGTTCACAATCTAAAGTGCTAATTTTAAAGGCTAGCATGCAAGTTACTGTCCTAAAAAGTGTTTGGGGACCCGGGTCCTGCCACAGGGGACATGGATCAATGCAAAAAAAGTTTTAAAAACAGCCGTTTTTTCAGGAGCAGTGATTTTAATAATGATTAAAGTGAAACAATAAAAGTGTAATATTCCTTTAAATTTCGTAGGGGGGGTTGTCTATAGTATGCCTGTGAAGGGGCGCATGTTTCCCGTGCTTAGAACTGTCCCTGCACAAAGTGTCATTTTGCAAGGAAATAAAGTATTTTAAAATCACGTGCGGCTATATTGTCGGCTCCCGTAATACAGAGAACACTCAATGAGCGCCCCCCCTCCTGAACCATACCAGGCCACATGCCCTCAACATTGGGAGGATGCTTTGGGGGTCTGTGACCCCTCAAAGCACCATGTCCCCATGTTGATGGGTACAAGGGCCTCATCCCCACAACCCTGGCAGGTGGTTGTGGGGGTCTGCGGGTGGGGGGCTTATCAGAATCTGGAAGCCCCCTTTAACAAGGGGACCCCCAGATCCCTGTTTGAAATGGTAAGGGGGTACAAAAGTACCCCTACCATTTCACAAAGAAAGTGTAAAAAATGGTTAAATAAGACAAACACACTTTTGAAAAATTCCTTTATTAAAAAAAAAAAAAAAAAAAAGATTCCAGCGGTGCTAATCCATTCTTGCTATCCAGCGATGGATTATCATATCTCCGGGGGCCAGCGATGGCTGATCTGATCCAGCGATGGGTGATTTTCAGTCCAGTGCAGTGCATGCATGCATCCGTCTTCTGTCTCCACTGCGGAGACACTGCAGGGATCCCAGCGTTGACATTTCTTATATTAGGAGCAGTGGTGGCTGGTGCTCCATTTTTTTGGGGGGGCGCAAAGAATGCCTGAACCAGCCTCCCCCCCCCCCAGCCGCTGGTCACTCGCCCGCAATAGGGCCTACAGATTGATAAATAGACAGAGAAATTAGATAAATGGACACATGGATAGATAGACAATGGGTGGGGGGATGGAAGAATGGATGGATGGATGGATGGATGGATGGATAGATAGATACTGGGTGGGAGGGAGGGATGGATGGATAGACACTGGGTGGGAGGGATGGATGGATAGATAAATAGATACCGGAGGGAGGAATGGATGGATGGATGAACACTGAGCGGGATGTATGGATGGACACTGAGTGAGCGGGATGGATGGATAGACAGTGAGTGGGATGGATGGATGGATGGATGGACAATGAGTGAGTGGGATGGATGGATGGACAGTGAGTGAGTGGGATGGATGGATGGACAGTGAGTGAGTGGGATGGATGGATTGACAGTGAGTGAGTGGGATGGATGGATTGACAGTGAGTGGGATGGATGGATGGATGGACAGTGAGTGGGATGGATGGATGGATGGACAGTGAGTGAGTGGGATGGATGGAAGGACAGTGAGTGAGTGGGATGGATGGATGGATGAACAGTGAGTGGGATGGATGGATGGACAGTGAGTGAGTGGGATGGATAGACAGTGAGTGAGTGAGTGGGATGGATGGATGGACAGTGAGTGGGATGGATGGACAGTGAGTGAGTGAGTGGGATGGATGGACAGTGAGTAAGTGAGTGGGATGGATGGACAGTGAGTGAGTGGGATGGATGGATGGATGGACAGTGAGTGGGATGGATGGATGGACAGTGAGTGAGTGGGATGGATAGACAGTGAGTGAGTGGGATGGATGGATGGATGGATGGATGGACAGTGAGTGAGTGAGATGGATGGACAGTGAGTAAGTGAGTGGGATGGATGGACAGTGAGTGAGTGGGATGGGTGGACAGTGAGTGAGTGGGATGGATGGATGGACAGTGAGTGGGATGGATGGACAGTGAGTGGGATGGATGGATAGTGAGTGAGTGGGATGCATGGACAGTGAGTGGGATGGATGGACAGTGAGGGAGTGGGATGGATGGACAGTGAGTGAGTGGAATGGATGGACAGTGAGTGAGTGAGTGGGATGGATGGACAGTGAGTGAGTGGAATGGATGGACAGTGAGTGGGATGGATGGACAGTGAGTGGGATGGATGGACAGTGAGTGGGATGGATGGATGGATGGACAGTGAGTGGGATGGATGGATGGACAGTGAGTGAGTGAGTGGGATGGATGGACAGTGAGTGGGATGGATGGATGGACACACACAGATCAGTGATGAGTGAGTGGGATGGATGGACAGTGAGTGAGTGGGATGTATGGACAGTGAGTGAGTGGGATGGATGGACAGTGAGTGAGTGGGATGGATGGATGGACAGTGAGTGAGTGGGATGGATGGATGGACAGTGAGTGAGTGAGTGGGATGGATGGATGGACACACACAGATCAGTAATGAGGACTTACAGGTCTGTTAATGAGGCTCTGTCCTGAGCAGGAATCCATGGCTAGTGATTGGCAGCTGTGACTCCTCCTTCCTTCCATACACTGGGTGTGGTCTGATCTCGGTGTGTAGTCGGTCACACAAGGGGTCGCTCTCCTTATATATACAGGATGGGCTGTGTGTTTAACAAGAGCCTCCACTGACACCGCCAAACCGAGACACGTCAACACCAGTGGAGATAATAGAAGCACTGAGGATCAGCACTTGTTAAACTCACAGCCTGTGTGAAGCCTCCCCCTCCATTCATCCTGTAGAAATAAGGAGACCGCCTTGTGTGATCCTCAGTGATTCTATCATCTCCACTGGTGTGGCTGTGCCTCGTTTGGCTGTCAGTGGAATCATTCAGCTCTGCCCCCTCCTGCGGATTTCCAGCATCTACCTTGTTGTTGTTGAGTTTCATAGAGGCAAGTGCGGGAGTTCACTCCTCCGCTCGGCGCACTGGTCTGACACAGGGAAATCCGGAAGTGACATACTAACTAGTCTGTCACTCAAAGCACATAGTATAGTAATCCTATGGGCACCGGGCGGATGCAGATCGGCACTTTTCATTGCGCCACAAGGCGGGTAAAAACCCCGCAAATGAAGCACCACGTCTGCAATCTTGTGATTGCATTGACGTGGCGCTTCACATAGTGCGGTGTGTCCGGCGCTCCAACACAGTGCACTTAAGCACTTTTTTTCACATTTTTTTTGTGACTGACTGCATGGAGGGGGGCAGCGCCCGGGCGCCCCCTATGGACGAGCCGCCACTGATTAGGAGGGTGTGGCCACCCGTCACCTGACTCCGCCCCCTCTGACGCTGGTGAGGGAAGCCATGGAGTTCCCCAGTGACGTATGGGTGACCCCGCCCCCCTCTGATGTAACGGAAAGCTGCGTTACATCAGAGGGGGTCAGGTGATGGGTGGCCCTGCCCTCCTAATATAAGAAATGTCAGCGCTGGGATCCCCGCAGTGTCTCCTCAGTGGAGACAGAAGACGGATGCATACATGGACAGCGCTGGACTGAAAATCACCCGACACTGGATCAGATCAGCCATCGCTGGACCCCGGAGAGATGATCATCCATCGCTGAATAGCAAGAGTGGATTACCACCGCTGGAATATTTTTTTTATTTTTAATACAGGAATTTTTCAAAAGGGTGTTTGTCTTATTTAACCATTTTTTACACTTTCTTTGTGAAATGGTAGGGGAACTTTTGTACCCCCTTACCATTTCAAACAGGGGGGGCTGGGATCTGGGGGTCCCCTTGTTAAAGGGGGCTTGCAGATTCTGATAAGGCCCCCGCCCGCAGACCCCCTCAACCACCGGTCAGGGTTGTGGGGATGAGGCCCTTGTATCCATCAACATGGGGACATGGTGCTTTGAGGGGTCACAGACCCCCAAAGCATCCTCCCAATGTTGAGGGCATGTGGCCTGGTACGGTTCAGGAGGGGGGCGCTCTCTCGTCCCCCCTCTTTTCTTGAGGCCTGCCAGGTTGCGCACTGGGATAAAGGGTCTGGTATTGATATTTAGGGGGACCCCACGTAAAAAAAAAATTAAATTTGACGCAGGGTTTCTCTTAATATCCATACCAGACCTGAAGGGCCTGGTAATTGAATTTAGGAGAACCCCACGCTTTTTTTTTAATCAATGAATGAATTGTCCACTCCCTAATACAGAGAACACTCATTGAGTGTTCTCTGTATTACGGGAGCCGGCAATTGAAAGTGATTTTAAAAGCCTTTATTTCCTTGCGAAATAACACTTTGTGCAGGGACAGTTCTAAGCACGGGAAATATGTGCCCCTTCACAGGCATACTATAGACACCCCCCCCCCCCCCCCCCAGGTATGAAATTTAAAGGAATATTACACTTTTATTGTTTCACTTTAATCATTATTAAAAATCACTGCTCCTGAAAAAACTGCAGTTTTTAAAACTTTTTTTTGCATTGATCCACGTCCCCTGGGGCAGGACCCGGGTCCCCAAACACTTTTTAGGACAGTAACCTGCATATTAGCCTTTAAAATTAGCACTTTAGATTTCTTCCATAGACTTTTATTGGGTGTTCCGGCTTTTCAAATTTGCCGCGAACAGCCCAAATTGTTCACTGTTCGTTGAACAGGCCAACAGGCAATGTTCGAGTTGAACATGAGTATGACTCAAACTCAAAGCTCATCCCTACTCAGGGGGTTTAGTACACGCCCCACACTATATAAGGCCACCAGCGCTGTGGCCTTGTGTAGTGTGTTGCGGCTTTCAGGGAGAGAGCAGGATAGGCAGGGACAGTGTGTTCTTTTCTTGTGAACCTAGCGCTGTTAAAGTGGGTGTTGTGTGCCTCCAGCACAGTATACACCTGAAGCTACCCTTTATTACTGGTCTTCTGTAATACAGGCATCTGCAATAGTGATGGACGAACTTCCGACGCGACGTTTCGCAAACGCGACCGATAGTTT
This sequence comes from Lithobates pipiens, assembly GCF_037356315.1. Classification (NCBI taxonomy): domain Eukaryota; kingdom Metazoa; phylum Chordata; class Amphibia; order Anura; family Ranidae; genus Lithobates; species Lithobates pipiens. The sequence continues at coordinate 3,442,128 of NW_027507746.1, forward strand.
GCGAACCGTAATGTTCGCAGCGGGCCCCATTGACTTCAATGGGAGGCGAACTTTGCAAACCTACAGGTCAAATTTGCAGCCACAAAATAATTAATAGCTGTGCAAACATAGTCTCACCACATGGCCAATGACATAACACATGTATGAGGTGAATTTGGGATCGACAACTACAAGCATTCTTTTTTTATATGGGAAATTGTTGTGACAATTCAGGACTGTGGAGCGCATGAAGGCAATGGAGGAGAGGGAAGGTCAGGGTAGGCAAAGAAGAGGGTGCAGGAGATGATCACCAGCAGCGGGACATACAGCAATGACACCTGCATCGTGATAGAGTGATCTGACACCAGCACCGTGATAGACAGCACTGACATCAGCAGCGCGACATACAGCAATGACACCTGCACCATGATAGAGTGATCTGACACCAGCACCGTGATAGAGAGCACTGACATCAGCAGCGTGACATAAAGCACTGACACCAGCACCGTGATATACAGCACTGACACCAGCACCGTGATAGAGAGCACTGACATCAGCAGCGTGATATACAGCAATGACACCTGCACCGTGATAGAGTGATCTGACACCAGCACCGTGATAGAGAGCACTGACATCAGCAGAGTGACATAAAGCACTGAAATCAGCACCGTGATATACAGCACTGACACCAGCACCGTGATAGAGAGCACTGACATCAGCAGCATGACATAAAGCACTCACACCAGCACCGTGATATAAAGCACTGACACCAGCACCGTGATATACAGCACTGACACTGGCACTGACACCGTAAGCAGCCCCAGGAGGAAGTCAGCATAGCACAGGGATGGTGGGAGCCCCTCATAATAAGCAGCCCCAGGAGGATGTCAGCATAGCACAGGGATGGTGGGAGCCCCTCACAATAAGCAGCCCCAGGAGGAAGTCAGCACAGCACAGGGATGGTGGGAGCCCCTCATAATGAGCATAGTACAGGGATGGTGGGAGCCCCTCATAATAAGCAGCCCCAGGAGGAAGTCAGCACAGCACAGGGATGGTGGGAGCCCCTCATAATAAGCAGCCCCAGGAGGAAGTCAGCACAGCACAGGGATGGTGGGAGCCCCTCATAATGAGCATAGCACAGGGATGGTGGGAGCCCCTCATAATATGCACAGCAGAGGTACAGCCCCAGGAGGAAGTCAGCACAGCACAGGGATGGTGGGAGCCCCTCATAATAAGCAGCCCCAGGAGGAAGTCAAGTATGTGCAAGTATTTTATACGTGTATTACACAACTATATACTGAAGACCAAATAGTACACTTATACCAGTCCTTAAGGACCTTTGTGGAACTAGTAGCTAGGTATTAGCAGACTGTATCTCAGTCCCTATACTGATAAAGGATTGCTGCAGCAGAAAGGCAGCAGTCAGCACCTCAACCCTATATAGTGTGGACCTATACCAGTCCTTAAGGAATAGCAGACTGTACCTCACTCAACCCTATGTACTGTAGTACCCTATACCTTACCAGTCCTTATAAGGACCTTTGTGGAACTAGTAGGTTGTGAATGATTAGCAGACTGTACATCAGTCCCTATACTGATAAAGGACTACTGCAGCAGAAGGGCAGCAGTCAGCAGTAGTGCACCTCAACCCTATATATTGTGGACCTATACCAGTCCTTAAGGAATAGCAGACTGTACCTCACTCAACCCTATGTACTGTAGTACCCTATACCTTACCAGTCCTTATAAGGACCTTTGTGGAACTAGTAGGTTGTGAATGATTAGCAGACTGTACCTCAGTCCCTATACTGATAAAGGACTACTGCAGCAGAAGGGCAGCAGTCAAGTATAATATTCTTTCTATATTTGGAAGAAAGAATATTATACGTGTACAAGCCTATTACCATACCAGTCATGAAAAGAACCTTTGTGGACCTAATAGTAACAGCTACTGATTAAACTGACTGTCCCTCACTGCCACACGCAGCTTCCTACCTGTCCCTATTTAAACTGACAAAACACAGGCTCCTGCAACAAGAACTTGAATAGCACTCAAAACTATATCCTGTACTACTTTACCATACCAGTCCTGAAAAGGACTTTTGTGGACCTAATAGTAACAGCTGATGATTAAACTGACTGTCCCTGCTGCACACAGCATCCTGTCCCTCTCTCTACACTGACAAAAGACAGGCTGCTGCAACAATCACTAGCACAGCAGTGCCTCAAACCTATATCCTGAACTACACCTAACACCTATACCAGTCCTGAAAAGAACTTTTGTGGACCTAATAGCTAGCGATTTGGGTCAATGCAGTCTCTCCCTGCTCCACACAGCAACCTCTCCCTATAGTGACATATGAAAGAATGTAAAATGGCCGCCGGATCGGGTCTATTTATAAGTTAGGGGGAATGTCCAAGTGTCCATGTGCTGTAATGTCTCAATTGGCTGTCCTGTACCCCATGATGGATGTGTCATCATAGGTCAAAGTTCTTTTACACAGTAAACACGGAAGTCCGCTGGGCGAACGGCGGCAATAGTCCGCCGATCGGGCGGACCGCAAACAGCTGAAATTATCCGCGAAACGACCGCTGGGCGAACCATTCGGCCATCCCTAATCTGCAACAGTTAAAGTGGGTGTTGTGTGCCTCCAGCACAATATACACCTGAAGCTACCCTTTATTACTGGTGTTCTGTAATACAGGCATCTGCAGCAGTTAAAGTGGGTGTTGTGTGCCTTATACACAGTATACACCTGAAGCTACCCTTTATTATTGGTGTTCTGTAATACAGGCATCTGCAGCAGTTAAAGTGGGTGTTGTGTGCCTCCAGCACAGTATACACCTGAAGATATCCCTTATTGCTGGTGTTCTGTAATACAGGCACCTGCAGCATTTACAGTGGGTGTTGTGTGCCTCCTGCACAGTATACACCTGAAGCTACCCCTCATTGCTAGTGTTGTTCTGTTTCTGTAACACAGGCAGGCAGCTGCAGTAATTACAGTCAGTGTAATGTATCATCTGCTCAGTTTGCACCTAAAGCTACCCAATTGCTGGTTTTCCCATCTCCCTGCAGGCCATTACTATGTCTGGAAGGCCAACAAGGAAAGGCAGACAGTCACGAGTCAATAAAAGAGGGCAAGCAGGCTCTGTGTCTAGAGACAACTGTGCTGGTCGTGGATGCGGTGCATCGTCATCAGCACGTGGCCATGGGACGCGCTTGTCCTTATTTTCGGCAGCTGGACGTGTTGAGCCGCATCATGCCGAAGACTTGGTAGAGTGTATGACCAAGCCCTCTTCATCCTCCTCATCCTCTCTCACCCAGGCGCAGGGTACTAACAAAGCAGCTGCCAATGCATCCTCTTCCCTCATCTTAATGTCATCATTAGTGACTCCTTCCCTAGACCACGTCCTCCTGAGGAGTCCCCTGAACTCTTTGAGCACGGTGTTGGGTACATGCTCCAGGAGGTTGTCCAGCGTTTTGAAGGCTCTGATGATGATACCCAGCTAGAGAAAGGCAGTAACGCAAGCGCAGAGGGAGGGGATGCTCAAGAAGGACAGCAATCTGGCAGTCATGTTCCACCAGCTACAGCATACTGCCAGGTTTGCTCCAGTGATAAAGAGGGAGGGGGTAATGAAGTCACTGGCTCCACATGGGTACCTGATAGGAGAGAGGAGGAGGAGGCACATTTCCAATGAGGCAGGATGTCCTCCGGGGGCCATCTTAGGGGCAGCACACTGACTGAATCACACCGCATAGCTCTACCTGTACAGGGCACTGCCTGCGTTATTCCAAAAGTTATTTGGTGTGGGCTTTTTTTGAGACGAGTGCATCAGATCGCACTGCTGCCATTTGCAACATATGTCTCAAGCGTATCTTGCGTGGCCAAAACATCAGCCGCTTGGGCAACACATGCTTGACCAGACATATCTTGACCTGCCATGCAGCTAGTTGGGAAGCGTACCTTAAAGACTCACGTCCGATTGTAGCAGGCAAATTTCCCTGCCCCAGCTGCTGGACCATCGAAAAAAGTTCACTCCCAGCCATCCACATGCCCAGCAGTTGAATGCTAGTTTGGCTAAGTTGCTAGCACTTCAACTGCTGCCTTTTCAGTTGGTAGACTTGGCCCCCTTCCGTGAGTTTGTGCAATGTGCGGTTCCTCAGTGGCAGGTCCCCAAACGCCACTTTTTCTCACGGAAGGCGATTCCGGCTCTCTACCAGCATGTGGAAGGCAATGTCCATGCCTCGCCGGACAGGGCGGTCAGCAGTAAGGTGCATATTACTGCTGACTCATGGTCCAGCAGGCATGGACAGGAAAGTTACCTATCTTTCACGGCCCATTGGGTCAATCTTCTGGCAGCTGGGAAGGATGCAGAACAAGGTGCAGTAGTGTTGGAGGTTGTTCCGCCACCACACCTCCAAAATGCTACTACTGGTTGTGACACACCTCTCTCCTCCACCCCTCCTCTTCTTCTTCCTCCATGGCATCTTCCAGTGCTTTGTCCTCAGAACTAGCGGTGCTCCATAGGCATTCAAGGGGCTATGCAGGTAAGCAGGCAAAAATATGCCATGCCGTGCTTGTGCTGGTTTATTTGGGGGACAGGAGGCACACTGGGGCAGATATTTTGTCAGCTTTGCAGAGGCAGGCCGAGAGGTGTTTGACGCCATGCCAGCTTAAGCCAGGAATGGTGGTTTGTGACAATGGCACCAACTCGTCTCCGCCCTCTGACAGGCACAACTGACCCATGTGCCCTGTGAGGCTCATGTGCTTAACCTGGTGGTACTGTGGTTCTTGGGCAGGTACAGGATGTCCTGAAGCAGGCCAGGAAAGTTTGTGTGCATTTCCGCTGATCATTTGATGGCAGTCCTCGGCTGGCTGAGCTCCAAAAGGAGTTGAACCTGCCCAAGAATCTTCTTATATGTGACATGCCCACCAGGTGGAACTCAACGTTGGCCAGGCCAGGAAAGTCTGTGTGCATTTCCGCCGATCATTTAATGCCTGTGCTCAGCTGGCTGAGCTCCAAAAGGAGTTGAACCTGCCCAAGAACCGCCTTATATGTGACATGCCCACCAGATGGAACTCAACATTGACCATGCTGCAGTGGTTGCACACGCAGCAGAGGGCCATCAATGAGTACCTGTGTGACTATGGCACCAGGACAGGGTCAGGGGAGCTTGTTTTTTTTCACCACACTAGTGGGGCATGATCAGGGATGCATGCACTGTCCTGTCACCATTTGAGGAGGCCACAAGGATGGTGAGCAGTGACAGTGCATGCATCAGTGACACTGTACCTCTTGTCCACCTGTTGGAGCATACGTTGTGTGAAATAATGAATAGGGCACTTAAGGCAGAACAGAGGCAGGAAGAGGAGGACTTCCTTGCCTCTCAAGGCCCCCTTTATCCAGACAGTGTTCCTGCTGTCCCACCCATCACACAGTAAGAGGATGAGGAGGAGGAGGAGGAGGCTTGTGTCAGCATGGAGGTGGAGCTTGGCACTCAGTATCAGCAGTCTTTTAGGGAAGATTTACAGTCCCACAAAACCTGTGGACTTGTACGTGGCTGGGAGGAGGTGACTGTGGATCATGTTGTCCTTAATGACCCAGAGGACTCTGGACCGAATGCCACAGCTAACCTACGCTGCATGGCCTCCCTGATCCTGCAAAGCCTGGTGAGGTAGGTGTGTCTAAAGCCGCGTACACACGTAGCCGTCTGTCCGACGTACTTAGTCTGGCGGACTTTCCGCCAGACTGTCCTGGCCGGCCGGGTAGCCGGGTAGCGTGCTCGGACAAGGGTCTGTTGTGGACTTTGGGGGGGACCCCCACGCTGATTTTTTTCGGCGTTGGGGTTCCCCCTTAAGTCCATACCAGGCGGCGGGGCCAGCGACATCTCCTTCGTGGGCCCCGCCTACCTGGAGACCCGCTCGAAATGAGCGGACTTTTCTCCGGGCGGGAAAAGTCCGTTCATTTCAAAAGTACGGCGGACTGGCATACACACGGCCGGATTGTCCGCCGAAATGCGAGTCCGGCGGGAAGATTGGAGTGTAAAACTACATTCTAAGTCCTCTGTACTTTCGGGTCAAAAAAGTATGCCGGAGGCTACACACGGGGGGATTGTTTGGCGGACTTGAGTTTGCCGGACTTTTCCACCCGCTTGTTTGATCGTTAGGGGTAGTACTACATACAGTCATAATGTCTGAGCCCAGTGTGATGGTGGCTGTAATGAACTGAGGAATACGCATAGGTCTATGAGCTGTTGAGGGTATACACAAAGGATAAGGGAACATAGGAGGGTAACGTAAAAAAGAGAAACAATACTGAAATAACAAAAATAACAGAGTTGGGTGGAGTAATCACCCAGTAACCATAACTGACTTCACCTTTTTCTACATGAGGTTCGTCACTCATATAGGGTTCCCAGAGAGTGCACGCACCCCCTGGAATGGTCTTGTTTAACACCTCGGGGAGGGGGGAGGGAAAAAATAGGAGGGGGTGAGAAAGGCCAAGGAGTGACTCTCAGGAAGGGAGTGGAGGGGTGAGAGGTGGGGAAGGGAGGGTGGAGGGGGACATAGCAGAAAGGCGCCAGGACACTAGGACGTGTCTATAGTGGCATCCAATAGCCAGCATGTGAACTGACAGGGCTAAATAAAAGTTGGTAAGAGAAATAAACAAACATGCAAAAACAATAACTAGCTTTGCATTGCTGTACCAAAGTCTAGCTAGTAATAGTTATAAAGGTTATGTCGCAGCAGCAGCCACTGCAGATGGTAGCCGACAGATGAGGTACAAACAAAAATTACCCAATCCCAGCACGTTCAATGCGGTCCAGGAGGAGCAGGAACAGGTCAGCGGATCTCTGTTTGATGGGGATGTGTTGTCGGGCGGCTGCATTTGTACGCCAGCTTTTCAGGACTCAGCTGATGTTTGATGGAGGCCCGAGGGTCAGTCGCAGATCCCGAGGGGGGGTTCCTTGCCAAGGGGTCTTGTTCCGTATCCATTTCTGTTGGATGGTTGAGATAATGTTCCGCTTCAGCAGGGGATGTGAAGGTGTGGCGTGAGCCAGTCGGAGAAGTGATGTGGAGAACTGCTGGGTATGCCAAAGTGAATTTAACATGGTTGTTAAATAGTGTTGCGCAGATTGGCAAAAAGGCTTTGCGTTGTTTCATGACCTCAACTGAGTAGTCTGCAAATAGTAGCAAATTAATACCGTCAATGGTGAGGGATCGTTGGCTGCAGAATTTCTGTAAAATGGTGGTCTTGTCCACATAGTTCAGGTATCTGACAATGACGGCTCTGGGCTTGGTACGCTGGTCATTGCATTGGCCTATGCGGTGAGCGCATTCAATAACGCACGGAGTACGGAGACCTAGCTGTGCAGGAATGCTAAAGCGCAAAGGTCTGTGAGTTGCATATAAGTAAATGATTCAGGCAATCCCACGATCCGCAGGTTGTTCCTCCTCAAACTATTTTCTAAATCATCTAATTTGTCCCACAAGTCCCTGTTGGAGTGAGTGAAGCGTGCTATGGCAGCAGCATGTGCAGTAGTGTCATCCTCCATTATGGATAACCTCTCCTCAGCATGTGTAATGTGCTGAGCCTGCAGCTGGATTTCAGCCTGAAATTGCTCCAGGGCTTTCTGGAGAGCATAGTCTATTGTGGAGGTTAGTGTGGGTGTCAGGAGAGAGACCACTGCCTGAGCTATGTCGGCAGATGAAGCACATTGTGTCCAAATATATTCAGAACTGATTTAGACAAACTGAAAAAACAAACATATAAATAAAAGAAAATGCAGCGCTATGTGATATTAACCTTACTAGTGCGACAATAAATACCACAAATTGAGGCCGTGACACTTACATCCAAGTTATGAGAAAAAAACAATATATGAATAATAAAAAACAAAACATCTTTGTGTCGAGCAAGTTTACAGTGAAAAAAATAATATCAAAGTATCATCAAATATCAAAAAAAGTCTCAATTTTCAGCAAGTCCAGATTGAAAAGGGTATATGCTGAAAAAATATATTGAACAAAAATATATCTAATAATGTCCCATAAGTGGCTCTTGTGATGATGATCCAGGAAATAAGCTCAGTGACTTCACACACTTGTTCCCCTCCCCCCATGTGTGACTGCGCTCACCTCAAGGAATGTGACTGCATAATCACGTTTGGTCTACAAAAGCAGCTGAACCACCTCTGGGCTCTAAGTATAACGGGCTTTGCAGGATCCCCCCGGTGGTATAATCCAGAGATGTTGTCTTCAATTTAAAGTAAGAAAGAGGCAGGATAGTGCATTATCATTTGAGTATAAATTTATTGTAGGTAAAAAACATCATCAGGGTCCTCACATTTCACAGGTGCTTCCAGCGCACCTGTCATGGTCGGTCCCGAGTCCCTGCAGCCCGTGGAAGACTTACCCACAATGTCGGTCCGTTGAGCGCTGATGGGTCTTCCCGGGCGCGCGTTGGCGCGAGCGGACGCACGCGGGTGCGAGCTGGTACGTTCGGGCGCACGCGGGTGCGCAGAGTTGTAGACGTACGCACGCGAGTGCGAGCTGGTACGATCGGGCGCACGCGGGTGCGCAGAGTTGCGGACGTGCGCACGCGGGTGCGCGGGGCCACGGTCGGTTGCACGGTTTGACGTGGGCACGAACTGACGTGCCGTGCGACCGTCTTTGGCGCCCAGAAGGCTTCTTAAGTGATTCACTCTAGGGGCTCGTTGCTGTCCTGTCTACAGCGTTCCTGAGAGTTGCTCTGTTTGCCTGATTGTTCCTGTCTCTGTTTACCTCGGCTTGTTCCTGATTATCCTGCCTGCTGCCTGCCCTGACCTTCGGACCTCCTGACTACTCTTCTGCCTTATCCTTCGGTACCTCTGCTGCCAGCCCGTTGACGACCCGGCTTGTGACCACTTCGCTTCTGCCTGCTGTTCCACTTCGTGTTGGTGCCCACCTGCTTGCTTCCAGCTGCTGACGTCTTACCGTTCCTGAGTCACCTGACTTCGTCCTTCGCTGTCTACGCCAGTTCCTGACCAAGGCCCACCTTCACGGACTTGGCACTTGTGCCCTCTGCCCTCCAGAACCCCTGTTCTCACCTTCAGGGGGTCTCGAGCCAGAGGCTTACGAGAGGCCGCTCCCTGCACTCCGGGCTCCTACCACCAGGTACGTGACAGTACAGGACAGCCATGTCCGAGCCCACGCAGGGAGCGTCTCCAATGGACGAACTTTGCCACCATCTCGCAGGCCTCACTCAAGCGGTGAAAAGCTTACAGGAAGGCTACAGTCAACTGGAGGAACGGGTTCAGGCCCTATCCGCTTCCTCTCCTGCTTCCTCCGGATCTCCTGCTACTCCTGCTGTAGTAATGCTGCCACCCGAACCCAGGGTGCCTACACCCGAGAGATTTTCCGGAGATCGAGGGAAATTCCGGTCTTTCAGGAACTCTTGCGAACTGTTCTTTGCCCTACAGCCAAGGACTTTCTCCCTCGAGGCCACTAAGGTGGGCTATGTGATCTCTTTGCTGACCGGTGAACCTCAGTCTTGGGCCCACCGTCTTCTTGAAAGAAAAGATCGCTCCCTCGAAACCCTGGACACCTTCTTCCAGGCCATGTCGCGGTTGTACGAGGACCCACAGTTAACCGCCACCGCTGAAGCAGCTCTGCACTCGCTGCAGCAAGGCCGTCGGCCTGTAGAGGACTACGTGTCGGAGTTCCGACGCTGGAGCTCTGACACGGACTGGAATAATGCAGCATTACGTTACCAGTTCCGGATGGGCCTATCGGAACCATTAAAAGATGAGCTCGCCCGAGTAGGCATCCCAGAGACTCTAGAAGCCCTAATAGATCTGGCAATCCAAATTGACAGACGGCTGAGGGAACGCCGTCTGGAGCGGTCTACAACCACATCTCGTCCGGTCTGGATGCTTCCACGAGTCCCCAGCTCTCCTCATCTCATCCCTCCTGCTACCACCACGACCAGTCAAGACCTCCCTGAGCCCATGCAGCTGGGTTTACTCCGGCCTTCTTTAACGCCTGAAGAACGCCAGCGCCGTCGGGAAGGAAACCTCTGTCTCTACTGTGGTGGGTCTGGACATTTTGTGCGCAATTGCCCTGCTAAGCTCCGTAAGTCCCTCCTTGTTTCTCCTGCCCTCACATTAGACTGTCCTAGTGCTGCTTCCCATTTGACTGTGTCCATTTCTTTGCAGCTACCAGGAGGGAACGTCCAGACCAACGCCATTATTGACTCCGGTGCTTGCAGTGGCTTTATGGATTCAACCTTTGCCTCTAAACATAATATACCACTTCGGCCCAGGGCAAGGGGTCTTTCTATACACCTGGCCGATGGTTCCACTCTCAAGTCCGGACCTGTTACCCAACAGACTCAACCCCTGTTAACTACAATTGCTGGAGCCCATCAAGAATTACTCTGCCTGGACATTATCACCTCTCCCCTCTTCCCTATCATTCTCGGCATGCCCTGGCTGAGGGCACATAACCCCTATGTTGACTGGACCACTGGGGAGCTGAGATTTCCTTCTCCTTACTGCCTCCAACACTGCCTTCCGGGAACCGACCAGGCCTCTTCTTCTTCCTTGTTCTGTCTGGAAGCTGACGAAGAAACCCGCCAAGTTGTACCCACTGCCTACCACGATTTCCTAGACGTATTTAGCAAGAAGGGTGCAGAGACCTTACCCCCTCACAGGCCATACGACTGCCCCATTGAGTTACTTCCTGGGGCAGAAATTCCTTTTGGGAGGATCTTCCCGCTGTCTGAAACTGAGTTGGTGACTCTGAAGTCTTATTTGGACGATAACCTCAGGAAGGGATTTATCCGTCCCTCCACTTCTCCGGCAGGGGCAGGGATCTTTTTCGTGGAAAAAAAGGATCAGACCCTGCGCCCTTGCATTGACTACCGGGCCCTTAATAAAATAACGATCAAAAACCGTTACCCCCTACCACTCGTACCGGAGCTTTTTCAGAGACTGGGATCAGCAGCAGTATTTTCAAAACTGGATCTCCGGGGGGCTTACAATCTGGTCCGCATCCGTGATGGTGATGAGTGGAAGACGGCTTTTCGTACTCGCTTCGGGCACTTCGAGTACCTTGTCATGCCTTTTGGATTATGCAACGCTCCCGCCACGTTCCAACATTTTATTAACGACATTTTCAAGGATTACCTAGACCTGTTCGTCATCACTTACTTGGACGATATCCTGATCTTCTCCTCCTCTCTGGCAGAGCACCGGGAGCATGTCAGGAAGGTGCTATCCCGACTTCGTCTGCATGGGTTATACGCCAAGCCGGAGAAATGTACCTTTGAGCAATCTAGCATTCAATTCCTGGGGTTGATAATCTCTGTAGATGGCATCAAGATGGACCCTCAGAAGGTTTCCGCTATCCAGGATTGGCCCGCTCCCACTGACAGAAAAGGCGTCCAGCGTTTCATAGGATTCGCAAATTTCTATAGGAAATTTATCAAGGGGTTCTCTACTATCATTGCCCCCATCACCAGACTGACCAGGCAGGGTCTAAAATTCCAATGGTCTCCAGAAGCTCAGAAAGCCTTCTCCACCCTGAAGGACTTATTCGTGTCAGCTACCATCCTCAAACACCCTGATCCAACCCGGCCCTATATTTTAGAGGTTGATGCCTCTGAGATCGCGGTTGGGGCAATTCTCTCCCAGAGACATGGTCCTAGGGCCCGCTTACACCCGGTGGCATTTTTCTCCCGCAAATTAACGGAGGCAGAAGCAAACTATGATGTCGGAGATCGAGAGCTATTGGCCATTAAAGCGGCTCTCGAGGAATGGCGTTACCTACTGGAGGGAGCTACGCATCCAATCCTCATCTATACGGATCACAGGAACCTGGAATACTTGAAATCCGCTAAGAGGTTGAAACCACGCCAAGCCAGATGGGCTCTTTTCTTTTCCAGGTTCCTGTTCCACATAACGTATCGTCCGGGTTCCAAGAACACCAAACCGGACGCCCTGTCCCGAATGTACAATGAACCAGAGACTACTCCACACCCGGATACCATCTTGGCCTCAGGGAACTTTCTTTTTCTTCAGGCCGATTTATTGTCCCTGATCAAACAAGCCTCCGTGGGTGCCACTCCTCCGCCAAATGTCACGCTTCTGACCCAAGACGAACTTCTCTGGCATGAAGATAAAATTTTTGTCCCCCAGGAAGCTCGGGTATCAGTCCTCAGTGCATGTCATGACCACCCGTTGGCCGGTCATTTCGGCGCCTTCAAGACTACCGAGTTGGTCAAGCGCTCCTTTTGGTGGCCCCAGCTGAGAGCCGATTGCAAGAGGTATGTGGAAGCTTGTGTCATTTGCACCCGTAATAAGAACAGCAAGTCCAGGGCCTGGGGTCTGATGAAGCCATTACCTGTTCCAGAGAGGCCCTGGCGAATGATTTCGATGGATTTCATCGTAGAACTTCCTCCATCAGAAGGTCACTCCACTATCTTCGTGGTGGTGGATAGGCTAACGAAGATGGCCCACTTCCTGCCAATGAAGGGCACCCCGTCTGCTGCAGAGACCGCTGAGGTTTTTATTAAGGAAATCGTAAGGCTGCACGGTGTTCCCGCGAATATTATCTCGGATCGGGGTGTGCAGTTCACATCCAAGTTTTGGAGAGCTCTCTGCAGGGCTTTAAAGATTGACCTCTGTCTTTCATCAGCCTACCACCCGCAGACCAACGGGCAAACAGAACGGACAAACCAGACGTTAGAGCAATACTTACGCTGCTTTTCGTCCTTCTCCCAGGACGACTGGACTTCCTTGCTCCCGTTAGCGAAGTTCGCTTACAACAATTCCATCCATTCTGCCATAAGTCAGTCTCCATTCTTTGCTAATTACGGCTTCCACCCTTCATTCTTGTCCCAAGACCTGCCTGAAAGCCCGGTACCTGCTGTCCAGGAGAGTATCAACTTCTTTAGTGCCAATAATAAGCTTCTGCAGGAGACCTTGGCGAAAACTCAAAAACGTAATAAGGAAATCTTTGACAGGAAAAGAAGGGGGGAGCTTGAACTTAAAATTGGAGACCAGGTGTGGCTCTCCACACTAAACCTGAAGATGGCCTGCCCTACCAAGAAGTTGGGACCAAGGTTTGTGGGTCCCTTCCCTATTATTAGAAGAATTAACGAGGTAACTTTTGAGCTGAAATTGCCTGAGTCTTTCCGGATTCACCCCGTGTTCCATGTGGCGTTACTCAAGCCAGCCGTTCCAGACCCCTTTGTCAGCCGGAGGATTGTCCCACCGGAACCTGTGGTCGTCGACGGTGAAATCGAATACGAGGTGGAGTCTATCCTGGACTGCAGGCGTAGACGGAATCAAGTCCAGTTCCTGGTAAAATGGAAGGGGTATGGACCCGAGGAGAATTCTTGGGAACCTGAATCCAACCTTCATGCCGAAAGATTGATTCTCGCCTTCAGAAGGGCCCATCCTGATAGAATAGCCCAATTGGGCATCCGGAGGCTGCCCCTCGGGGGGGGGCAATGTCATGGTCGGTCCCGAGTCCCTGCAGCCCGTGGAAGACTTACCCACAATGTCGGTCCGTTGAGCGCTGATGGGTCTTCCCGGGCGCGCGTTGGCGCGAGCGGACGCACGCGGGTGCGAGCTGGTACGTTCGGGCGCACGCGGGTGCGCAGAGTTGTAGACGTACGCACGCGAGTGCGAGCTGGTACGATCGGGCGCACGCGGGTGCGCAGAGTTGCGGACGTGCGCACGCGGGTGCGCGGGGCCACGGTCGGTTGCACGGTTTGACGTGGGCACGAACTGACGTGCCGTGCGACCGTCTTTGGCGCCCAGAAGGCTTCTTAAGTGATTCACTCTAGGGGCTCGTTGCTGTCCTGTCTACAGCGTTCCTGAGAGTTGCTCTGTTTGCCTGATTGTTCCTGTCTCTGTTTACCTCGGCTTGTTCCTGATTATCCTGCCTGCTGCCTGCCCTGACCTTCGGACCTCCTGACTACTCTTCTGCCTTATCCTTCGGTACCTCTGCTGCCAGCCCGTTGACGACCCGGCTTGTGACCACTTCGCTTCTGCCTGCTGTTCCACTTCGTGTTGGTGCCCACCTGCTTGCTTCCAGCTGCTGACGTCTTACCGTTCCTGAGTCACCTGACTTCGTCCTTCGCTGTCTACGCCAGTTCCTGACCAAGGCCCACCTTCACGGACTTGGCACTTGTGCCCTCTGCCCTCCAGAACCCCTGTTCTCACCTTCAGGGGGTCTCGAGCCAGAGGCTTACGAGAGGCCGCTCCCTGCACTCCGGGCTCCTACCACCAGGTACGTGACAGCACCAAACTATAGAAAACATTCAGTATAAAAATCCTCTCCAAACGACTTGTAAACTTGTGTGTATCAGCAGCTTGCTCAGAGAGCATGTAACTGTCTCCTCCACCTCCTGGCTCCTCCCCTACACGTGACGACACAGAACTAATCATGTGTCTTCCTCAGGGGGATCCCCTACAATAAATTTATACTCAAACGATAATGCACTATCCAGCCTATTTCTTACTTTAAATTGAGGACAATATCTCTGGATTATATCACAAGGGGGGGGGGAGCACGTGTGTGAAGTCACTGATCTTATTACCTGGATCATCATCACGAGAGTCACCTTATGAGACATTATTATATATATTTTTTCAATATATATATTTTTTTTTCTCAAACAAGTTTACTAGAACACAAAGCAAAGAAAAACAGTACATTTCACAAAGATACAACGCCAACTGTCATAGATTCTGAATACAATATATACAGTGGTTCATTCAGCACTGGCAGCGCTCAGTACACATTAGAATGGGATACAGGTTATCTTTAGCCCTGAGCACCTCCTGTACACATTACAGCCATACGTTCTGGTCCCTACTCCAGAAGAATAAATGTATCAGTCCCAACAAAGCATATTAGAGCAACAGTCTATTCAGCACAAGGTCTAAAGGAGAGAGGCCGGGGGTATCCAGCCAGGGTGACCACAATTTAGCAAACTTTTCTAGATGCCCCCTATGATGGAAGATGTATTTCTCTAACCGGATCATGTCTCCCATCTGAACCAGCCACACCTTCTACTTGGAGGGTCGGCCACCTTCCAGTGTCTAAGGATTAATTTGCAGGCCTGAAACAGAGCCCTGGCTATGGTCTGCTTCTGATTGTCCTCAATGGGGATGTCATACACAATCCCCAGTGCACAAGGCTTTGGGTCCGTTGGACCTGGAAGGCTCTATTAATTGTGGACAAGACCCCCGTCCAGAACAAATGCAGCTTCAGGCAGCGCCACAAGTGTATGAGATCTCCATGATCTCTCAGGCATCTAGGGCAGTTTGAGTCCGGTCTCACCCCCATTTTGAACAGTCTGGCCGGTATATAGTGAACTCTGAGGACAATATACAGGTAGGACAGACTCTGGGCCACATTCAGAGAGCATAGCTGTACCGCCTGCAAAGCCTCCTCCTACTGTTCTTCCTCGAAGCAGCATGAGAGAAGACTTGGAGCAATTGATCACAAGTCCTGAGTAAACGCCAAAGCGTTTGATCAGTGACATGGCCTTCCCCAAGGAGTCAGCCATGTCCCCAAGAAATAGCATATTTGCGTGAGTTTCTCAAGGATCTCTCCATGCTGGAAGCCCCTGATACGCTGGTTAGCCCTGATCAGGGCCGGCTCAATGGCAATGGTGAAGAGGAGAGGGAACAATGGGTACCCCTATATAGGTGGAATGGTAAGGATATGTGCCCTGCCTCCCATATAACCGCCTGTGGCGAGCAGTACAGCAGTTGGACCCAGAACAGGAACCCTTTGCCAAAGCCAAATTTGCCCACGATCACCCAAAGGTACAATATATTTTTTCAACATATATATTTTTCACTGTGGACTTGCTGAAAATTGAGAATTATTTTGATATATGATAATATATTGATATTAATGAATTATTTCACTGTGAACTTGCTTGACACAAAGATGTTCTTTTTTTATTACTCATATATTATTGTTTTTTTCTCATAACTTGGATGTAAGTGTTCATGGCATCGATTTGTGGTATTTATATTCACACTAGTAAGGTTAATATCTTATCTTGTCTTGTCATTTCTTTGAATGATTGTCATCTGAGACATTTTAGGGTGATTAAAACAAAGAGAATGATAATTGTGATGTATGAATAATGTGTGGAGTAGAAATGTAATTGCATTGTGAATTTGTTTCTACAATGACAATAAATCTTATCTTAATATCTCATAGCGCTGTACTTTTTTATGTATATACTTTTTTCACAGATTATGGGAGTGTGATTAATGCTAAGCTGCTGTGTATTGCTTCTTTCTCCACATTTATCTTTTTTATTTTTCAATACTACACCTTATGTTGGTTGTAATTGTAGTGGCGGGCTCCTGCAGAGCACACGCTATGCGTTTTTCAAAGTTAAAACTTTACCCAAACTACAGTTTGGTTTGGGTCTATTTGCCTAAATTTGACTTCTGTGTCAGTCTGACTGGACTGTGAGATGTTCAGCCTGGCCACAGGGGGCACTGTCTCTGGTGGCAGGCGTGGAACTATGGTCTGGTTAGGTACTTAAATTATTCTCTCTCGGAGTCAGGTCAGTGGGAATGGCCCTCTCACTGTGCCCTCTGGGAGAGGGTATTTAAGATGCAGATGTCACGTGGTTCGGGGTTCCGGCCCAGGATAATTTACGGGGAGGACTCTTTAGAAGAACACCACATACGGGTTGGTTTTATTAACAAGAGCCTGGAAGGGCTGAAGTAACTGAGAAAATCCGGTCTTGTGGATATTGCCAAGCGGGCTGAAAGATCCAGGAATCCTACAAGTGTTCTACAGCTTAGTTTCCCTATGTGTTCTGCAACAATGTCTGTAACAAAGACTGTGTTCCCGAGTAACACCTTGTTGGCTGCTAGACCTTGTGAGAGAGGGACTGTCCAACCTGAGTGTTCATCCAGCTGCAAATGGCTATTCTCTGGATGCAGTCAAAGAAAGTTCTTTAACGTTTATAGACTATGACATTGAGAGAACCTTAACTTCCTTTCCAACCCTCTGATCCCAAGTTGAAAGACTGTTCAATGATTTAAGTTTGCAAATAAAATTCATTCAAGTGGATCTATTGTCAGTCTCAAGTTACTGGGCCATCTACCATGGGACATCCCCTAGACGAGCAACAAGGAGAACAGAGGGTAACGGTAAGCCAAAAAATAACAAGCAGCTCCTTCGGGGGTTAGTGCTACATAATCTAGGTTGGTCTTCTCTAATGGTAGCTCGCAAGATTTCTATCTATCTATATTGAAAAAAAAACTCACCTGCACTAATGTGAAGGGTGAAACTTGTAGTGATGTAGTAGTGTAGTGCAGTGGTCATCAACCCTGTCCTCAGGACCCACTAACAGGCCAGGTTTGCAAGAAAAATGAAATACCTCACAGTCGATATAATTTGCTGCTCAGTGATTGCCATATTCTAATCTGCATTTTCCTCAAGGTAATACATAAAATCTGGCCTGTTAGTGGGCCCTGAGGACAGGATTGATGACCACTGGTGTAGTAGATGATTATTATTTAGTTATTATAATGTGAGTAATTTCCTGCAGCAACCCGATTCTTCCAGAGAGATGCATTTATTGAAACTTCAGACAGAACAAAGTCCATAAGATACTTGCAACAGATGACAAAATCCAAATATGACAAGGAACAGTAGCCTTCAGAGTCCCATTTGTCCTAGACAATATCTAGACCTGTGGCCTTCATCTTCATGGATAATGAAAAGACTGACTGCCAGCTTGAATTGTCCACCTGAAATACTAGTCTGACACTGGGGGGGGGGGGGTCTGAATACCCCCTCAAGTCCAATTACCATCAATGAATACTTCTTCGATGGTCCTTTATCATCTTTAAGTATGTAAACAATGTACCCTTTGATATGGCCTATACCTAGATAGACTTGTATATGATCAACACATCAAAGGGTCATCAGTTGTCCCTTTGATATGTTAAAATTGAGTTGGCAACTCAACCATTATCAACTGAATTCTGGCCTGGTCAATATGTTAATATTGTACTGTATGTGTACACATATATCCTACATAAATCGGCCAACATATTATAACAAAATGGAGATCTGGACTGCAGCACATAGGCTAGGTCTGGGACAAAGGCAGTGGTTTTGATGCACAAAATGTCCCGATGGTTAGAGGGTCACTGAGTCTTGTCCTCACGTGGTTCTTGTTAAAGTTCATAGCAGAGAATGTCTTCTCACACAATTTGTCAGGAAAGGGTTCTCCCGTTGGTGGCGCTGTTGGTCTCTTGGATCGCAGTACCAGTGTCCACCAGCGGGTGTCTTCCTACACTCAGGATCTGTAGTGGAGGGATTCACCTGTTGGATCCTTGGGCTGTAGTACCGAAGTCCGCCAGCGTGGGTTTCCTGGCAGTGTGGAGCAGACAGCACCTCCTGCATTCAGGTTTCACTTGTAGCTAATCACAGGCATACAGATAAATACCCGGTGTCCTATCATATATGGTCCCCCATCGGATAGTGTCCGCTGTGTACTGCGCATGCGCAGCACACAGCACACACAGATTCCGAAAATAGCCAAGGATGAACGGCGCATGCGTCGTGAGTCCAGGTTCTATCCCCACCAAAAAAGAGCAGATCACAGTGAGGCCAAGCCCGCGGCGAGGGGCCCTCTAATTTTCCCAACCCTATGTCCGCTTGGATGGTGGGGCTACCACCTCCACTCACGGCGCAGGCGCCGTTCATCTTCAGAGATTTTCTGAAGCTTCTTCTGCCCCGGAATACCGGCAAGCACTCACATGTTTGCCTTGGTTTTGTCCTTAAGCCCTGAACTGCTAGCCTGTGACCTGAACCTGAACCCGAGCCTCCTCATCCCCATCCCGAGCCTGTCCCTCCTGTGTTCAAGTTCCCTTTCATCCTAACCTTGGGCCCTGATTTCCATTCACCTTCCCCATCTGCTGATTCCCTGTGTATGGCCCTGGCTTGGCTAACGTTTGTTATTCTGGAACTGCCCTTGTTTATCTGCTCATCCTCTGTGTATGACCCTGGCCTGGCTTACGTTCTTGATTACAGTATTCCCCAGCTACAGTATATATTATTTGTATGTCAATGTTGGGTTTATTGTCACTGTTTGGTATTGGAGGTTTTGTGTACTTATATATATCACTCATCTTAATAAACATTTATTTACACTTTACATGCATTTTGGTTCTCTTTGCAGTCCACACAGTCTGGTCACACTTGGTTCATACAGTAAACCAAGGCCATCTCTGGCCAGAAGTGGCTGCATAGAGGGACCATCTTGGTTCTGTTTACGCTGCGGAGATGAATTTGGATGTAATTATTTATTATGCTCTGCTGGTATCAGAGAGTAGTGAAGATCTCCGCCAAACATTAAAAGAGTGGTCCAGGGATCAGCTGCTGGAGGTGATCCGTTTAGCTCACACTGTGGTTGATCAGGGCAGTACACTGTTTGAGGATGTTTGGCCTTTGATTAAGATATGTATAGAGCTGGCTCTGCCCTCTATTCCAAAGGGCCATGATGACTTCTCTCCCCCTTCAGCATTAATCAGGTTGCGTCCTTAGTGTGGCTGTTGGAAGATGACTCTGCATCCTTTTTGGAGCACTATTTGGTTTGTCACAAACAGTTGTTGAAATATTGTATAGATGAAGTTCAGTCCCTGGTCAGACTGGCCACTTTTAATATAACTGTACTTCAGGCATGGTCAGACCTGTTATGCCCAGCTTCTGTCAGTTCTCCACAACCCAGACCTGCTACTGAACACCTGCCTGCTCAGAAGTCATTTCTCCCATCACCCATGGCAACCTCAGCTACAGTCCAATATACCCTGCTCCCCACCAAGTATCAATACCCTGTTTCTACTTCCTGCACCTATCCCACCTTAAACCCACCTGCCTCTTCTCTACTACCTGAAACTTCCCCACAAAAACTTCCTCTGGCTGCTGTTCCCCCTTCCTTGCCATATCACAGCCCTTTGCTTCAGTATGCCTCACCTCCTACCTACAGTACTACAGTCACCTACAGATCTCCAGCAGTTAAGCCAAAGAAGAAACGGAAGTTCTTCCCCACTCACACGATCCTGCCAGTAACCCAGCTTGCTTCCACACCAACCAATCTGCACCAGCCCCCCTTCATTACAGGTGAACCTGATAACCCACTTAATCCAGCTTAAAGTTCCTGTGCCCCAGTCTGATGTTCCTGTGTCCATGTTCCAGTACAATGTTCCAATACCTGCCGACAAGTCTGATGCACCTGCTGTTGTTCCAGTGCCTGCTGTTCAACCTGTTGTGCCAACGCCTGTGTCCGCTGTCCAGTCTGACTTCCCAGTGCCTGCTGTCCAGTCTGACATCCCAGCACCCATGTTCCAGCCTGATGATCCTGTGCCCATGTTCTAATCTGATGTCCCGGTGTCCGCTTTCCAGTTTGATGTCCCGGTGCCTGCTTTCCAGTCTGATGTCCCGGTGCCCGCCTTTCAGTCTGATGTCCAGCTGCCCACCTTCCAGTCTGATGTCCCGGTGTCTGCCTTCCAGTCTGATGTCCCGGTGCCCACCTTCCAGTCTGATGTCCCGGTGTCTGCCTTCCAGTCTGATGTTTCTGTGTCTAGCCTGAGCTACCCCATCTGTTGCTCAGCTTGATGCCATGGATTATGGACAATTACAACTAGTTGGAGCATCAGGAGGCCGCTCCTTTGAGAAGGGGTACTGTCAGAAAAGGGTTCTCCCGTTGGTAGCACTGTTGGTCTCTTGGATCGCAGTACCAGTATCCACCAGTGGCTGTCTTACAACACCATAGTTGCCAACTGTCCAGAATTTCCCAGGACATTCCCAGGATTAGGACATTTGTCCCGAATTTATTTTGTCCCAGGAAATGTCCTGGGAAATTTGGTTTGTCCCGAGAAATTGAATTTCCCGGTTTTTTTTTTCGCCGGCCACTAGAGGTTCGCGGCCGGCGGAGACAATGTCTCTGCCAGCCGCCATTTTTAAGAAGACCAGAAGTTGGTCTACATTAGAGTACCTGTGGTGCCGCCCACCCCCGCTGCCAGTGTGTGTATGTGTAAAGTGCAGTGGGGGCGGCGCCACAGTTAAATGACTCTCTGCGCGACAATGGCGGCATGTTGGGGGCCAGTCTGTCACTGTGGATGTCGGGGCAGGGGGCCAGTCGGATGTCGGGGGCCAGTCATGGTATGATAATGTCGGGGGCCAGTCTGTGGATGGTGGGGGCCAGTCTGTGGATGTCGGGGGCCAGTCTGTGGATGTCGGGGGCCACTGGTATGTTGGGGGCCAGTCTGTGGATGTGGGGGCCAGTCTGTGGATGTCAGGGGCCAGTCTGTGGATGTCGGGGGCCAGTCTGTGGATGTGGGGGCCAGTCTGTGGATGTGGGGGCCAGTCTGTGGATGTCGGGGGCCAGTGGTATGTCGGGGGCCAGTCTGTGGATGTTGGGGGCCAGTGGTATGTCAGGGACCAGTCTGGAGATGTGGGGGCAGGTCTGTGGAGTATGTGGGGGCAGGTCTGTGGAGTATGTGGGGGCAGGTCTGTGCAGGATGTGGGGGCAGGTCTGTGGAGTATGTGGGGGCAGGTCTGTGCAGGATGTGGGGGGGCGGTCTGTGGATGTCAGAGGGGCACCAGATGTAAGTAGGGACTCCACTGATGGACACAGATGTGAGGAAGGTACCTCTGATGGGGCACCTGATGTAAGGATAGACTCCGCTTAGGACACCTGATGGCATCTGGTGGCAGGCAATGTGGCTAGTGACACGCTCAGGGCTCCCACTTATTCAGCATTATGGTGAGTTGAATGATTTAATTTCATATTACAATGTAATAATAGAAATAATGCACTTCAATCATCCTGACACCATAACAATCATGGCGCCGGGATGATTGAAGCGCCAACATCAGGTATTTGGAGTATCTTTATCTGCTGATTGTCAAACTCTGGAAAACGCATATTGCTATTGTGGTGTAGGATCGGGGGGCTGCTCTCTGTGTGAGGAGGGAGAGACATGGCAATGGGAGATGATCTCATATGTTTACATTTGAGATCATCTCCCATTGGCAGCTGCGATCACGCTGTGAACGGCCGCCTTGATTGGCCGTTCACGGCGATCTATGTTTGCCTGTCTCCGGGAGACACAGTGAGCACAAAACTTCCGCGATGCGCACCCGCGGCGGCGCGCATTGCGGAAGTAAACACAAGGATGTCCAGGGACGGCCACCCGGATGAAACCACCCGCTCTACGGCCGTCATTCGGCTATAGGGTGGGCGGGAGGTGGTTAATAAACATTTATTTACACTTTACATGCGTTTTGGTTCTCTCTTTGCAGTCCACACAGTCTGGTCACACTTGGTTCATGACACATATATGTTGGGCCAAACAAGCTCAGAATTATCTTTCATATTCGGCCTGGATGTCCACTGGAAACTGTGTAAACTGTTGGTGGCACAGGGCTTTAGAGCGAATAAAATGAATAGTCTTTACCACCGGTTTCATTTATGAGATGTTTGGCACAGAGAACTTGTTGATGATAAAATGGAGTTTAATATCTTTGCCTCCTTCTTCGATCACCTTGTTACAGATTGGGGTTGTTAATCCACTTCTCTCACCAGAAGATTTGCAATTATTAGCAATTAACGTTGCCACCTCATAGCTCGCCTTTGTGGCATTTTCATTTGACTCGCGGGATCTTGTGAAACATCTCTGTTGTGACATTAATACAGCTTCAGGTTACTTCAACTTTGCACTGTGGTGGCGCCCTGTTAGCTTGTGGTATGTGCCATGTCTCCACTGGTATTGTCTCTTGACATTAAATTCCTTATAAACAGCTGGAAGTCACTTTTCCTTCTCTTATTTGCAGTCACCATTTTAGAAAATGACCAGAAGGGGGAGGGATCATAGGAGCGCAGCGCCTGAGGTTTTGGTCTAAGTGTATTTGTCCGATACACTAATACACCGCCCAACAAGAATCCTCCTCATACCTTTGTGGATGTGTGTGGTGAGTCTAAGGATGAGCTCCAGCGTGTTATTTGGAGATATAATTAATTTTATCTTCTTTATCCCGAGAAATCCGGCCCCCACTTGTCATTTGCCTTTATCACTTCTGTGGCTTCCAAGCTTTAAATTATATGCTCTTTATTGACTTATCTTATCCCCTGAGAAATCACTGAGTGCCTCTCACTGCAAGGATGAACTCAGTCGTGTTCCCAAGTCGATGTGCCCGAGCCCGTTAGGATGCTGATCGCGCGGAGCGCCGCCATCAATCACAGGCACTGAGACACTGAGAGGTCTGAAGCTGTAGACCGGGAAATGTCTTAGTGCTTGTTATTGGCGCTGTGTGTGGTCAGCTTCCCAATGGGCTTTGGAACACGCCCCAGCAGCACCCAGCAACAAGACCCAGCTCATCTTTACAGTGAAAGGTGCTGGGGGATTTGTCAGGAGATAAGAGAATATATATATATAAAAAAGTGGGGCCATATAAAACCAGAACACGGGCCGCAACTGGCCCATGGGCCGGACTTTGGACATGCCTGAAATAGAGGAATAGTTGTCCACTTCCCCTCTTACATCGCTACCATGGACTTTGCCTTCTTTACGATCACAAACATGTTTTATATCCCTGAGTGTTTCATTTAGCTCTTATGCCGCGTACACAGGACTGGACTTTCCAGCAAACTAGGACCAACAGACTTTTGATGGACTTTCGGTGGAGTTCGGATGGACCTTCAAAATGAATGGACTTGGCCACACACGGCTGGACTAAGTCCGTTTGTTTGTAACGTGATGACGTATGACGGGAAGTTCAATAGCCAGTAGCCAATAGCTGCCCTTGCGTTGTATTTGGTCCATCGGACCAGCGCACAGACAAACGTTTTTCCGAAAGTCCATCGAAATTGAGTCAGTTGGATAGCTTTGAAACATGTTCTATTTCTAGGTCCGTCAGATTTTTTTCCCCAAAAAACATACGGATTAGCCCACACATGGAAATTCCGGTCGTGTGTACTTGGCATTAGAGTTTGGGACCATTTACTTTGATTATTTCCACTGTCCTCTTATGTGAGTGTTGAATTCTATTTCATACACTTTTGATACCTTCACCAGATTAGTATTGTTATATGCGAGGCAGGAGGAGGTATTTCCCTCACATCCTGCCCCATATATGATTTGTGATTGTTTTTATAGTGGTTCTTTCACTGTTAATTTCTTTGTAATTATTGCTATACTCTAATAAAAAATATATTGTTAAAAAAAAGCAGAATGAATGATTGGTGGGGTCTCACCTTGTTAGATTTGTCCATACATCCTCCAATCAGATTGTTCTTTCCTGACCATGAAGAGAGCTGAAAATAGCAGAAAGGTGAAGAGTCCGATCACAGAAGATTCTTGAAGAGAAAATCTGGAAACCCGGCACTGGCTGCGTCCAACTATACTATGAAGAGCAGGAGTGAGCAAAGATGTTTTCTGCCTCTGAGGTCCAGGGGTGGGAGGGGGAGGGGGATTTCCAGTAACCTAACACAACTTCACCTGTATAGACAATTCAGATGTCATTATTCTCTAACGCAACACAACACAACACTGACCATGTCCACATTCCTCATCCTGTATAATGAGCTGAACAATTCTCACCCAAAGGCTTTTTCTTATTCTATTTCCTTTAGATTTACATATAGATATATATATATATATATATATATATATATATAATTGTGCCTGATGACATACATGTTGAACGTGTTTAGATTTGACCTCATATTATATGATTTTGGTAAATTTAAAGGAAAATTGTACAAGAAAATTGTATAATGTATGGCCAGCCTAAGGGGTCTATTTATAAAAAGATCTGCAGAGCTATTCAACCAGAAAAGTGCCTGTCTATCTGTCATGGACGGGGGGCTGAGGTTGGAGGAATGAGGGATTCTGGAATCTCCATCTGTTGTATGTTCTCAGAAATAAACCAACATTCTTGCAGATTAAACATTCCTCTGTATTTCTATATTTATTGCTGAACAACTTGGATAGGATACCGGGAGCCGAGGGATACCCCAGAACACCAAACAATACCAGGAGGGCCCTTTTCATTTCTTGGAAGAGTCCCTTTAATGGTAGCTCAGGGAATGGACAGCACCGGGACACCATAAGCAATGTTCCAGGCCAGGCAAGCCTTAGTATTAGTACACCAGGGGTTAACAGCAGCAACAATCACCCAGAGCCTTCCCTCAGGTCTGTACTCACAAGTCCTTGGGTACTTGGATGCCTCCCTCCAGTGTCAGGTAGACATTTCCTTAGTGGCCTCTCTAGACTAGATCGGACAAAGTTGTCGGAAAATCTGATCGTTCAAAACGTGATGACGTTATTTCATTACGACGGGACTACGTTCAGGCTAGTAGCCAATAGCTTTGGTGTAGGAATTTGATCTGAGCATGCGTGGCACTTTGTCCGATCGGAATTCTCTACACATGATCGGACAAAGTCTGATTGGATCATGTTGTCGGAAAGTTTTATAGCCAAGCTGGAAAACTTGGTCCATCGGATATTCCGACGGAAACAGTCCAATGGAGCCCACACACGGTCGGATTATCCAACAACACGGTCCGATCGGACATTTTCAGTCGGAATGTCCGACCGTGTGTACAAGGGCTTAGACAAGCAATCACTGCTCCACTGATTACAGAACAGCCCAAAAATAACTACATTTACCTAACTAGGAGGGTGCTACATATAGATGAAGGGAATCTCCGGCCATGTGAACAAAGGAGCTGGACATCGTTCTTTTCTTTCAGCAGATCAGTGTGTGTTGGGCGATTTGATTCATGTGGATCAATTTAATAAAAGATGACCGACAATAAATGTACATCATGTTATTTTTATTAAAGTCTTATCAAAAACTGGCTTTTTTTAACTTTAACAATTTTTCTCATAAATCAGTAGGGGCACTAGTTATCCTTTACTAATTTACAGAAGGCAGTATATGGGTGCACACTTCGGATAGGTTCACATCTATACAGATTTATTTTTCCAGTGCATTTTGCTTTTTTTAACATGTGTTTTGATGTGCGTTTTGCATTTTTTTGGATAATAGGAATGTTCTTCACATTTGATGCAACTTTACACTCTCTGGCACTCAAGTCGCATGAAAGTAATGCAGGAACCTGTATGTGTCCAAAGTCACATATTAGAATTAGGGTTAAGGGCTAGGATTAAATGTTAAGGTTAGGGTTAGGGTTAGGGTTAAATGTTAGGGTTAAAGATTAGGGATAGGCATAAGGGCTTTCAAAAATTGTGTTGTTTTTCAAACAAATCTGACAGCTGTGCTCACCAGAACAATTCATGCACGGCACGATGTGAACAAGTCGCATCCTGTGAGAGCTCCGGCGGACGGCGAGACCGCAACGATTCCCACAGGGCTTTAAAACCTCAGATTTCCGCCCGTCCTCTTCTGCAACCCTGTGGGACTACAAGGTGCATGTCGTCCGGAAGGAAAAGCGGGGAAAAAGCAAATTCCAAGGCTCCCTCACCTCCTATCTGCTCAGGACCTCAGAACAGACCAGAATGACTAAAGATGTCACCCAGACCCAGCGTGTCTCCACACAGCCGGCTCCTTCTCCTGCAGCCTCTCCCTCAGCCTTCAGCTATCACAAAGAGGATTGTGAGTACCCTCCCCAGCTCAATAGGGCTGACCTAGACCTCTGAATTGAGCAAGACAGAAAACACACTGACACAGGAGATTGCAGCCCTGGTCTCCCACACAGACATTTTAGAGACAAAACATGATGAACTGTCTTTAGCACACACAGACCTCCGCAAGGATTTTGAAGCCCTGGCAGAGAGCTACTCTTTTCCGCAGTCCCAAGTTGAGGACCTTGACAACCGAAATCGAAGGAATAACCTGCGACTGAGAGGTATTCCCGAGTCGGTCACAGAGCTTACCTCAGCCACAGTCAAGCTGTTTTGATCCCTTCTCCCAGATGCCCCCACTAAAGCATTCCCCTGTGACAGGCTGCATAGAGCATTGCGCCCGAAGCCTTCAGCAGACAAACCTCCCAGGGACGTGATACTCTGCATGAAAGATTTCCCGATTAAGGAAGAAATCATTAGAGCTTCAAGGAACACCAACCATATAGAGCTTGACGGTGTTAAAATTCAAATCTACCCTGATCTCTCCCAGTCCACCTTAGACCGCAGGCGTAGAATGAAGGATGTCACCTCAGTACTGCAGGCTGCTCACATCAGATATCACTGGGGATTCCCATTCAAGCTCACAGTGCCTCATAATGTCACTACCTATACAGTCTATAACCCAAACGAAGGTAGAGATCTTCTGATCAAACTGGGGCTCTTGGAGCCGGAGGTAGCCCTCAATAACTCTACTACACCTCGCGCCAACCCTAACCCAGTCTAGGCAACACCATACCCCTGTCGGGATCGCAGATGATGGCGCCAGCTGTTCTGAGACCTCCCAACCTAACAGACATATGCCTAACTACAGCATTCATATGTCCTTTAGAAACAAATGACTGGTTCCTTCGCCTTATTTTTGACTCTACTACTGGAGCCTCATTATTATTATTATATACTTAAAGAGGAGGGACGGTTTAAAAAAAAAAAAAATTAAAGTCAGCAGCTGCAAACACTGTAGCTGCTGACTTTTAATAAGCACACTTACCGGTCCAGGGCACCCGCAATGTTGGCCGCCCGAGGCTGACCCGTCCCTTGGTCTCGGGTCCAGGCGCCGCCATTTTGGCTAAGGGAAACAGGCAGTGGAGTCTTGCGGCTTCACTGCCCGTTTCCTACTGCGCATGCGGGAATCGCGCAGCACTTTGTGAATGGGGCGCGCTGCGTTCTGGGACACACAGTTCCCAGAACACAGCGCGACCCATTACCCAGAAGACACCGCGCGGAGGAGAGAAGACCAGAAGATCTCCGCGGAGGAGGAAGAGGCAGATTAGGATGATATGCCTAGCAACAGGCATTTCTGGTAGGTTAAAAAAAAATTCCTTTTTTTTTCTGATTTTTTTCTCATTTTTAATGTATTTTTTTTTTCAGGGTGGCCCTCCACTTTAACTCAGATGTGACTGTCCTCTACTCCCTGTGGAGAATCCTATCCCTCACTGACTGCACCAAAGACTCATCCTCCATCTGGACTGTCACTTGAGGTACCCCTATACAAGAATTTTCTCCGGTACAGCTATCTGACATCATGGACAAGACGACACCACCTCTAGAGGATAAAGGCCCATAAGGTCTCTCACTGCCTGGTGGGAGACCTCTCCAGGTATCCCCCCCTGCCTGCTCCCGGATCCAATCTGTGTTGGTGCTTGGCGTAGCGTGTGTTTTATTGCTGCGTGGTGTGCCATTGCAGATTTTCTTGGCTCTGGTGGCAGGTATCAAACGTTTAGTCTGAATTACATTATGTTTTGGTCAGTTTGATGGATTTCCCCTGACCCCTTCTTTCTTTGTATTTTTTTATTTTTTTTTTGGTTTCATTGGTTTTTGTTATATGGTTATGGTAGATTCTGTTCTAAGCCTCAATTGTACTGTAGGTCTCTTTTTACAATTAATACTTGGAATGCTCTTGTTACATTACTTGATTGGGTTTGCTCTAGAGATCTGGCCATCTCGCTGGGATTTCTCGCACCTTGGATAAGAGTTCTTTATACCTCCTTACACATAGCCCCCACATTGGTGGTGTTACATGGCACTTAAGATAATTACCCATAATGTCCAAGGGTTTAACCTCCCACAGAAGTGCAAAAAAGCTTTTCGCCATTATAAAAGCCTGGGAGCTGATGTGCTGCTTCTGCAGGAGACACATTTTTCTGCTTCCAATCACCCACATATTTCGATAAGGCCTTTAAACAATTCTACTGTACCACCCATACAGTGAAGTCCCGGGGAGTGGCCATATTCATACGCAATAATAATGAAGCTTGATGTATGCCATGTGTATAAGGACCCGTAAAGTCGACTTATTATCCTCCAGGGCCACTGTGGTCTCAGTTTATGCCCCCAATGAGGCACAGGCCTAATTTTTCAGACACTTTTTTGACACTCTTGATCGATATCTTTCCCCACATTTAGTTGTCGGGGGTGATTTCAATCTTACTGTTCTTCCGGTATTATAAGCAGAGTTACCCCATCCTTGAAGGCTTTTCCTAAGTCATTAGTTGGTTTTCTCAGTGCGTTACAATTGATAGACGCATGGAGGGCACATAATGTGGGCGCCAGAGCCTATACCTTTTGTTCTGCTTTGCGTTATTGAACTGTTGTATAACACTAGTCAGACAGCTTAACAATAATTCAGAAGTCAAGAAACAAGAGACATCAGATCTGTATGTATTATTTTTTCCGAATAACTTTGTAAAACTACAACATAAGCATAAACAAACATATGTGTCAGTACATTAAAACATTATACAGCAGCCTCACTCTATTAGTGAAAGTACTCACAGACAATTCCAACATTAGTCCAGGAATAGTTAAGAGCTCTACTGCATGCTGCTTGGATCAAGGAACAATCATGAAATGAAGGAAATACAGTTCCAGGTTAAAGGTTACTACCTTTCACTTTGAAGAAAATACCACTTCCTGTCAAGCTTTGGCAAAATAATAACTAACTCTGACCACTAGATGGCAGCAACGTGAAACTAACGTTACAGTATAATCTGAAATAGAACATAGCATATGAAAAATATGGGCAGAACACTCCCTGTCTGGCATAATTTATTATGTCACTCCCTAAATAACTACTGCTATGCAGAAAACAAATATAAACAGGAAAATGGAATCCTAGCTAGTCCGAAATCAAAACTATAATGTCAGTTACAGGTCTGAGATAAATTCTGGTGGTCTCATTTTTTGCAGTCAGCTGCGGACCCTGCCTCTCAAGCTTGGTTTTCAGATTTGCCGCTGCCCACTCTGTCTGCTCAGCAAGGGGAAACCTTGAATGCCCCATGTACCAGTTCAGAAGTCGCCGACATTATTAAATCCCTTAAAGCATCCATGGCCCCAGGTTCAGATGGATACTCGACCACTTACTATAAGAAATTTTCCCCCATATTGACTCCTAGATTAGTTATCTTATATAACCACACCCTGAAAGGTAACACGTTTCCATCAGAGATACTGCTGGCAAATATGTCACTTATCCCAAAACCACATAAGCATCATTCCACCCCCCAAAACTTTCGACCCATCAAAGTTATAAATAATGACTTGAAAATATTTAGAAGGGCAGACAGACTGGCTTTGGTAATTGCTACACTTATCTCCCACAACCAAATTGGTTTCATACCAGGTAGGCAAATAACTGATAACATCAGGTTAGTCTTGAATGTTATCCAGGACGCCAATATACATTCTTTCCAGGTATTATTATTCAGCCTTGATATACACAAGGCGTTCGATAGTGAGAGTTTATATTTAGAACACCTTTTGCCTAGATTTGGTATTACAGGAGCTTTCATGGAAGGTTTCCTAGACTAGACAAGGCTGTCCCTTATCCCCTCTCCTATTAGCTTTGGCGATAGAGCCTCTGTCCAGAGCCATCGCGAATAATGTCGATATTAGGGGCTACTGTAAAGGCCTTTATGCGGACGATGTCCTCCTATTCCTGACAAACTCCCTAATTGCCCTGCCCAATTTAAAGTCCCTTCAAGCCTCATTCCAACTATTCTACGGCCTTGGGGTTAACTTGTCCAAATGCATTGCCATGTCAATTAACATCCCTGAGGACTTAGCTAATACCCTACAACGGCACTTTGACTTTACCTGGTGTACACAAATGTTCTGCTACCTGGGAGTTCAGCTAACTCCCACCTTCCGTGACCTTTTTCACCTTAACTATAGCCCGATAGTTGCCCAAATTAAATCCCTCCTAAAGTCCTGGGCCCTGTACCGCATATCCTTTTTAGGTAGAATCATAACCATCAAAAGGGCAGCTTTGCTTAAATTACTGGGTTTTTTTTTAGAACGCTTCCCCTTTATGTTTCTAAATCCAATATTGAATCCATTCAAAAAGATATAAATAAATTTGTCTGGCATGCCAAACACCCAAGATTTAATACATCTTTACTGTACAGACCCCAGCCCCTCGGAGGTCTAGGCCTCCCTCACTTGTGGCGTTATTATCTGGCCCCCAGACTCCCCCAGACAGCCCAGTGGTAAGCCCCAATAGCAGATATCCCTTGGTTATGCTTTGAAATGCACACAGTTTTACCATATCACCTCCCCAGACTGCTATGGTCAAGCTCCATTAAAGTGGGTAACATAGCTCCTCTTAATACAATCACTGGCCAGTCCTTGCATCTATGGTCCCTCTACCATGCTAAATTCAAATTAGCCTCTCCCCTGGCACATCTTCTCTCCTTTATAGGAAATCCTGATTTTCCTCCAGCCTTCCATAACAGAGATAATATGGCCACATGGAGCTTCAAAGGTTTAACCTTTTTCCCAGCCTTCAAAGATGGCACACAATTTAAATCTTTTGCACAATTTCGCACCGAATATGATATTGAACCAGTTGAGCACTACCGATATCTTCAAATAAGGCACTTCTACTAGAGTAGAGGTTCATTATCATCCAGTGTTCAGCATACCCAGTTTGAACTCATCTGCGAGCACACATCCAGAGAAAAAGGTGTTATCTCATGCATATATAGATACCTGAATGAAACATTCCTAGTAAATAACACCAACCCTATGACTAAATGGGAAGGGAACAAGACACAAATCTCACATTTTCCCCCCTCGAGTGGGAGGAGATGTTGGCAATGGCAAATATGTTCAAGAATTCAATCTCAATGTCTACCTGAGAAACTGCTATTAAATTGCACACTAGATGGTATAGGACGCCTTCTAAGCTTCACACCATCTACCCGGCCGTATCTCCCAGGTACTTTCGTGGCTGCCCTGAACCCGGTTCGTTCCTTCATACTTTTTGGAGCAGCAGACACCTCAAGCCAATTTGGCAACAGGTAGCCACGAAGGCCTCCATGATAGCGGGTCACCAGCTCAATCTGACAGTACAGATGTGCATATTTTTTTACGACTATTACAGATGTTCCAGTCCCCTGTCAGAAACAAATTCACACAATGTTTGTAGCCATCCACTGGATGACAACTCTGAACTGGAGGTCCTCTTTGGTATCCTGGCCTCAGGTCTTGGCCAGAATGGAAACGATTAAGCTTTCTGAGTGCACCCACCACACTCTGTATGACACAATTCATCTCTTTGATAGGAAATGGGAACATTGGGATGTCCCTCACTAATCTAATTTCTTTTGTTATTCTGACTGCCGACAATATATACAGAGCTCAATTGTGTAGTTGATGTTTTTGTATTAATAGTACAATTGTGTCTATCTGTAACATTTACGCATGTTGTTTCTTATATACACGCTGTTTTTTTCTGTATCTTGTATTGTATTTTGTATTTGTAACAAATCTTCCAATAAAAGCTTTGTAAACAGAACAATTCTGTAAAAAATACAGTAAAACTGTAATAAAATTTTCAGTTATAAACAGTATATTTTACAGTTTAAAACTGATGTAATTTATAAAAAAAAAAAAAAAAATGTAACCACTTGCTGACCGCACTATAGCCAAATGATGGCTACAGTGCAGTCCGCCAGTTCTAGGTGGGCATCTATTGACTTCCTCCCAGAACCACGCCCCCCCAAACACCTGCTGTAGCACACATCCAGTGCACTCCATGATCGCCGTTTCCTTCAGATGTAGCTGATCACAGAAGAGCCATGAGTCTCTGGTACATTCTGGTTGTGATCCTAAGGGCCTGAAATGCAAAGGAATATACAAGCTGAATCTACCCCCCCTCCCCCGTTGAGGTGATTTCGATAGGATCTTATAACAAAAAGAAAAAATTTTGGATTTTTTATTTAGACTGCATGCATTTGTTTGGGTTAAATAATGATTGCAATTTATCAGTCTTCTTGGAAGAGTGATGACATATACATTTTGATTTATATGTGCAATCTACCTTCAACAAAGTATATTTTATGATCTAACCCATATTATTTATATTTATGTATCAAAGGTAGCTACTTGATTTCATTACTGTTCCGTTATCTAATTTTCTGTGCTTGTTCTTTGTTTGTTTTGTGGCCTGTGTCTTTATTCTCTAATTATGTCTCGTAATTATGTAATGTATAGCCACTTTTGGACACTACACGCACAAATAAATGATGTCCTTGCTATTTGGCTATCAATTTGCCTTATGCCCCTTTTCCCCTTCTATTGAAAAGGGAAAAGGAGATTAAAAGAATTATACGTTTAAAAAGGAGAGATTGATATATACAAAGAGAGGCTGTGTGTTTTTAAGTATATTGGGGCTGATTTACTAAGATGAATGCACTGTTTGGGGGGGATATGTACTGGTCACCTATTGCCGGATGGGAACAAAGTGCCCCACCTGGTCAATAGTCACAACCAATGTCTTCTGTAACGGGCTCTTAAATTAAATATAACTGCACATACCTTAACATTAAGCCCATAGGGTAGACCTCAGAGAGGCACAGAGCTCTGATGCAACCATGACTCCACAAAAAAAAAAAAAAAAAAAAAGCAAAATTAAATTGGTTCTAATAAATATGGTACCAGACTTGCACACCAGATTACTATGCTTTGCCCTAAAATAAAAATAGCTTGCCTTCGTTACTCCATAGCTGAATCTACTGGAATAATGTCCTCCTGAACCACCCCAGAGGGGATAACCCCCTGTACAACCCACAATGCCTTTTTCAGGTTGCAGTTAAAACTTGCAAATGTACCCTCAAACTTAGAGATTTTCTCTTTCGTGTCATAAATTGCTACCCTTTCTCCAGTTGAGATGTTCCATAGTTCATAAGGTTATGCTTAATTACCTCTACAACAGGGACTGCCCCCTTTCTGAGGGAACCACAACCTCAGAGGGTTCCCCACAACCTAGGGGAAAATGGCTCAAAATATATATTGAACCACACCCCTGGGTCTAGCAGAAAGGTTATCTTACCCATTCTGACTAAGTTTAGTTGTTTACTAATGTTACTATACTGTTACTAGTTTTTAATGTTATATATGCTGGGAATATCTACACTTTTGCTGGCCTAGTTCATAACTGAATGAGCCTAACTCTTGAAAGATACAAAGCTGCATCCCCCACACACCCTCCGGGTATAATAGAGACAGATCTCCAACTAATCAGCCCACCTATAAACCATTCTGACCTCTCTGGAACTCGAGATTGAATCCTTCTAGGAACCATAGTCAACTACCCTCACACACAGTGGACTCTGTGAGATCCAACTGACCCCCTCTGGAACTGTACACTATGGGTTGGACCAGAGGTTCATACCTGCATCCAGTGAATACACAACCCACCCTTTTACCCCACTTGAGACATATATTACCCCTCCCCATACTTGCATAGACCCCTCACCTTTCCTATCTTTCCTTTCCTTCCTCCGCCCCTCCCCCTTACCTCTTCCCACCTCACCATCCCAGCTAATCGATCCCTCTTGCTTCCCTCCCCGGACAAGCCCTCCCTTGGGGGCCACGTACTCCAAACCACCATGACACCACCTAAAACTAAATCTAAATATCCTACCCTTAAATTGGTATTTCTCAATGCCAAAGGCTTAAACATACCAGAAAAACGCACAAGAGTCTTATCCAACATGCAGAGTTTGGGCGCGGACATAGTCTTCCTGCAAGAGACCCACTTCTGCTCGAAAGCCATACCAAAACTATCAATTTTTTTCTACCCTCACAGCTTCCACGCAACCTCCCCAGAATCTAACTCTAAAGGAGTCACGATTCTTATATCAAAAAATGTACCCTTCTACGTGTTAGACACACTCAGGGGCGGGCTGGGCTGGGGGGCAGGGATGCAATTGCCCTCCGGGCCGCTCTCATGTTCTGTACAAATGCCACTGAGCTGGCCAAGTGAGGCAGCTTGAGTGGCAGGCACGGCCGGATTAAGTACTGCAAGCTCAACGATGACCTCTGTCACAGTGCTGATAGTCTGTTTACAGTGTTGAGCACGACCCCTCCTTCTTCCACAAGAAGATCTATCAGAGGCGGGATCTGCTTTCTCTTTCCCCGCCCACACTCCGGGCAGCCCGTGTGTTGTCTCTGTGAAGAGGATGTGTGGGCGGGAAAGTTAAAACTGAGCAGTCGGACTTGGCTAAGCTGGGCAGCCACAGCCTTAAAAAAAAAAAAAAAAGTGAGCCTCCTGGGACTGCCCATTGTGTCCAAGTACTTCAAGTGAGCTTCTCCTCCCTCCCTTCCTGCTCTCTCTCCCCCTCTCTGCATATTACTAGCAGCCTGTGACAGTTGTTTGCCCTCCTAGGTGGTATGTAGGGATGAGCTCAGGCGTGTTCACATGGAACACGTGCAGAGCTCGTCAGGAAGTGGGCACAGCACTGCGCTAATCACAGGCAGTGTGACATTGTCCGATCTCTGCAGCCGCACATCGAGGCAATGTCTCACTGCTTGTGATTAGGGCAGTGCTGTGCCCACTTCTTGGTGGGCTCTCCGCGTGTTCCATGCAAACACGCCTGAGCTCATCCCTAGTGGTATGATTTGGGTTCACACTGGTATGCTGTGGTTTGGCTGCAGTGCTGGGGTAGTGGCAGTCTTCCTGTATGTTACCTCCGGTCCCATAGACTTCTTTTAGGTTGTACATTTTTGCTGAATGTCCTGAAAGTGCACAAAAAGTCCTGCATGTTGCATCGTTGGTGCAACGCCAGAAAATGCAGCAAAATCCTAAAAGAAGTTTGAGGGACTGCGGCTATGGAACACCGCCAGCACATCAGTGGTGGCCCATCCATTAAGGACACACAGGCGCTGCCCCCTCCATCATGCCACCCCCGATATAAAATGGATAGATTAATGCTTTGCATGAATCTATCCATGGCCACTGTGCCCACCCCCTATTTAGGTGTCCGTGTCCGGAGGGGATTGTCACAGTGGCTGCATTTGGTGGGGCACGGTGGCTGCATATGATGGGGCACAGTGGCTGCATTTGGTGGGGCACGGTAGCTTCATTTGGTGGGTCACAGTGGCTGCATATGGTGGGGCACAGTGGCTGCATTTGGTGGGGCACAGTGGCTGCATTTGGTGGGGCACAGTGGCTGCATTTGGTGGGGCACGGTGGCTGCATTTGGTGGGGCATGGTCGGTGCATTTGGTGGGGCACGGTGGCTGCATATGGTGGGGCACGGTGGCTGCATATGGTGGGGCACGGTGGCTGCATATGGTGGGGCACGGTGGCTGCATATGGTGGGGCACAGTTAAGCTGCAATTTATGTTTTTTTTGTTTGTTTTTTCAGTATTTTTCAGTTTGCTTGCCCCCTCTTAGCAGGCACTGTCACTCCACTGAAAAGTGATCAATGCTCAGGTCACTTTTCAGAGACATTTGACAGGCAGGGATGCGGTGATATCCAATTTCCTCCCTTCCTGTTTTAACCTCCTGAACGCCAATCCCTCCAGGTAATTCACTTTGAACTCCACCTTATTTCCATTACTCTCTGTAGGTATTCAATGTTCTCTTACCTTATTCTTTGCACATCTAATACATAATGAGAGTTCTGGAAATAAGGTAGAGTTGAAAATGAATTTCTACACCTAAGGCCGCGTACACACGGGCGGACTGTTCGCCCAACTTTGTCCGCTGAACAGTGTTTCAGCGGACAGTCCGCTCGTGTGTGGGCTTCAGCGGACTGTTTCAGCGGACAGTCTGACGAACAAAGTTTTTCGGAATTTCCGTAAGACTGTCCGCCCAAACTTGGTTTCAGCGGACATGACTAGTGTAGTCTGAATGTTCCCCTTATATTATTCCTTACCCATACCTTCCCCTATTAGAAACGAGACCACACCATAGGTTGGAGTAAACTGGCCACAACAGCCTTTATTAAACATAACTCAAAATTCACTCCAATAACTTGTAAATATGAAAATATCTAAATATATATAGATATATAAATATAAATAACTTTATTACCATTAAACCACATTAAATAACATTAACTGCCCATTCTGGTGATCTCTGACGGTGACCCCACTTAAGACAATACCAAATCACTGCGGTACACCTCACCAACTTCCCAAAGGCCTCCACCTGTGACCGGTCGGAGACAACTTCCGCCAGTGAACATAACCGTATTCCCTCCAACGTTCAGGAATACCCAGAGGGGCCGATCGTTAGATGAGCCCCCCACACCCTCAGATCCCTTCTGAGTACCTGTCTACCGTCAGAAACCACCAGAAAACACACCGCCACAGCCCGAAAGGGTGACCCCCTCAACCTTGAGGGCCACCCCACACCCTAAGAGCTATTTTGTATACCCTCCTGCAGACCCAATGACCAAAGGTC
This sequence comes from Lithobates pipiens, assembly GCF_037356315.1. Lineage (NCBI taxonomy): Eukaryota > Metazoa > Chordata > Amphibia > Anura > Ranidae > Lithobates > Lithobates pipiens. Next base: position 3,479,497 of record NW_027507746.1, read on the forward strand.
AATACCCACGTCCGACCCCCATCCTGGTTTTGTTGATGCTTACCATGGACCTAGCCCACCTCCACACCGATCTGCCCGCAACGACCTACCAAACCAAGATGGTACCCGGGAAGCGGACTCAGTGCAAAACATCCGCCCTAACATCAGCTAAGATGTCCCTTTCCTTCCGTATGCCCAGGTCGTTGCCCCCTGCGTAAATTACCAACACATCCGGGGGCCTGTCCCTCATTGCAAAGCGCTCAACTTCCTTCATCACACGCTCCCACCGCATGCCCGGGAATCCCAACCACATCAACCTAGCCTCCCCCCAGGAATTCCCAACGGCCCGCCTGCCGGCTGAGCATCACCTCTCCCGGCCCCCCAGCACACGTCCGAGTGCCCTAGGATCCAAACGAGGCGTGAGGAACCTCCATCTGGAATAAAAAACATAACACAGAACACATAACAACCAACAAACGTAATATACCATAACACCTGTAACTCCCAACCCCATACTGCAAAACACTCCCAGCCGCGCCCCCACTCACCCCAGGATCAACTGCGGCCGGACATACGAACGGAACCTCTTAGATTCCCAACGACCGATCCGGCGAACAATCACCTCAGCCAGCCCACATCGGGCCGCCTCAGTGGCCGCCCCAATACGGAAGGAGTGCGACGAGTACTCCCGGTCGTCCAAACCCACAGTCCGCAGGCACCGTTGAAAACTGACACGAATTGCAACCTAGAGAGAAAAGAGCCCCCCGCATGCAGCAAGAAAGCCCCCCCCCCCCTCCAGCCGCACCGCCCGAAAGGCCCTTACCGCCACCACAGGGCCCACTGCCGAGCCTGGCAAGGCAAACAGTATAATCACCACTCCCCTGCCCAGCTGGTCAGGCTTGGACCTCCGCCACCGTATACTCACCCGATCAGCAGCCACCTGTACATCCTGATCCAACAGCCCCACAGCACCCCGTTTAAACCGACACACCAACTCCCCAGTCCCAAACGCCCCATAAAACGCCAATAAAAAAGCCGCTGTGAACAGGATGGCCTTGTAAGCGGAAGAACAAACTTCCACAAGCCGGGAACAAATCGCCACCAAGTTATCACACTTCACCAGCCTGTGCGCCTCCCGACCTTTCCGTTCCCTCCTATACCCCTTCAAGGTTTGCCGCACCCAAAAAGCCGCATTCCCGTCCGGCTCTCCCCACAGCTTAAACAAAATGCCAACCCCGCCAATTTCCGATCAATCGACGCAGGTGCCAATCCCATCTCAATGTTCCGTGCCACCCAATACAGCCCCAACCAGCGCTGGTCGGAGCCCCGACCAACCGCTCCAACTCAACCATTCTGACCACACCCTAGAATAGGCCGCCCACGTGGACTCACTCAAAGACCCCTGAATCCAACCTGCGGCGACTACAAGGGCATCCCCCACATCCACCCAGGGCAAGACGCCCTAGACTCCTCCGTTCTCTGCGCCAGATCCCGGAACTCGTCCCACTGAAAACGAGAGAGCGAGTTAGCCAAAGAATTCTCCACCCCAGGTATGTGCACTGCCGAAACGTAAACATTGAGCCGTAAGCACCGAAACACCAGCCGCCGTAGCAGCCAAATGGTTGAGGACCTGAACCACCCCCATGCCGTCTCAACTAATGCGCAACTTCATATTACTGAACTCCTCCCCCCACAGCTCCACTGCCAACACCACCGGGAATAGTTCAAGCAGAACCAGGTTGCCCAACAACCCCGCCACCTCTCAAGATTGCGGCCAAGGGTCAGCACTCCACCGTCCCCGAAAATACGCCCCATAACCCGCCGACCCAGCCGCGGCAGCGACCAATTCCACATCGAAATTGCTCGCTGGCCCCGACATCCACATGTCCCGCCCGCTACAAGAGGCTAGGAATTCACGCCACGCCCGCAAGTCTTCCCTGTGTTCCTTCCCGCAGACGCACAAAATGGTTAGGCACACTCACCCCGGCCGAGGCTGCCGACAGCTGTCTGCAGAACACCCGCCCCCATAGGGATGATCCGGCAAGCAAAATTAGGCTAGCCCAACAGAGACTGCAGGGCCCTCAACCGGACCTTCTACTATCCTTGCATCTCCACCAATTCCATTCTCAGATCAAGTAATTCATTCTCGGGCAATCGACACTCCATTGCCCTCGAATCGATCACTATCCCCAAAAAACTCAAGTCCGTAACTGGTCCCTCTTTTTTATCCCCCCGCCAACGGTACCCCGAACTTACCTGCAATGTGCTGCAACGTGGACAGAAAATCGCACCCACACTGGAGGCAGGCGGGGCCCACGCACAGAAAGTCGTCCAAATAGTGGATGACCGACTCCAGGCCCGAAACGTCACTCACCACCCACTCCAAAATGAGCTAAACGCCTCAAAGTAGGCGCAGGAAATGGAACAACCCATGGGCAGGCACTTACTCATATAGAACTGGCCCCGCCAATGGCACCCCACATCTGCCTTGGCCATAAGAGCCCCGCATCCAGAAAGCCTGACCCACCTCACCGCCGCATCAAAAGACGTGTATGAGACCGTACACGCATCAGGGCCGATGAAGTCATTGACCGACCCCCCTTTAGGAAAGGACAAGTGATGAAGCAAGCGAAATTTCCCAGGCTCTTTCTCAGGAACTACACCCAGCGGGGACACCACCAGGTCGCCCCACGGTTGCACTTCGAAAGGCCCACCCATCTGGCCCAACGCCACTTCCTTGCCCAAGTTTTCGCCTACCACCCCCCGGGTGTACCAAAGCCGATCGCAAGTTCCGGGCCACTGGGGGCACCTCCGCCAATGAACAAGGAATCCTGAAACCGTCCCGAAAACTCAGAAATCAACCCCCGCGCCGCCTCACCATCCGGATACTTACTTAGGAAAGGAAGTATCCTTTCCAGGGTTACCGGCGTCATCCCTTTCGTGAGCAACATCGCCGGAATGCTTTTCTTTCCTGAAACAGCGGGACAGTGCGAGGGCGCCGCCGCAGCCGGAGCACTCGTGCTTAAATCGGCACGCTCTCCCGAATTTACAAGCCCCCCATTAAAGGGCCAGCACACACCCCACTTTTTCCCGGCCGGCAGCCCTGAGGACAACACACTCCCGCCCCCCCCTGAAGAAACGGAGCAGGAGTCCGAGCCGCAGACATAAGCCTCATCCAGAGGCTGATGTCCTTGTGGTCCCAGCGTAGTTCCGGCCGCACCGCTGCCTGGACTGTTCGTCATAACGCAGCCATGCCACCCCCCATACACCCGATAAGCCTCTCCAGTCGCGTCCATACAGCAGAACAACGCCGAGCAATGCTCGGGGTTCTTCTCCCCAATCACCCTAGCTAAGCCAGCGAACGCCTGAAGCCAATTGGAGAAAGTGCGCAGAATCACCGATACCTACGCCGCTCCTCGTTGTCCTTTTTGAACTGTCCGGCTTGACCCTATCCAAGTTGAACTTCTCAAGGGGGAGCAAAGAGAAAATCTCCACATACTCACCCATGCCAATATTCTCCCGCACCTCCTGCTCCAGGCACGCCCCCACCGGGCCCTCGAATCAACATATACTTCGCACCGGGCAGCATCCGCAATCCTGACCACATCGGTCCACGCCCCAGGTTCCGTGACCACTGGGGGGACCCCCGTGCCCCCAGGCCCCATGTCTACCACCCCCCCAGAAGCCGCAGCGGTCGGGGGGTCCACCACCGGCGTGGCCCCGGACCCCCCTCCCCCCGACCCTGGGCCCGCAGCCATCCAGGGACCCACTTGCGGCGCCCCCGAACCCCCGGCAAACTTACCCACCAGGGCCCGCAGCCCCTCCAAGAAGGTCCTGCAGCTGTCCGTGGGCCCCCCCAGGGCGACATGCCATCCCCTTGCCGTTCTGGGATACCGGGTCCCCCAGCAAATCCCCCAAGGCTTCCGTCAGAACCAAAAGATCACGTGACTTACCTGGCCGCACCGGGGCCTTGCCGACAGTCATGGTTTCGTGCGCTGCATGTGAAAATTCATCCTCCTGCGACAGCTCACCCTCGGACTTGTCCTCCGCGGTGCGCGCTGGGGGCGCCGCCATCCCCCTGGGCGAATCGCAGACCTCCTGGTCCGCGCGTTCAGGCGCATCCCACAGTGCCTGTGGCCCCCGACCACCCCCGGCATGCTGGTGTCCAAGACCAGCCCTGCCAGGCACCTCGGTGGCTCCCTTCATCCCACCCGCCCCAGCCCGGGAGCTGCGACCCCCCCCCCCGTGCCAACCCTGCCCCCCCACCGCGCGTGTCCCCATGCTGGAACCCCCAGTCCGAGGATCCCCCCCCCTTCCGCTGCACCCCCAAGGCGGCTGGACCCAGAGCCCCCCGCCCGTTCCCCCCCCCCCCGTTCCCGGGTGCCGGCCCGACCCGTAGCCGGCGCCATTTTGCCGCGAGGCCCCGCCCCCCTCCGGTCGGCGGCGCAATGACCACCCGGACCAGGGAGAGCCAGGCACCTTCCTCTTCGCCAGGGGGACCGAGCGGTCGGCCCCCGGGCTCTGCCAGTCACGAGGTGGACGAGGTGTAGGCCCGGGGAAAAAACGCGCCGGAGGCCGAGACCTCCGCGCACGCAGCGGCGCCTCACCTGCATCCCCGACATCCTCCGCGGTGTCCTCCAGGTCCCCGCTCGGTCCCGCAGCCACTCCGCTCCGCACGCCTCCGCCGCCCGTCTCAGCCTCTTGAAAATCACATCCAGGTCGGCCATTACAGAGGAGCAGAGAAAAACTGCCTCCTCTGTGTCACGCTGGGATCCGAATGATCCCCTAAAGCCACACCCCTCCCTTTTATATGACCCCTCCCCTACACTGAACTTGCTTCCTGCAAACCTTTTTCCTCAGCTCCACCCATAAAGCTTAACCCTCTGTGTCCCTCATCCACACTGTCATGTCCAGCACTCCTTATATCATTGCATTCATAATCCGTGCTTCTCTGTCCGCTCGTGTGTAGGCTCGTTCGACAGACTAAGTTTCGCGCATGCTCAGAAAGGATTTACACGGCGAAGGTTGCATTGCAGTGTATTGGACGTCGAATTTCTCGTCCCGTCGTACGTGCCGTTCACGTCATCGCGCACGCTTGCAGCGGACTGTCTGCTCATCGTGTGTGGTCAAGTCCGTTCATGCAAATTTTGAGCGGACTGTTTGTCAGATTGTCTGACGAACTAAGTTGGGCGAACAGTCCGCCCGTGTGTACGCGGCCTTAGTGGAGCCCCCCTTTCAGAAGATTTGAGGATATTATTAAACTCAGACTGGTGGACTTAGGCCACCATAGACAGACTGACATTTCTGCTGAACTGGCAGAATTTCAATCTATCAATGTGCAGTCGGGTTATACAAACTCCCATCTATCAACTGACTCCAGTACAACCAGCGTGTCCTTTTTTATTTTTGTCAATCACTCCTGGCTGCTATAGCTTCCGGCAGTGATCACTGTATTCTGATGGCTGGGAAACGTTCCCCTCAGAGCACGCTAAGGATGAGCTTCGGCGTGTTCACACAGCCCACGTGCAGAGCCCGCCAGGAAGTCGTCGCAGCGTCTGCGCTAATAACAAGCAGTGAGGCATTTCCTGATGCACGGCTGCAAAGATCGGGAAATGTCTCACTGCCTGTGATTAGTGCAGCGCAGTGCCGACTTCCTGGCGGGCTCTGCACAAGGGCTGTGTGAACACGCCGGAGCTCATCCTCAGAGCACACACTGACACACGGCTCTTACAGAAGCTTGGTAAATCAAGTGCCAGGCTTCCCTAGCATTACACCTGCCACCAAGTCTGGGCACAAGCCAGCACAGGCTCCTGGAAACACAGGAAGGTGGCCAGTAAGAGGAGAGCTGGGATAGGACATTACTTACATCATATACCTACCGCTCCTAAACCTGCTTCCCTGCCGCACCAGGGCCACAATGCCTTTAATCTGGTCCTGGGGGCAGTGCACAGGCCTGTGCCTGCACAGCACTGCCCACACAGAGGGAGGGACTGTGCAACATTGCTTCCAGAGAGAGACTGCAATGTGGGGCGATTTCTTTCTCTGTGAGGGCAATGTGGAGCAGTCTCTCTCTCTCTGTGAGGGCAATGCGGAGCAGTCTCTCTCTCTCTGTCTCTTTCTCTCTGTGAGGGCAATGTGGAGCAGTCTCTCTCTCTCTCTGGGCAATGTGGAGCAGTCTCTCTCTCTCTGGGCATTGTGGAGCAGTCTCTCTCTCTCTCTCTCTCTCTCTCTCTCTCTGTGAGCATTGTGGAGAACTCTCTCTCTCTCCGTGCGAGCAATGTTGAGCAGTCTCTCTCTCTCTCTCTCTCTGTGGGCATTGTGGAGAACTCTCTCTCTCTCTCCGTGCGAGCAATGTGGAGAAGTCTCTCCCTCTCTCTCTCTGGGCACTGTGGAGCAGTCTCCCTCTCTCTGGGCACTGTGAAGCAGCCTCCCTCTCTGTGAGGGCAATGTGGAGCAGTCTCTCTCTCTCTCTCTGAGCAATGTGGAGCAGTCTTTCTCTCTCTCTTAGGGCAATGTGGAGCAGTCTCCCTCTCTCTGTGGGCAATGTGGAGCAGTCTCCCTCTCTCTCTCTGGGCAATGTGGAGCAGTCTCTCTCTCTCTCTCTCTCTGGGCAATGTGGAACAGTCTTCCTCTCTCTCTCTCTCTGTGGGCACTGTGGAGCAGTCTTCCTCCCCCCCTCTCGCTCTCTCTGTGGGCAATGTGGAGCAGTCTCCCTCTATGGGCAATGTGGAGCAATCTTCCTCTCTGTTTCTCTCTTTGGGCAATGTGAAGCAGTCTCTCTCTCTCTCTCTCTCTCTCTCTGGGCAATGTGGGGCAGTCTTTCTCTCTCTCTCTCTCTGTGCAATGTGGAGCAGTCTCTCTGTATGTCTCTCTCTCTCTCTCTGTTCAGGCAATGTGGAGAAGTCTCTCTGTATGTGTGTCTCTCTCTGGGCAATGTAGAGCAGTCTCTCTCTCTCTCTCTCTCTGTGCGGGCAATGTGGAGCAGATGGATTTTTTCACAATAGCACTTTGTCTCACTTTTGTCACTTTATATAGGAATTTAAATGAAATGTATTTTGTTGGTAACTCAATTATGTCATATTTTGATTTGTATGATTTATTTAATGAACCTATACACTTTTAGAGTATCAATTCACTGTTATTCAAGCAGTGCTTATATTAACCACTTTACGACCGGCGCGCGCCGTTGTGCGTCCATTTTTTGAAGAGGGATATCTCGCTAACGGTAGCAGCTGCTGCCACAACCGAGATATCCATCTCTTCAAGCGCCGGTCGTGTTTATGATAATGGTGGTCTCCGTGGCGGGTTCGGCACGAGATCACCGTTATGGGCAGTGGGAGAGGTGCCAACTCCCCCCCCCGCTGCTCTCCCACACCCTCCACCCCTTACCGGAGTCGTCGGTAGCGACGGAGGCGATTGGGTCCTTCTTGCTGCTGGGTATGGAGACGAGTGAGGCTAAGATGGCCTCCCCACTCATCTCTATACCATAGAAGGGCGGAAGCAACGTCAAAACGTCACTTCCGCCCATACCTCTGAAAGGCACATTTTTTCAGAGTGATTTTTTCAAATTACTTTTTTATTTATTTTTTATTGCATTTAAGTCCAAATATGAGATCTGAGGACTTTTTGACCCCCCCAGATCTCATATTTAAGAGGACCTGACATGCTTTTTTCTATTACAAGGGATGTTTACATTCCTTGTAATAGGAATAAAAGTGATCCATTTTTTTTTTTAAACAGTGTAAAAATAAATAAAATCAATTAAAATAAATGAGAAAAAAAATTAAAACACCCAGACGAGCTTGCGTGCAGAAGCAAACACATACGTGAGTAGCGCCCGCATATGAAAACGGTAGTCAAACCACACATGTGAGGTATCGCCGCGATCGGTAGAGCAAGAGCAATAATTCTAGCCATAGACCTCCTCTGTAACACAAAACATTCAACCTGCAGAATTTTTTAATTGTCGCTTATGGAGATTTTTGAGGGTAAAAGTTTGATGCCATTTCACGAGCGGGTGCAATGTTGAAGTGTGACATGTTGGGTATCAATTTACTCGGCGTAACATTATCTTTCACAGTAAAAAAATGGGCTAATTTTACTGTTTTATTTTTTATTCAAAAAAGTGAATTTTTTCCCAAAAAGTTCGCTTGTAAGACCGATGTGCAAATACGGTGTGAAAAACAGTATTGCAATGACCGCTATTTTATTCTCTAGGGTGTTTGAAAAAAAAAAAAAAAACAATATATAATGTTCGGGGGTTATAAGTAATTTTCTAGCAAAAACAATGTTTTAAACATTTAAACACAGAGTCTGAAAAAGAGGCCTGGTCCTTAAGTAGTTAAAGGGGTGTAAATTCCTCGTGTATCCTATGTATTAAAGTCAAGAAAACACCTGGCAGTGACCAGCCCACCAGCCCCCATTTTACTTACCTGAGCCCTGTATTTCCCTCAGCGGGGACGTGTTCCTCTATGCAAGGGAGCCCATGATTGGATATATTAATAGCAGTGTAGCCATTGGCTCCCGCTGCTGTCAATCAAATCCAATGATGCGGGTGCTGAGGGGCAGGGCCAAGTTCGGTATTCTTGTCTATGGACGCAAATGTTGGACCCGGGAGCGTGCCCACAAGGTAATCCCACCGGGATAGCGCTTCTCCTAGGGGGTTATCTGATGCAGGGAGGAGCTGCCGAGACATCCCAGAAGAGGAGGATCGGGGCCACTCTGTGTACAACGAGCTGCACAGTGGTGGTAAGTATGACATGTTTTTTATCTTAACCACTTTCGGACCGGACAATTTTGCTGGCTTAAGACCAGAGCACTTTTTGCGATTCGGCGGTGCGACGCTTTAACTGACAATTGCGCGGTCGTGCGGCGTGGCTCCCAAACAAAACTGACATCCTTTTTTTACCACAAATAGAGCTTTCTTTTGGTGGTATTTGATCACTCCTGCGTTTTTTTTTAATTGTGACTGTGACATTATGGCGGACACATCGGACATTTTTGACACATTTTTTGGACCATTGTCATTTATACAGCAATCAATGCTATACAAATGCAGTGATTCCTGTGTAAATGACACTGGCAGTGAAGGGTTAACCAGGGGGTGGCAGTGTAGGGGTCAAGTGTGTCCTAAGGGCATGTTGCTAACTGTGGGGGGGGGGGGCATGGCTGTGTGGTGTGCCACGTACACACATAGCGTACTATTCAACGTACTTAGTCTGGCGGACTTCCCGCCAGACTGTCCGCCGGACTTTCCGAACGGGCTACTTGCCCACACACGGCACTTTTTAAGCGGACTAATATGGCGTACTAAGTACGCCGTACTATCCGCAATACTTTTGAAATGAACGGACTCGCCCACACACGCGGAGGAAAGTCCGCTCATTTCGAGCACGTCTACAGGTAGGCAGGGCCCGCGAAGGAGACGTCGCTGGCCCCGCCGCCTGGTATGAACTTAAAGGGGAAACCCATCGCCGAAAAAAATCGGCGTGGGGGTCCCCCCAGGTCCACATCAGACCCTTGTCTGAGCACGCTACCCGGCCGGCCAGGAAAGGGGGGATGAGCGAGCGCCCCCCCCTCCTGAGATGTACCAGGCCGCGTGCCCTCAACATGGAGGGTGCCTTGGGGAAGGGGAGGCCACACGCCCCCCCCACCCCAAAGCACCTTGTCCCCATGTTGATGAGGACAAGGGCCTCTTCCCGACAACCCTGGCCATTGGTTGTCGGGGTCTGCGGGCGGGGGGCTTATCGGAATCCGGGAGCCCCCTTTAATAAGGGGGCCACCGGATACCGGCCCCTCACCCTATGTGAATGAGTATGGGGTACAATGTACCCCTACCCATTCACCTGTAAAATAAAGTACAAAAAAAAACACAACACACAAGATAAACTATTTTATTGCACAGCTCCGGGGGTCTTCCGTCTTCGGGGGTCTTCTCGCCGGACTCCTCCGCTATCTTCTTGTAGCTCTTTTGCTAGCGGAGGAGTCCGGCTTTCTTCCTCGCCGCGGCCTCTTCTTCCGACTTCGGGGGTCTTGTCCCCCTCTTCGGTTCTTCTGCCAGGCCACCGCGCCTTCTTCTAGCTCTTTTGCAGGTGGTGGCCCGGTCTTCTGTCGCCGCTGTCCTCGCAGCCGCCGCCTTCCGTTCTTCTTCTTCTGCTTCTCCTTTATCTCCTGGAGATGTTGACTCGACGCTCCCTCCGGCCGCAATGCCAGGGACGCGCTGCGTGGCGACTTATATAGGGACAAGGGGCGGGGTCACATGGGTTGTCACATGGGTTGATGTCACATGGTGACCCCGTCCCCTTATGATGTCACAGTTCCGGAGGATGCTGGGACTGTCGCCATGTGACATCAACCCATGTGACATCAACCCACGTGACAACCCATGTGACCCCGCCCCTTGTCCCTATATAAGTCGCCGCGCAGCGCGTCCCTGGCATTGTGGCCGGAGGGAGCGTTGAGTCAACATCTCCAGGAGAAGAAGAAGAAGAAAGGAAGGCGGCGGCGGTGAGGACAGCGGCGACAGAAGACCGGGCAACCGCCTGCAAAAGAGCTAGAAGAAGGCGCAGTGGCCCGGCAGAAGAACCGAAGAGGGGGACAAGACCCCCGAAGTCGGAAGAAGAGGCCGCGGCGAGGAAGAAAGCCGGACTCCTCCGCTAGCAAAAGAGCTACAAGAAGATAGTGGAGAAGTCCTGCGAGAAGACCCCTGAAGACGGAAGACCCCCGGAGCTGTGCAATAAAATAATTTATCTTGTGTGTTGTGGTTTTTTTTGTACTTTATTTTACAGGTGAATGGGTAGGGGTACATTGTACCCCATACTCATTCACATAGGGTGGGGGGCCGGTATCCGGGGGCCCCCTTATTAAAGGGGGCTCCCGGATTCCGATAAGCCCCCCGCCCGCAGACCCCGACAACCAATGGCCAGGGTTGTCGGGAAGAGGCCCTTGTCCTCATCAACATGGGGACAAGGTGCTTTGGGGTGGGGGGGCCGCGTGGCCTCCCCTTCCCCAAGGCACCCCCCATGTTGAGGGCACGTGGCCTGGTACGGCTCAGGAGGGGGGGCTCGCTCGTCCCCCCCTTTCCTGGCCAGCCGGGTAGCGTGCTCGGACAAGGGTCTGATGTGGACCTGGGGGGAGCCCCCACGCCGATTTTTTTCGGCGATGGGTTTCCCCTTTAAGTCCATACAAGGCAGCGGGGCCAGCGACGTCTCCTTTGCAGGCCCCGCCTACCTGGAGAAGTGCTCAAAATGAGCGGACTTTTCTCTGAGCGGGAAAAGTCCGCTCATTTCAAAAGTACGGTGGACTGGCATACACACAGCCGGATTGTCCGCCGAAATGTGAGTCCAGCGGGAAGATTGGAGTGTAAAACTACTTTCTAAGTCCGCCGTACATTTGGGTCAAAAAAGTGTGCCGGAGGCTACACACGGGGGGATTGTTTGGCGGACTTGAGTTTGCCAGACTTTTCTACCCGCTTGTTTGATCATGTGTACGCGGCATAAGTGAACACTGATCTCTGCTCCAATCACATGGAGTAGAGATCAGTGTCATTTGTTGCTAGGCAGAACGGGGAGATGCTGTTTTCTTCTGGATCTCCCTGTTCAGCCTCCCCGGGAGGCAATTGTGGGTATGCCCGCGGTGATCGAGTCCAGGGGACCCGCGACTGGACTCACGGGGTCCCGACCGGCGTGCACGTGATGGCACAGTGGTAATTTCAAATGGACATACCTGTACGCCAATTTGCATACCCGTGCCATTCTGCCAACGTACATCGTAGGGTTGCCACCTGTCTAGGATTCACCCCGACAGTTTGGGTTTGGAATCATGCGTCCGGGTTTCAGACTGCCTGAAACCCGGACACATTATTTAGACTGGACTATGGCTTCCCAGCACGGTTGCTGGCTGCAGTTGTCTAAGCTGAAAGTATCTGTTACACTCTTTCACACTGCCCAAAGCCAACACTAACCCCCCCCCCCCCGAAACACACACACAGACGGGAGAGGAGAGAGGGCTTGATCAGCACTTATTCCCCCCACCCCTACCCCTCTGGGTCTGCCCCACACTCCAATCCCCGGCGCTGTTCTTTAGAAAAGGAAAGTTGGGGCCGGAACAATTTGAATTCAGCAGCCTCAGATACATCTGGATGACAGGTGCTGACTGCCAAGGGGTGAGTGAGCTCACCATCCATCCCTGTCTGTGACTGAAGTCTCCCCCCTTCTATCTCCTGCCTCTGAGTGAGTACACTAAGGTAAATCAGGGTTCTCAGAGCACCCCTTACATCAGATTTCCCCTTTAAATCAGAAGCCACAGTGTTCCCCCTTACATTAGAGTCCTCTCTCCGTACATCAGAGTTCTTAGTGTTTCCCCTTACATCAGGGTTCCCAGAGCATCCCTATGTTAGAGTCCCCAGAGTTCTCCCTTACATCAGAGTCTGCAGAGTCCCCCCTTACAGTGAAAGGGAACTCAGCGAGTTCAGATGTAAAAAGGGGATTTCTGTGGACTCTGATGTAAAGGGGAACTCTTGTTATTAACTTCATATGATTAGAAATGTCCTTTAATAGCAAAATATATGTATAGTTTATACTATAAAAAAAAATTGGCGTGCTCCGCTAAAGTGTTCGGGTTTTACTTGAACAAAAGGTGGCAACCCTAGTACATCATCGTGCGCCGGTCAGGAAGTGGTTAAAAAAATGAGCTTTTACAATCAGTTTAATGCAATTTTGTATATAAGCAATTCATGAATTGTATCATATTACACTGCTGACACTTTATTTGTTCACTGCTGTTAATAGAAATATATTACTTAGACAGCGCAGCATTTCTTTTATATTTATGCACACACAATTGTATGGGACGTGATTTGCGCCAGCAGCTGTCCGTATAACCTTCATTTAAATAGGTAGCTTGCAAGAATTTCTAAGTTTAATTGACTCTACATGCCTCTGGCCTCCTTTGTGTGGACATAGCTTGCTATCACCTAGTATGTGTGTTGCACTGAAAACAGAAGATTAGAAGACCTTTAACGTACATAGGTGTCCCAGGAAACGGAATTACGTTTACACGTTACCCTTGGAGAAGATTGTGGTCACCAAACGTGTATTGAGCTGGGACTACACAAAGGAGCGCACCGTACCTTTCATCACGTAACTAATGTATTTATGGAACAACCATTGTAGTGGGGGGGATCTATCCCAACACACGCACACATAGAAAACATCTACAACAAACCATTGACAGAAATAAAATCAATACAATACAGTAACAAGTCCATCACATAAGTACAATAAATGAAGTGGCCGTTCTTTAACTACTTCAACCCCGGAGGATTTGGCTGCCAAATGACCGGGGCCCTTTTTGTGATTCGCCACTGCGTCGTTTTAACTGACAAATGCGCGGTCGTGCGACATGGCTCCCAAACAAAATTGACCTCCTTTTTTTCCCCACAAATAGAGCTTTCTTTTCGTGGTATTTGATCGCCTCTGCATTTTTTTTTTTTTTTTTGCACTATAAACAAAAATAGAGCGCCAATTTTGAAAAAAAACAATATTTTGTACTTTTTTGCTATAATAAATATCAAATTTAAAAAAAAAAAAAAAACATTTTTCTCAGTTTAGGCCGATATGTATTCTACATATTTTTAGTAAAAAAATAGCAATAAGTGTATATTTAATGGTTTGCGCAAAAGTTATAGCATGTAAATAGGGATAGTTTTATTGCATTTTTATTTATTTATTTTGTTTTACTTGTTATGGTGGTGATCTGTGATTTTTATCGTGACTGCAACATTATGGTGGACACACCGGACACTTTTGACGCTACTTTGGGATCATTCACATTTATACAGCGATCAGTGCTATAAAAATGCATTGATTACTGTATAAATGTGACTGACAGTGAAGGGGTTAACCATTAGGGGGCGGGAAGGGGTTAAGTGTGCCCTAGGGAGTGATTCAGTTAGGGGGCGTGGCTTAATGTGACACGTCATTGATCGCTGCTCCTGATGAAAGGGAGCAGACTATCAGTGTTGTTTCACTAGGCAGAACAGGAAGATGTACAAAGGTATCCCCCCGTTCTGCCGTTCCGTGACCCAATCGCAGGACACCGGCGGACATCGAGTTTGCGGGTCCTGCAGGAGCGGTCACAGAGACCACGGCGGGCACCCGCTAGGGGGCAGGTTCAAAGCAACGTATATATAACAGGGGCGTAACTAGAAATCACAGGGCCCCATAGCAAAATGTTGTATGGGGCCCCCCCTTCAAACAGCCCCCCCCCACAAAAAAATGGCGGGGCTTAAATTAAATAGTGGGCTTGGTTTAAAATGCGTGGCTCAAAGGGGGTGTGGTTCGAGTCTGAGATGAAGGAGGAAAGAAGGAAGGAAGCAAAGAAAAGGGATGGAGGGACAACAGGCCCAGATCCTACACCACAATAGCAATATACATATTCCAGAACGTTTAACAATCAACAGATAAAGATACTCCAAACAGCTGGTGTTAGCGCTTCAATAATCCTCACCTGTACCCAATGTGACCTGCCTGTTCCCAATGCAGCGTGGCCTGCCCATGCCCAATACTGCCTCACCTGTGCCCACTTGTGCCCAATGCAGCCTGTCCAGTGCCCAATACAGCCTTACCTATGCCCAATGCAGTGTGGCCTGTGCCCAAAGCACCCTCCCCTGTGCCCAATGTAGCGTGACCTGCCTGTGCCCAATGCAGCCTCACCCGTGCCCAATTTGGTCTCACCTGTGCCCAATGCAGCGTGGCCTGCCTGTGCCCAATACAGCCTCACCTGTGCCCAATGCAGCCTCCCCTATGCCCAATGCATCGTGACCCATGCCCAATACAGCCTCACCTGTGCCCAATGCAGCGTGACCCGAGCACAATGCAGCCTCACCTGTGCAGAGGGAGAGGCGAGCCAGTGGCGGAACTACCGGGGAGGATGAGGAATGCATACTGGAGCCCTCAAATGGCTGCTGGCAAGTGTGGGGCTGCCTCACAGTGGGGGGGCTCTGGCTCTACATCCAACTCCTGGCATGTCTCTTCCAGAGCTTTCCACTGTGATTTCCACTCACCGACACCTGGCCTGGATCCCTCCTGAATGACTTTACTCAGGACGTGCTGACCGCGCTGGTCGGGACCCCCGTGAGTCCGGTCGCGGGACCCGCGGACTCGATCGCCGCGGGCATCCCCGCGATCGTCTCACGGAGCGGCCGAATGGAGGAAATGCTGTATAAACAACATTTTCCCATTCTGCTTAGCAACTAGTGACGCTGATCTCTGCTCCATGTGATTGGAGCAGAGATCAGTGTACACTAAATGAAAGCCCAACCCCCCCACAGTTAGTAACACACCCCTAGGAACACTTAACCCCTACACTGCCACCCACTGGTTAACCCTTTTTACTGCCAGTGTCATTTACACAGGAATCACTGCATTTATATAGCAGTGATTACTGTATAAATGACAATGGTCCCAAAAATGTGTCAAAAATGTCCGATGGGTCCCCGACAATGTCGCAGTCACAATAAAAATCGCAGATCGCCGCCATTACTAGTAAAAAAAAAAATAATAAAAAATTTATAAAAATGCTATAAAACTATCCCTATTTTGTAAACGCTATAACTTTTGCGCAAACCAATCAATAATCGCTTATTGCGATTTTTTTTTTACCAAAAATATGTACAAGAATACGTATCGGCCTAAATTGAGGGAAAAAAATATATGTTTTTTTATATATTTTTGGGGGATATTTATTATAACAAAAAGTAAAAAATAATGCGTTTTTTTCAAAATTGTCACTCTATTTTTGTTTATAGCGCAAAAAATAAAAACCACAGGGGTGATCAAATACCACCAAAAGAAAGCTCTATTTGTGGGAAAAAAAAGGACGTCAATTTTGTTTGGGAGCCACGTCGCACGACCGCGCAATTGTCAGTTAAAGCGACGCAGTGCCGAATCGCAAAAAGTGGTCTGGTCTTTGACCAGCAAATTGGTCCGGTCTGAAAGTGGTTAAAAATGCAAACACTAATACTGTTAACTTTATAGCTGTAAAAAAAAAAAAAAAAAAAAAAAATCTGAAATATGTAGTAAAGAAAATTCCTACATGCAAAAATGCACTGTACATTACATGTTCTTTAGACATAAATTTTTTTTCAAACATTAGTTTCCTTTGCCAATTCAAATTCAAAAAATTACCATATAACACCAATTAAAAGATCAGCATTTGTAATTTTCCTTTATGTAACCAATGTAACCACAATTGCAGCCTCACCTGTGCAGAGCAAGAGGCGAGCCAGTGGCAGAACTACCAGGGAGGATGTGGAGTGCAGTCCAGTATGGAGCCCTCAAATGGCTGCGGGCAAGTGTGGGGCTGACTCAGAGTGGGGGGGGGGGGCGAGCACCGTCCGCACGGTCCCCCAGCCAGGGGAAGCGAGGAGAGGAAGAGGCAAGCTGTCTGTACGAGCAGAGAGCTGTAATAGCTTTCATTTGAATGTCCTGTGTTCCCGGGGATCACCGTCACATAGCCCCACCTCTTGGCCTGCAGCCTTTGATGATGTCACATGTCCCGCATTGGACCGGTGTTCTGTCTATCAAAGACGCCGGGCCAAGAGGTGGGGCTATGTGACGGTGAGCCCCGGGAACACGGGACATTCAAATGAAAGCTATTACAGCTCTCTGCTCGTACAGACAGCTTGCCTCTTCCTCTCCTCGCTTCCGCTGGCTGGGGGAACATGCGGGAGGTGATGCCCCCCTCCACAGTATGCATTCCTCATCCTTCCCACGGGCCCCTCTCAGCTGCGGGCCCCATAGCGGCTGCATGTGCCGCTATGGCGGTAGTTCCGCCACTGATATATAAGTTGCTTTGCCTGCCCATGCCATTCTGCAGACGCAAATCTGCATGAGGCAGTCGGCAAGTGGTTAAAAAGGACGTGGCATGTGGCTGGCTAGTGGAATGGAGACATCCAAGGAGGTGAAATAACAATTTAACCAATGAGGGGAACTGATAAGAATGATCTGAAGCTGTGTGTAAGGGAAACTGTGTGGCCATTGTGAATTTGGGTGTTCCAGTGGAGGATAATGCCAATGTGATTGGGCAGTGAAGGAGGCAGGGAAGACATTGGCTGCAGGAAAAGTTGTTTTTCTGCCAAATAAGTCTTTCTTGTCAATTGTCCATTGACACCTTTTATGAAG
This sequence comes from Lithobates pipiens, assembly GCF_037356315.1. Taxonomy (NCBI): domain Eukaryota; kingdom Metazoa; phylum Chordata; class Amphibia; order Anura; family Ranidae; genus Lithobates; species Lithobates pipiens. Next base: position 3,496,659 of record NW_027507746.1, read on the forward strand.
GACTTTCAGCAGCAACATCTCAGCCATCTGTCATTGCTCATCTGACATGTTCCTGAATTTGTTAGATACAACTATTCCGAACGTGTCATAGTCATCCGGCTTTCTTTGCAGCACAGCCTTGTTGTGTTGCCTTGGATAGAAATGAAGATGTAGAATTTAAGATTTCTCCACTTCTTGGCTCTGGGCACAGGTGGTAATGGAGTGACCATAACACTTTAAAGAGGGATTCCACCTAAAAAAAAATATTAAAAGCCAGCAGCTATAAATACTACAACTGCTGACTTTTAATAAATGGACACTCACCTGTCCCGGGGTCCAGCGATGCCGGCAGCCGAGGCCGATCGAACGCTCGGCTCTCGGCTGCTGCCGTCACCATTCTAGGTGAGGGAATCAGGAAGTGAAGCGAATCGGCTTCACTTCCAGGTTCCCTACTGCGCATGCGCGAGTCGCGCAGCGCAATAGGAATTGTCTGCGCTGTCACTGCGACCCGTGTGTGTCCCAGCGGACAGCGCGGCAGGACAGGAAATGGCGTAGACTCCCACGGGAGTCTATGCCCGGAAGTGGGTGTAAATACCTGTCTTTGACAGGTATCTCCACCCCCTCCCCCCTGTAAGGTGCCAATTGTGACACCGGAGGGGGGGAGGGTTCCGATCAGCGGAAGTTCCACTTTAGGGTGGAACCCCGCTTTAATCATTAGTGTCCTGTGATTGGAACACAAATGGATCAGAGTTAGTATAACATTTGGAAAGTTTAGTGTGAAAGTTTCATATATGTAATGTTTGAGTTGTAAACACAACACTGCATGCAATGAAATGTACATGGCATACAAATGATATGTATCAATAAAATCAAGCATCATACCTATAACCATACATATCCGCCCCCCTCCACAAAAGAAAACTACTCAGTCCCATGAAACTCATGCAAAAACAAGAAAAAGTGTATGTAACTATGAAAATAGTTCTTCTAGTTTTCAAGTTCCTGTTCAGGGGGAAGGGAATCTGCTGGTTGGTGAGGCTGTAGAAGGTGACTGAAGAGTACATAGAGAGGCTCTGCCATCAATCTGTTGTGTCAGGAAATGAAGGCTTTCATACTACAATGATATGTTACAAATATCTCATCCCTTCCTGCTCCTGATTTTTGGGATGCTCATATTTTATTAAACTTCTTTTTAACCACTTGCGTATTGGGAACTTTCACCCTCTTCTTGCCCAGGCCAGCTTTCAGCTTTCAATGCTGTCGCACTTTAAATTACATTTTGTTTAAATCAGAACAAGTTTCTTTTGGTGGTATTTTATCACCACAGCGGTAACCCCACCCCCCACTTTTTCCACTAAAAAAATTGAAAAAAAGACTGAAAATTTGGAAAAAAATATGTTTTTCTTACTTATTTGCAAAATTTTATAACAAAAACTAATTTTATTTATTTACTGATATGCACTGATAAGGCTGTATTGATGGGCACTGATGGCCTGCTATGATGGGCACCGATGAGGCAGCACTGAAGTGGCACTGATAGGCGGTACTGATGAGGCTGCACTGATGGGCACTGATAGGTGGCACTGATATGCAGCACTGATAGGTGGCAATGATATGCAGCACTGATGGGCATTGACATGCAACACTGATGGGCACTGCTGGCCACTGATATCCAGCACTGATAGATGACACCGATAGCTGGCACTGATGGGCATCGATAGGCAGCACTGATTATTATTATTATTATACACAATTTATATAGCGCCAACAGTTTACGCAGCACTTTACAATGTATAGGGGGACAACACAATTACAGTACAATACAAAAGGTACAGGAGGGCCCTGCTCATAGAGCTTACATTCTAAAGGGAAGGGGCGGTGGAACAAAAGGTAATAGCTGCAGAGAATGATTTGATAGGGGTGGCTCGGGGACAGTTGTTTTTAGGTGGGTGTAGGATAGGCTTCCACTGATGCACACTAATTGGCACTTATAGGGCTGCACTGATAATCAGTGCCTTGATCAGTGTACAGTAGCTGTCCCCTGTGAGAATTGCCTATTACTGGTCTCTTCTCCTCACACTGTGACAGTGCTTGAGGAGAATACTGCAGATAACTAGCAAGTCTGTTTAAACTGTGACCAGTTGTGATTGGTCCTTTACCGCAATCTGTGATCAGCTGTATCTGAGCCTGCCCAATGCACACCCCAAGAGCACATAGGGGGATGGGGTACTGAGAGGATGTCAATAGATGCCCTCCCAGAACCAACAAAGTGTGCTGTAGCCAGTAATTGACTATAGCATGATTTACAAGTTGTTTAGCATTAGCAATCCGAAAAAAAAAGAATCCTGTTCCTTTAAAGCATGTTATACAGCACAATGTTTGTGCTGTATAATGTGGCTCCCTGTAACACCTGAAATACCTGGCTAATCCTGCCAGTTTCTAGCCTCCCCTATGTAAACTGACTGTGGTATATCTTGGCTGCTGAGCCTGGACACCGTGGTCAGTAGGGATGGGCCGAACACTCCCCCTGGTTTGATTCGTAAAAGAACATGCGAACAGGCAAAAAATGTGTTGAAACACGCGGACACCGTTAAAGTCTATGGGACGCAAACATGAAAAATCAAAAGTGCTAATTCTAAAGGCTAATATGCAAGTTATTGTCAGGGGACATGTATCAATGTGAATTTTTTTTTTTTTTTTTTTTTTTACACACCCATTTTTTTGGGAGCAGTCATTTTAATAATGCTTAAATTGAAACAATAAAAGTGAAATATTCCTTTTAATTTCGTACCTGGGGGGTGTCTATAGTATGCCTGTAAAGTGGCGCAGGTTTCCCGTGTTTCCCAGCAATACACATAAAATTTCATTGAAAAAAACGGCATGGGATACCCCACAGGGGAACCCTGAACCAAAATAAAAAAAAAAAATGTGTGGGGGTCCCCCAAATTCCATACCAGGCCTTTGAGGTCTGGTATGGATATTAAGGGGAATCCCCATGCCAAAATAAAAAAAAATACATTTTTTGGGGGGGGACCTACACCTTTTATGGTATGGATTTTAAGGGAAACCCTGCGCCATTTTTTTTTTAAAATGGTGTGAGTCCCCCAAAAAATCCATACCAGACCATTATCTAAGTACGCAACCTCGCAGGCCACAAGAAAAGAGGAGGGACAAGAGAGTCCCCCCTCCTGAATGGTACCAGGCCACATGGCTTCAACATTGGGAGGGTACTTTGAAGTAGCCCCCCAAAGCACCTTGTCCTCATGTTGATGGGGAGAAGGGCCTCATCCCCACAACCCTTGTCTGGTGGTTGTGGGGGTCTGCGGGCGGGAGGCTTATCGGAATCTGTCAGCCCCCTTTAACAAGGGGACCCCCAGATCCCGGCCCCCATGTGTGAAATGGTAACGGCCTACCATTTCACAAAAAAAATGTGAAAATGTTAAAAGACAATACGCACCTTGGTACAAGTCCTTTATTAAAAAAATTTAAAAAAATAAAACTGTCCCACGGAGTCTTCTTCTTCTTGAGCTCTGATGGACCAAAAAAAAAGCTGCACATTGCCTACGATCTGCCTCCATGGGAGGCACCCACCATAATGACAGGCCTCTCAGGTGACAGCTCTTTTATAACTAAGGGCGGGGCCACACAATGACGTAACCAAGTGACCCCGCCCCCTCTGATGCTACAAGAAAGCCATAGGGATGTCCCCGTGTGTCAGAGAGGGGCGAGGTCACCCAGCAATGTCATTGTGTGGCCCCGCCCTCAGTTATAAAAGAACTGTCACCTAAGAGGCCTGTCATTGCTGCAGGTGCCTCCCATGGAGGCAGATCGTAGGTGGCTTGCGGCTTTTTATTTATTTGTTGGTCCGTTAGAGCGAGAGAAGAAGAAGATGAACAGACTTCGTGGGACAGTTTTATTTTCATTTTTTTTAATAAAGGTCTTGTCACAAGGAGTGTATTGTCTTTTTTTTTTACCATTTTCACACATTTTTGTGAAATGGTAGGAGTACATTAGTACCCTGTTACCATTTCACACAGGGGGGCAGGATCTGGGGGTCCCCTTGTTAAAGCGGCTACTAGATGCCAATAAGCCCCCCGCCTGCAGACCCCCACAGCCACCGGGCAAGAGTTTTGGGGATGAGGCCCTTCTCCCCATCAACATGGGGACAAGGTGCTTTGGGGGGCTACCTAAAATCACCCTTTCAATTTTGAGAACGTGTGGCCTGATACAGTTCAGGAGGGCGCTTTTTCCCATAAATTGCGGCTCTCTCGCCCCCCACTTTTCCTGTGGTCCGCCAGGTTGCGTGGTCGGATAAGAGTCTGGTATGGATTTTTGGGGGCTGTATTCTTGTTGTGCAAGAAACAGGTAGCTGCAAAGCGGATGGAGTAGACTGTGATGTTATTCAGACTTTCCTGAACTGACCTGGGGAGGATCTCAGAAGGCAAGATGGGCAAGTGAGGCCTGGGACTTCCAGCATACAATTACCAAGGTGTTTTTCAGAGGGGCACCGACCAGTTCATTAAGGAAAGGGACTTAGCTACTCAAAGGGAATCAGAAGGAAGAGGCAGCTCATATTTCCCTCAGAAACATTACACAACGAATACCACCAGAAGAAGAATAAAAGTTATCTGTTCAATCGTTTATTGGCAGTCTGTTGTGAATCAGGTGGGGTAGAAGAACGGAGGTAAACTAGCAGTACTGTAATGAACTACCTTAGCAGCTCCCTAGGGACTAATGCGCTACAGAAGTGTAACAGAATGTCCCACACTCCAGTCAGTATACAGCCTCCTCCAGTCTGAACATCAGAGATCACATATTATAGCCCCGTGTCCCTAATGCCGTGTACACATGATCAGAGCGGACTGAAAGAATGAACCTCATATCAGAAGTCACCAACACATCTTCAAACCGCCCTCTTCTTGCAGGCGCTGTTGGATTGGTACCCACAACTCCTTCTCTGGGAGTGGGAATTGCTCCTCTGCCAGCGCACGCAAAAGCAGAATGCAGCATTTCTCGAAGCAAGGCCTGGAAGTGCTCCATTCTGACAGCCCTCTGTGACGGTGGTAACATTTCTGCCATTTTGTGTTTGTACCGGGGGTCCAAGTACGTTGCCACCCAGTACTGGTCCTTGACCTTTATGCTTTTTATACGGGGGTCCCTATTAAAACACTGGAGCATGAAGGCCCCCATTTGCACTAAACTGGAAGCGGTGTGGTGGCCTGGCTCCTGCTTATCATCCAGGATAATGTCGTCCTCCTCGTTTTCCTCTCCCCATCCACGCACAACAGGGATCCTAAAAGCATGCTCTTTTTGCTCCTCCTCATCCGCCCCGGCACCATCCTCCTCTGACTCCTCTTCAGACTCCTGTTGTTGACTTGTCTCAGATAGAGTAGCCCCCCCTGGGAATTCATCCAGCATTTCGACTTCCTCATATTCCTGCTGCTCCATGGCTTGATCAATGACACGACGCAATGCACGCTCCATAAAGTAGGCATAAGGTACCATGTCACTGATGGCACCATGGCTGCGACTGGCCTGTTTGGTGATCTCATCAAATGGCCGCAGAAGTCTGCATGCATTGCAAATGAGCAGCCACGGGCGCGGTGAAAAAAAAACAGCTCCCCAGAACCTGTTCTGCCGCAGAGTTCGTACAGGTAGACGTTAACTGCACGTTTCTGCTGGAGCAGCCTATCAAGCATATAGAAGGTTGAGTTCCATCGCGTCGGGCAATTGCAAACAAGACATCTGACCGGCAGATTGTGTCGCCGCTGAATGTCAGCAAAGCGAGACACATTTCTTCTGAAATGGGCCGAGATTTTCCTTGCCTGCCGCAAGATGTCCTGGACCCCAGGGTATTTGACAACGAATCACTGCACGACCAAGTTTAAGATGTGTGCCATGCATGGCATGTGTGGGATTTTGCCCTGTTTCAATGCGCTAAGCAGATTGGAACCGTTGTCACACACCACTTTACCAACTGTCAAATTGAGCGGTGTTAGCCACTGATCTGCCTGTGAACGCAAAGCTGAAAGGAGTGCCGGGCCAGTGTGGCTCTTGGCTTCCAGGCACAACAGAAGCAGCACAGCTTGGCAACGTCTCACCTGGCATGTCGAATAGGTTCTGGGGAGCTTGGCGGCGCAGCGGAAGACGCTAGCAGTGGAAAAGGAGGAGTCAGCCGAGGAGGAGAGGGAGGAGGATGGAGTAGGAGGAGGAGAAGAGGCAGGCCTGCATGCAATCCGTGGCGGTAAAACCAAATCTACACGGGTGCCATGGGTTACATGCTTGACGGCCGTCAGAAGGTTCACCCAGTGGGCAGTAAAAGTGATATACCTTCCCTGTCCATGTTTGCTAGACCACGTGTCTGTGGTCAGATGTAACTTGGCACTGACACTGTGTGCCAGAGATACATTCACTTACCGCTGAAAATGGCCATATAGCTCTGGGATGTCCTTCTGTGAGAAATACTACCTTCTTGGGACCTTCCATTGTGGTGTTCCAATGGCCACAAATTTTCGAAAGGCCTCCGAGTCCACCAGTTTATATGGCAGTAGTTGGCGGGCTATCAGTTCTGACAAGCCAGCCGTCAACCGTTGGGCAAGAGGGTTATCCGGCATCATCATTTTTTTTTTACGCTCGAACATTAGGCCCACGGAAGCCTGCCTTTTTGCAGAAAAACGTGAGGATGGCATGATGGAAGGTGGAGTGGAGGACAATTGAGAGGAGAAGGATAAGTAGAAGACAAGGCTGGACGGTGAGAGCCTGGAGTGTGGCTTTGTGGGTTCCGTTGCTCCCACTGGGCTCGGTGATGGCAGCTCATGTGCCTTCTTAAGGTGGTGAGTGTTGGGCTTACCGCGACTTATGCGTTGACTGCAAAGATTGCAGATGGCAACACTATTGTCAGCAGCGGACACATTAAAAAAAGCCCACACTGCGGAGCCATGTGCCGGCGTCCTGGGAGCGCCAGATGTGACCGTACATGGTCGATGCCTCACTCCTGATACATTAGCAGTCTGCCTTGTCCCTTCTGTGCAATCTAAGTTCCGCCTGCTTCTCCTCCCTATCTGCTGGTCCATATCTTCCTCTGAACTCCCCTCCGCTTCCTCTTTTGTGGGCACCCACGTGACATCACTAGACACGTCATCATCGACGTCACCTTCCCCACCGCTATAATTAGAGATTTCGGAGTAGGCAGCAACACCGGGGACCAATCTCCTCCTTGGGCTGATCTGGGTACTGTCGTCAGACTGCTGAGTGGCGGTTCTTGCTACCTCCTCTTCCTGATCCAATACCAAGAGTGGCTGCGCATCAGAAATGTCTTGTGATGGATCGGAAAATAATTCCTGTGACTCAAGCAGAAGGTATATGGTGGTGTTGGTGGTAGTGTCTTTGGGGGTGCACATAGCAGAGAGTGAAGAAGAGGGTGCAGATCAAGAGGATGAGGAGGGTGCAGAAGAGTAAGGCTGAGTGAGCCACTCAACCAAGTTTGGTGTGTCCTTTGACGTAATCGCACGCACCTTCTGTAATTTGCCACTTTGGCTCAAGCCTGTTTCTCCTGCCCTACCCCTACCACCCCTGCGGAAGGGCCTGCCTCTTCCTCTGCCTGTCATTTTTTAAATGACCCTGTGACAAAAGTCTCTAGAGAAGTGCAGTATGTATGTGGAAGAAGGTATATAACACCCCGCTTCAATCTGTCATTTTTGGGGGCCACTGGTTTATCAAACCAGTTATAATACTTTTTTTAATTGCATTTGTTACTCTTTGTAGTATCGCTGCAGAACCACTCAGCAGTCACAATGCTGCACAGTGGAAATGTACTATACTATGCTTTCTATATGTGCAAGTATTTTATACGTGTATTACACCCCTATATACTGCACACCAAATAGAACACCTATACCAGTCCTTAAAAGGACTTTTGTGGACCTAATAGTAGCTAGCGAATTGCAGACTGTCCCGGCTCCAAAAACCAAACTGTCCCTCCCTACACTGAGAAACGGCAGCTGCAGAATTGGTCAGCAGCACTGCATGCAGTGCACTATAATATGCTTTCTATATTTGAAAGAAAGTATATTATACGTGTACAACCCGGTATACTGTACACCTATAAAAGGACTTTTGTGGACCTAGTAGCAAGTGATTTGCAGACTGTCCCTGCTCAGAACACCAAACTGTCTCTCAGTCCCTACACTGATAAAAGCTGCAGAATCGGGCAGCACAGCAGTCAGCAATGCACCATAATATACTTTGTATATTTTGAAAGAAAGTATATTATACATGTACAACCATACCAGTCCTTAAAAGGACCTTTGTGGACCTAATAGTAATAGCTAGTGATTAAACTGACTGTCCCTGCTCCACACAGTGTCCTGTCCCTACACTGACAAAAGACATGTGCAGAATCGGTCAGCAGTGCACTCAGCAATCAGCAGAACAGCAGTCAGCAGCAGTGCACCAGAACCCTATATACTGTACACCTAGACAGTCCTTAAAAGGACTTTTGTGGACCTAATAGCTAGCGATTTGTATCACTACAGTCTGTCCCTGCTCCACACAGCAACCTCTCCCTACACTGACATAAGACAGAATGTAAAATGGCCGCCAGATCAGGTCTATTTATAAGGTAGGGGGAATGTCCAAGTGTCCATGTGCTGTCATGTCTCAATTGGCTGTCCTGTACCCCATGATGGATGTGTCATCATGGGTCAAAGTTCTTTCACAATGTAAACGCATATGTCCGCCACACGAACAGCTCCAGAAGACCGCCAGCACCTAAAGCCACTACCCACACAGTACCCCAAATAAATTGTCTCAAACATAGCATTACTCACCCAACCAACCTCTGCCTCTCTCATAGAACATACCTGCCATTGAAGAGACGTCCAGCATATCGGTGCCCATCAGTCCAGCATATCGGTGCCCATCAGTCCAGCATATCGGTGCCCATCAGTCCAGCATATCAGTGCCCATCAGTCCAGCATATCAGTGCTCATCAGTCCAGCACAGTGGCGGCTGGTGCTCAAAATTATTTGGGGGGCACAAACAAACTGAAAAAAAAAGCATCAATTGCAGCTACTGTGCCCATAAATTGCTGCCACTGTGCCCATCAAGCGCAGCCCTGTGCCCATAAAGCGCATCCACTGTGCCATCAAATGCAGCTACTGTACCCATCAAATGCTGCAAGTGTGGATCGCCGGCACTTACCTGTCGCACAGTGGGTCAGCGGTGGTGTCCGACACGCTCCTCAGTGTCTTCTTCTGTCCTCTCTATAAGGTGTCTAATCACAGCGCCTGACGTTTCAGCCAATCAGGTGACAAGTATCAGACCCAAGCACCTGATTGGCTGTTCAGTGTTAGCAAAGCAAAGGAATTTGCTTTGCTAACAAAGCTGAGATAACGCACAGCAGCGCGCCCACTGTTCACATTTTTGGGCACCTATTAGATAGAGCCTATGGCTCTAATCAGGTGCTTCCAAAAAACCACCCCACCGCTGTAATTCAGGTGCTCGGCGACCGGAAAGGGGCCTGACACCTGAATAGGGGTGTCAGCAGTGACCATTCACTGCATGAATCTATCTACGGTGATAGAGCAGTGCCAGGAGAGAGGGGGCGGTGCTCCTGTGTCCTTTATGGACTCCCTGCCACTGGTCCAGCATATCATTGCTTGTCAGTCCAGCATATCAGTGCCCTTCAGTCCAGCATATCAGTGCCCATCAGTCCAGCATATCAGTGCCCATCAGTCCAGCATATCAGTGCCCATCAGTCCAGCATATCAGTGCCCATCAGTCCAGCATATCAGTGCCCATCAGTCCAGCATATCAGTGCCCTTCAGTCCAGCATATCAGTGCCCATCAGTCCAGCATATCAGTGCCCACCAGTGCAGCATATCAGTGCCCACCAGTCAGGCATATCAGTGCCCATCAGTCAGGCATATCAGTGCCCACCAGTGCAGCATATCAGTGCCCACCAGTGCAGCATATCAGTGCCCACCAGTGCAGCATATCAGTGCCCACCAGTGCAGCATATCAGTGCCCACCAGTCCAGCATATCAGTGTCCATCAGTCCAGCACATCAGTGTCCATCAGTCCAGCACATCAGTGTCCATCAGTCCAACATATCAGTGCCCATCAGTCCAGCACGGGTGTCAGAGGGTGTGGGGTCAGCCATTTACATCACTGGGTGGCCCCACCCTCAGCTATATAACAGCTGTCACAGTGAGAAGAAGCGTTGATTGGCTAGAGCCTCCCATGGAGCCAGAGCTGTTGCAGTTTTTTTTCTTTTTTCAGCTCATCGAGCGGCGTGAGATGCATCTACATGGTGGGACATTTATTTTTATTTTTTTAAGAAAAGGACTTGTTTGTCTTTTTTACTATTTTTGACACTTTTATTGGTGAATGTGTAGGGGTACAGTGTAAGGAAGAAAAAGTCCTGGGCAGCTGCACACCGTTGAAGGCATCTTTATTAATATCTTGAATGGCAGATAAAATCCAATACAGTTACTTCATGTTACAGCAAAGACAGGTGTGCGGCCATCCAGGACTTTTTCCTTCCTTCCTAATCTGTTGCAGAGCCAGTACCTGTAAGTTCTTAATATGGCGTGTGCTTCGGAGGTCTGGGGCTTGGAGTGGCAATTCTTTTCTACTTTATCTTCATCAGGGGTACCCGATACCCATTCACATGGGGGGAGCAGGATCTGGGGGTCCACTTGTTAAAGCCCCCCACAGACCCTCACAACCACCGGGCAAGGGTTGTGGGGATGAGGCCCTTGTCTCCATCAACATGGGGACAAGGTTCTTTGGAGGGCAACTCCAAAGATACCTCCCCATGTTGAGGGCATGTGGCCTGTTATGGTTCAAGAGGGGGGGCGCTCTTTGATCCACCCCACTTCTCCTGCCAGGTTGCGTGCTTGGATAAGGCTCTGCTATGGATTTTGGGGTTACCCCTACGCAATTTTTTTTAATTTTGGTGCAAGATTCCCCTTAATATCCATACCAGACCTGAAGGGCCTGGGGTGGATTTTGGGGTGACCCCCACACATTTATTTTTCCAATTTTGGTTCGGGGTTCCCTTTAATTTTCATACCAAACCCAAAGGGCCTGGTAATGGACTGGGGGAACCCATGCCATTTTTTTCAATGATTTTGTATCTATATTAACAATTATCTCAGTTGTTATCTAGATTAGAGACCCGACAATACATTACACCCATGATCCATTTTGAACGACTTATTTTCCTTTAGAAATTTCATTTTGCTGCGGTATTCTAAACATGGGAAAACTGCGCCACTTTACAGTCATACTATAGAAATCCCCCAGGCACAAAATTTTAAGGAATATTTCATTATTATTGTTTCACTTTAAGCATAATTAAAATCACTGTTCCTGAAAAAACTGACATTTTTAAAACTTTTTTTGCATTGATTCATGTCCCCTGGGGCAGGACCCGGGTCCCCAAACACTTTTTATGGCAATAACTTGCATATAAGCCTTTAAAATTAGCACTTTTGATTTTTCATGTTCATGTTCCATAGACTTTAACGGTGTTTGCGTGTTCGTCTGAATTTTTTGTCTGTTCACATGCTCTGGTGCAAACTAAACTGGGGGGTTTTCAGCTCACCCTTAATATACTAGAGGGGTCACCAGCAGGAGGAAGGAGGTCCTGATTCCTCTATATAGATCTTTATATCAATAAAGGGGTCACCGGCAGGAGGAAGGAGGTCCTGATTCCTCTATATAGATCTTTATATCTCTAGAGGGATCACCGGCAGGAGGAAGGAGGTCCAGATTCCTCTATATAGATCTTTATATCTCTAGAGGGGTCACCAGCAGGAGGAAGTCCTGGTAATGGACTGGGGGAACCCATGCCATTTTTTCAATGATTTGTAGATTTATAGATCTTTATATCTCTAGAGGGATCACCAGGAGGAGAAAGGAGGTCCTGATTCCTCTATATAGATCTTTATATCACTAGAGGGGTCACCAGCAGGAGAAAGGAGGTCCTGATTCCTCTATATAGATCTTTATATCACTAGAGGGGTCACCGGCAGGAGGAAGGAGGTCCTGATTCCTCTATATAGATCTTTATATCACTAGAGGGATCACCAGCAGGAGGAAGGAGGTCCTGATTCCTCTATATAGATCTTTATATCACTAGAGGGGTCACCACCAGGAGGAAGGAGGTCCTGATTCCTCTATATAGATCTTTATATCACTAGTAGGGATGAGCCGAACACCCCCCTGTTCGGTTCGCACCAGAACCTGCGAACAGACCTAAACTTCGTGTGAACTTTAGAACCCTATTAAAGTCTATGGGACTCGAACGTTCACAATCTAAAGTGCTCATTTTAAAGGGTAATATGAAAGTTACTGTCCTAAAAAGTGTTTGGGGACCTGGGTCCTGCCCCAGGGGACATGGATCAATGCAAAAAAAAGTTTTAAAAACGGCCGTTTTTTCAGGAGCAGTGATTTTAATAATGATTAAAGTGAAACAATAAAAGTGTAATATTCCTTTAAATTTCATAGCTGGGGGGTATCTATAGTCTGCCTGTGAAGGGGCGCATGTTTCTGGTGCTTAGAACTGTCGCTGCACAAAGTGTCATTTGTGCAGGAAAAAAAGTCTTTTAAAATCACTTGCGGCTAAATTGTCGGGTCTCCGTAATACAGAGAACACTCAATGAGTGTTCTCTGTATTAGCCGACAATTCATTCATTCATTGATTAAAAAAAAAAAAAAAAAAAAAAGCGTGGGGGTTCCCCTAAATTCAATCAAAAGGCCCTTCAGGTCTGACATGGATATTAAGGGGAACCCCGTGTCAAATTTAAAAAAAAAATTGACGTGGGGGTCCCCCCAAATATCCATACCAGACCCTTCAGGTCTGATATGGATATTAAGGGGAACCCCGCATCAAATTTTTAAAAAAAATTGACGTGGGGGTCCCCCTAAATATCCATACCAGACCCTTTATCCGAGCACGCAACCTGGCAGGCCGCAGGAAAAGAGGGGGGGACGAGAGAGCGGCCCCCCCTCCCTCCTGAACCGTACCAGGCCACATACCCTCAACATTGGGAGGATGCTTTGGGGGTCTGTGACCCCTCAAAGCACCTTGTCCCCATGTTGATAAGGACAAGGGCCTCATCCTCACAACCCTGGCCGTTGGTTGTGAGGGTCTGCGGGCGGGGGGCTTATCAGAATCTGGAAGCCCCCTTTAACAAGGGGACCCCCAGATCCCGGCCCCCCCCCCTGTTTGAAATGGTAAGGGGGTACAAAAGTACCCCTACCATTTCACAAAGAAAGTGTCAAAATGGTTAAATAAGACAAACACACTTTTGAAAAATTCCTTTATTAAAAATAAAAAAAATTTAAAAAAAATTCCAGCGGTGCTAATCCACTCTTGCTATCCAGCGACGGGTCTCCGGGGTCCAGCGATGGATGATCATATCCAGCGACGGGGGATCTCTCAGTCCAGCGCTGTCCATACCTCCTTCTTCTGTCTCCACTGCGGAGACACTGCAGAGAGCCGAGCGCTGACATTTCTTATATTGGGAGGGCGGGGCCACCCGTCACCTGACCCCGCCCCTCTGACGCAGGAGAGGGAAGCCAGGGGTTCCCCAGTGACGTGTGGGTGACCCCGCCCCCTCTGATGTAACGGAAACCTGCGTTACATCAGAGGGGGCGGGGTCACCCACTCTTTTCCTGTGGCCTGCCAGGTTGCGTGCTCGGATAAAGGGTCTGGTATGGATATTTAGGGGGACCCCCACGTCAATTTTTTTTTTAAATTTGATGCGGGGTTCCCCTTAATATCCATATCAGACCTGAAGGGTCTGGTATGGATATTTGGGGGGACCCTCACGTCAATTTTTTTTTTTAATTTGACACGGGGTTCCCCTTAATATCCATGTCAGACCTGAAGGGCCTTTTGATTGAATTTAGGGGAACCCCCACGCTTTTTTTTTTTTTTAATCAATGAATGAATGAATTGTCGGCTAATACAGAGAACACTCATTGAGTGTTCTCTGTATTACGGAGACCCGACAATTTAGCCGCAAGTGATTTTAAAAGACTTTTTTTCCTGCACAAATGACACTTTGTGCAGCGACAGTTCTAAGCACCAGAAACATGCGCCCCTTCACAGGCATACTATAGATACCCCCCAGCTACGAAATTTAAAGGAATATTACACTTTTATTGTTTCACTTTAATCATTATTAAAATCACTGCTCCTGAAAAAACGGCCGTTTTTAAAACTTTTTTTTGCATTGATCCATGTCCCCTGGGGCAGGACCCGGGTCCCCAAACACTTTTTAGGACAGTAACCTGCATATTACCCTTTAAAATGAGCACTTTAGATTTCTCCCATAGACTTGTATAGGGCTTTTCGAATTTGCTGCGAACAGCCCAAATTGTTCACTGTTCGCTGAACAGGCGAACAGGCAATGTTCGAGTTGAACATGAGTTCGACTCGAACTCGAAGCTCATCCCTAATCACTAGAGGGATCACCAGCAGGAGGAAGGAGGTCCTGATTCCTCTATATAGATCTTTATATCACTAGAGAGATCACCAGCAGGAGGAAGGAGGTCCTGATTCCTCTATATAGATCTTTATATCACTAGAGAGATCACCAGCAGGAGGAAGGAGGTCCTGATTCCTCTATATAGATCTTTATATCACTAGAGGGATCACCGGCAGGAGGAAGGAGGTCCTGATTCCTCTATATAGATCTTTATATCACTAGAGGGATCACCGGCAGGAGGAAGGAGGTCCTGATTCCTCTATATAGATCTTTATATCACTAGAGGGATCACCAGCAGGAGGAAGGAGGTCCTGATTCCTCTATATAGATCTTTATATCACTAGAGGGATCACCGGCAGGAGGAAGGAGGTCCTGATTCCTCTATATAGATCTTTATATCACTAGAGGGATCACCGGCAGGAGGATGGAGGTCCTGATTCCTCTATATAGATCTTTATATCACTAGAGGGGTCACCGGCAGGAGGAAGGAGGTCCTGATTCCTCTATATAGATCTTTATATCACTAGAGGGATCACCGGCAGGAGGAAGGAGGTCCTGATTCCTCTATATAGATCTTTAGTGAGACCACATTTAGAATACTATGTCCAGTTCTGGAGACTTCACTTACATAAAGATATTGATAAGTTAGAACCAGAGATGGGTTGGGGGATAAAACATATCAATAGTGACTTCAGGAACTTATATGTACAGTGTGGAGGAAAGAAGAGAAAGGGGAGACATAACTGAAACCATTAAAGTCTTGAAGGACATGAAAAAGGTTCAGGAGGGCAGTTTTTTTCATATGAAACCAAAACAAACAGATCTAAACTCAGACAAAAAGGTTAAGGAGAAAAAATTACAAAAAACATGCAGACTCCATGGACTACTCTGTTTTTTCTGCTGTCACATGTCTCGGTTTCTATGGAGTCGGTTTGTTTGATCTGTAGGGACAATGCAAAGTACTCCGTGTACGTTGTAGGCGTCTCCTCTGAATTTCTGTGTACATTGTAAAGAAGGTTCATACAAATTCCTGCAATGCTTCTTGTCATTTACTGTCCATAGTTCATTGTATGTGAAAAGAACGCTAAATGTAAAATATCTAGCGGGCAAATCACCTTGGTGTGCTTTCCATAACATGACCCTTTGAATGTTCTATTACTGTGTCAGGATAGAATACAAGAAATGCTCTCCTGATATTAACCATCTCAACTCCGGAAGGTTTTACCCCTATATGTTAAGGAAATTTTTTGCTATTCAGCACTGCATTACTTTAACTGACAATTGCGCGGTCATGCAACACTGTACCCTATATCATTTAAATAGAGATTTATTTTGGTGGTATTTGATCATCTTTGGGGGTTTTTAATCTTTTGCGCTATAAACTAAAAAAGTCTGACAATTTTGAAAAAGAAAACAAAAACAATATTTTCTACTCTCTGCTATAAAAATTTCCAATAAAATAAATTGTCTTCATATATTTAGGCCAATATGTATTATGCTACATGTCTTTGGTAAAAATAACCAATATCAGTGTATATTGATTGGTCTTCTTAAAAGTTAAAGTGTCTACAGGGCACATGCGTGGCACAGAGTGGGATGGCAGCCTGAAGCTGTTGCTCCATCACACATCGGTAGTCCAACTGCTTGCCGAGGGTCACATGCCACACGGATCGGCATTCTAACACCCCTCACTGCCTCTAAGCCCTGTCCATGCCTGCATCATGCAGGAAATCGCAGGACTTCGCTCATAAACCCCTCACCCGCTATCTTAATGCCAGAGAGAAAGATGGGACCTCAGAACAAGCTTTGCCTCTCACAGAACCTGCTTCTTCTACACAACAGTCGGCCTGCTCTCCAACATCTGCATGCTGTGAGGATATTCCTCCACTAACTAAAGCCCCATACACACTATCAGATTGTCTGCTGATTTTTTCCATCAGATTTACCAAAACCATATAATATAATATGAGGTCAAACCTTAGTGGTTCCAATGTGTATGCAATCAGGCAGGCCCTTGTACTACATGGTTTTGGTAAACCTGAAGGAAAAAATCAGCAGACAATCTGATAGTGTGTATGGGGCTTTAAACTGACCTGGAATGAAGTTTAGACGCCACGTACACTGTACGCCACAGATATCTGCCAAATGTCAATCTGAATTGTGGAACCAACTGCTCATAAGAGATGGCAGCTCTGGGCATAAGCACAGAAACTGAACACGAGGAACTTCACATCACCCGCAGTGAGCTCAGCAGAGAACACCAATCCTGGTCTGCTGCCTTTACACAATTACAATCACAGGCTGAAGATCTAAATAATCGCAGCAGATGGAATAATCTCAGGATCAGAGGTGTCCCTGCATTGGTTACAGACTTGGTTCTGACTACTTTATGGCATTGGTTTAAATCCCTCTTGCCAGATCAATACTCTTTACATCTGACCACATACATCAGTCTTTACATCCCAAACCATCTGCAGATAAACCTCTTAGTGACATCATACTGTGCATTAAGGATTTCCTTGTAAAAGATCTGCAAGGAACACTCCTACCAGCATGCTGGATGGATAGAAGCTTCAAATTTCTGTGATATACACTATATTGCCAAAAGTATTGGGATGCCCGCCTTTACACACACATGAACTTTAATGGCATCCCAGTCTTAGTGCGTAGGGTTCAATATTCTATAGGGATTCTATCCCTCTTCTGGGAAGGCCATCCACAAGGTTTAGGGGTGTGTCTATGAGAAGGTATGTCCACAATGTTTAGGGGTATGTCTATGAGAAGGTCTGTCCACAAGGTTTAGGGGTGTGTCTATGGGAATGTCTTCCACAATGTTTAGGGGTGCATCTATGGGAAGGCTGTCCACAAGGTTTAGGGGTGTGTCTATGGGAATATCTGTCCACAAGGTTTAGGGGTGTGTCTATGGGCAGGTCTGTCCACAAGGTTTAGGGGTGTGTCTATAGGAAGATCTTTCCACAAGGTTTAGGGATGCATCTATGGGATGGCTGTCCACAAGGTTCAGGGGTGCGTCTATGGGAAGGTCTGTCCACAAGGTTCAGGGGTGCGTCTATGGGAAGGCTGTCCACAAGGTTCAGGGGTGCGTCTATGGGAAGGCTGTCCACAAGGTTTAGGGGTGTGTCTATGGGAATATCTGTCCACAAGGTTTAGGGGTGTGTCTATGAGAAGGTATGTCCACAATGTTTAGGGGTATGTCTATGAGAAGGTCTGTCCACAAGGTTTAGGGGTGTGTCTATGGGAATGTCTTCCACAATGTTTAGGGGTGCATCTATGGGAAGGCTGTCCACAAGGTTTAGGGGTGTGTCTATGGGAATATCTGTCCACAAGGTTTAGGGGTGTGTCTATGGGCAGGTCTGTCCACAAGGTTTAGGGGTGTGTCTATAGGAAGATCTTTCCACAAGGTTTAGGGATGCATCTATGGGATGGCTGTCCACAAGGTTCAGGGGTGCGTCTATGGGAAGGTCTGTCCACAAGGTTCAGGGGTGCGTCTATGGGAAGGCTGTCCACAAGGTTCAGGGGTGCGTCTATGGGAAGGCTGTCCACAAGGTTTAGGGGTGTGTCTATGGGAATATCTGTCCACAAGGTTTAGGGTTTGTGTCTATGGGCAGGTCTGTCCACAAGGTTTAGGGGTGTGTCTATAGGAAGATCTGTCCACAAGGTTTAGGGATGCGTCTATGGGATGGCTGTCCACGAGGTTCAGGGGTGCGTCTATGGGAAGGTCTGTCCACAAGGTTCAGGGGTGCGTCTATGGGAAGGTCTGTCCACAAGGTTTAGGGGTGCGTCTATGGGAAGGTCTGTCCACAAGGTTTTAGGGGTGTGTCTATGAGAAGGTCTGTCCACAAGGTTTAGGGGTGTGTCTATGGGAAGGTCTGTCCACAAGGTTTAGGGGTGCATCTATGGGAAGGTCTGTCCACAAGGTTTAGGGATGTGTCTATGGGAAGGTCTGTCCACAAGGTTTAGGGGTGTGTCTATGGGAAGGCGGTCCACATGGTTTTGGAGTTGAGTTGGGCCAAACACCCCCCTGTTGGGTTTACACCAAAACTCCTGAACAGAGAAAAAGTTCAGACCCAAACAGTGAACTAAATTAACTACTTCAGTCCTGGAAGGATTGCTGACCAGAGCACTTTTTCGATACGGCACTGGGTCAATTTAATTGACAATTGCGTGGTCGTGCGACGTTGCACCCAAACAAAATTGACGCCCATTTTTTCCCACAAATGGAGATTTCTTTTGGTGGTATTTGATCACCTCTGGGATTTTTATTTTTTGCGCTATAAACAAAAGAAGAGCGCCAATTTTGAAAAAAAAACAAACAATATTTTTTTATTTTTTGCTATAATAATTATCCCAAAAAAATATATATATAAAATACTAATTTCTTTCTCAGCTTCGACCGATATGTATTTTTCTACATATTTTTGGTTAAAAAAAATTGCGTATATTGATTGTAATTGGGGGGGGGGGGGTTGTGGGCTACCAGTGACATAACAGTAATCACAGCTCCCGATGACAAGGAGCAGTAGATCTCTGTCATGTCACTGGGCAGAACAGGAAAATGCCTTGTTTACATAGGTATCTCCTCGTCCTGCCTCTCCATGTCACAATCCATGGAACTCCACTCTAAGAACAAACCTACAGACCCATCTTGTTTTTAACCTGGGGACTGCCTGTTGTACCAAATTTAAACAAATTCAAAATAATGAAAAAAATAATTCAGATGAAATTCAAATTTGAATCATTTTAGAATAGTTTTTGAATACTTTTCAAATAGTTTCCTAATTTGCAAAGAGAGTAAAATAGAATAGAAAATAATGGAATATAGTAGCAAAAAATAAAAAATAAAAGACTAGAAGAGAATATAACAGAAAATAAAAGAATATAATAGAGTAAAACAGAACAAATAGAAAATAAAAACATAATAGACTAGAATATAAGAGAAACAAATAGAGTAGAATGAAAAAAAATATAGTGAAAAAACAACTCCTGTATTTTCTTAAAATTTTTTCTCATAAAATGTGTTGAAAACAGAAACCCGGCTGTGCAGATGCTCTGTCTCTGGAGTATAATGCTATGTGCACACTATCGCCAAACTCCACCACCAGACTCCACCACCAGACTCCACCACCAGACTCCACCACCAGACTCCACCACCAGACAAAATGGCCGCTCACCTCAAGGGTGAGTTAAAAACTCCTAGAAAATATCTTGTAATAAAATCCTCCTCATTCCTTTCTACTTCTCGGCTTATTGGTTCAGCTCCGCTTTACTCAGTGTGGTTTGTAACATGGAACAACAAACACAACTACCATAGTGCATCTGTTACATTTATTAAACCCCCCCTAAGGCCCCTCACACTGGGGCGGTTTTCAGGCGCTACAGTGCTAAAGATAGCACCTGAAAGCTTTCACACTGGAGCGGTGTGCTGGCAGGATGGTAAAAAAAGTTCTGTTAGCCGCATCTTTGGGGTGGTGAAGGAGCGGTATATTCACCGCTCCTATCCATTGAAATCAATGGGGCAGTGCAGCTATACTGCCGGCAAAGCGCCACTGCAGCGGGGCTTTGCGGGTGGTTTTAACCCTTTTTCTGCCACTAGCGGGAGTTAAAAGCGCCCGCTAGTGGCCAAATACCGTCTCTAAAATGGCGGTAAAGTGGTGCTAAAAATAGCGCCGCTTTACTGCTAACGCCACTCCCGCCCCAGTGTGAAAGGGGCCAAAGAGTTACATTACAAAGTAAAAACATCAGATAAGCATATAAATCATTGGCTTGTTCTCACAGACTCCTCCCCTCTATTCCAGATTCACCCTCTCAATGGGCTTCCTCAGTAGATGGGTGAGGCCGATTAATACTAAATATACCCCTCCATTGCCTAGGCAATTCTCTAGGCGTCGCCACGGCTATCTGCGGGCTCAAAGGACACTCCCACTTCTCGTGTCCCCAGGAACTCAAATAAGCTGAGTAGGAGAGTGTGTCACCAAGGCAGATACAATTAATCTGTATAATTACACAGCGTTTTCATACTTTTCCAGTGCTAATTTCCATGGTGATGTCCTGTTACATACTACACCCATTGATATATAAAAACTCTATAAATAACATAATCACATATAATCATATAGAATAACCCCTTGTTACAAACAATTAATATCCCTATAAATGTGACGACCCACAACAAGTTATTTATTATTAAAAAATAATATCTAATTACAATACTGGAGCTAATAGATATTATAATTCCATTTTTATAAAAACAAAGTATTCTTAGAAATTAAAAAAAAAAAAAAAATATTATATATATATATATATATATATTTAAATTACTTCCAAAAAAACTTTCTTAAAAAGCATTGCAAAAAATTATTAATATTAAAATCAATTAATGCTTAAATACTGAGACCACATAAAATATCATTTATACGCCTATTTAACAATTATAAATGAAACAATTTAGGTCAAAATCTATATTGAGCCCCCTGGGCACTAAAACTTGCGTCTTGTATAGCCAGGCTGACTCACGTTGGCTTAATTGTTTAATAAAATTGCCCCCCCAATGATGTTTAACCTTTTCAATCGCCCAAAATCTAAGTTGATTTGGATTCCTATCCGGTACCTCCCTAAAATGTTTAGAGACACAATATTCTCTCCTCCCTTTTCTAATACTGTTGATGTTCTCACCCACCCTTACCAATAGAGGTCTAGATGTACGACCCACACATTGGAGTTTGCATGAGCACTCCAACATATACATCACCCCCTCAGAGGGACACGTTATACAATCTTTCATATGTGTTTTCCCTGTAGCCGTAGCAATAAATTCATGTTTCTTTTTTACATTACTTCCCTCGTTAGTCCTACATGCCAGGCACCTCCCACAGTACCGTTCTGTTTACTCGGAGGGTCAAGTCCCCCTGGTGCTAAAATGAACCTTAACCACTTGACAACTGGGCACTTAACCTCCCTCGTGGCCAGACCAATTTTCAGCTTTTGGTGCTCTCACACTTTGAATGACAATTACTCAGTCATGTAACACTGTACCCAAATTATTATTTTTTTGTCCTTTTTTCATACACATAGATCTTCCTTTTGGTGGTATTTGATCACCTCTGGGTTTTTTATTTTTTGCGCTATAAATCAAAAAGGGCGAAAATTTTGAGAAAAAAAACAAACACATTTTTCTCAGTTTCTGTGATAAAATTTTGCAAATTATAAATTGTTCTTCATAAATTTTGGCCACAATTTATACTGCTACATATCTTTGGTAAAAATAACCCAAATTAGTGGATATTATTTGGTCTTTGTGAAAGTTAGAGAGTCTACAAGCTGTGGTGCGAATCATAGAAAATTGATCAACCCTGATGTACTGGTGGCCTATCTCATTTCTTGCGACCCGAACAAGCCAGGAAAGTACAAATACCCCCAAATGACCCCTTTTTTGAAAGTAGACATTCCAAGGTATTTACTAAGAGGCATGGTGAGGTTTTTGATGTTGTCGTAATTTTTTCCCACAATTCTTTGCAAAATGAAGATTTTTTTCCACAAAATTGTCATTGTAATAGGTTATTTCTCTCACATGGTATGTGTATACCACAAATGACACCCCAAAATACATTCTGCTCCTCCTCCTGAGTATTACCATACCAGATGTGTGGAAATTTTCCACAGCCTGGCCACATAAAGAGGCCCAACATGCAGGGAGCACCATCATGTGTTCTAGGAGCATAAATGACACATCTAACTTGTTAACTACCTATTACACTTTTGAAGGCCCTGGAGCACCAGGACAATGACACGTGACACTGACATGGCATTGATGACACGTGACACTGATGAAAGATGGCACTAATACATGGCACTGATGACAGATGGCACTAATATGTGGCACTGATGACATGTGGCACTGATACGTGCCACTGATGACATTGATAACAGATGGCATGTGACACTGACAGGGGGCACTGATGACAGGTGGCACTAATATGGACACTGATGACAGCTGACACTAATAGGTGGCACTGAGGACAGATGGCACCGATGCGTGGCACTGATGACACATGACACTGATGACAGATGGCACTAATAGGTGGCACTTATGACAGATGGCACTGATAAGTGGCACTGATGACACATGACACTGATGACACTAATAGGTGGCACTGATGACAGATGGCACTAATATGGGCACTGATGACAGATGACACTAATAGGTGGCACTGATGACACATGACACTAATAGGTGGCACTGATGACACTAATAGGTGGCACTGATGACACATGACACTAATAGGTGGCACTGATGACACATGACACTGATGACAGATGGCACTAATAGGTGGCATTGATGACATGTGACACTGAAGACAGATGGCTCTAATAGGTGGCACTGATGACAGATGGCACTGATACGTGGCACTGATGACAGATGGCACTGATACGTGGCACTGATGACACGTGACACTGATGACAGATGGCACTGGGGACAGGTGGCACTGACCTGCACTGTAAGCACTTTATTTTCAACCTTTTTTTTCACTCACAGATCTGCAGCCGTTCGCTCTCCCTCCTCACACGTGGTCTCTGTGTGAGGAGGGAGAGCCAGCGATGAGAGATGATCTCATATGTTTACATATGAGATCATCTCTCATTGGACACGCTGATTGAGTGCTAAATGGCCGCTGTGATTGGCCATTTAGCACGATCTGTGATTGGCTGTGTCCAAGGGACATGGCCAACCCAGAACTTCCCCGATGCTCACCGCGGCAGTGCGCATTGCGGAAGTGAACAGGAGGACATCCAGGGACGCCCTCCCAGCAATTGGCATCTGCGCTGTAGCAGTCTTTTGGCTATAGCGTGGACACCTAGTGGTTAAATTAGGTACTTTTTATAAACAAATGTGAGAAGGGGAAGGACATTCCCTAGTACCTTATCCCTTAACAATACACTCCAATGCTTCCTAATTATATTTTCTATCTTATTTTTCTGGATATTGTAACTCAAAACCATCCTATATTCATCACCATCTTTCTTTTCTACATTCTGTTTAATTGCCAGTAATTCTTTCCTTTCCATATGTTTGACCGTTTGTAACTGTTTATTAACAAATTGTCTATCATAGGCTTTTGTATGAATTTCTCCTCAAACAAACCCGCCTGTTCCTCAAATCTTGAATTTTAGCACAGTTCCTTCCTAATCTCACAAACTGCCCCCTTGGTATGTGTAATAGTCAGGGTTTGTAGTGACAGCTATCAATAGTTATATATCCCTTCCTGTCTGTAGGTTTGCAGTCATTTTTTGTAAACATCTCTCCCCCATGAACTTAAATCTCGACATCAAGGACCACCATCTTGTGTCTATCATAATTCCATGTTATCTTAGTATTTTTGTCATTTTAATTTAACATGTCCATGAAGGAGAGGAGACTTTCTTCACCCCCCCCCCCCCTCCAGACCATGAACAGGTCATCAATGAACCTATGGTGACTAATTCATTTGACAGGTCTATGCTCAAAGACCACCTCTGACTCCCAGTGGGCCAAAAATAAATATGATAAAATGCTAAGTAATAATTATAGATGTATGTGTAATACTAACCCCCGAAGGAGCTGCTGGTTAGATTTGGGCTTACCGTTATCTTCTATTCTCCTCATTTCACGTCTAGGGGTGTCCCGTGGTAGGTGGCTCAGTAACTCGAGAGACTGACAACAGATCCACTTGAATGGAATTTATTTGCAAAAAACTCAGACAAAGAACAGTCTCTTAAAATGGGATCAGAGGGTTGGAAAGGAAGTTCAGGTACTCTTAGTGTCAAAGTCATGTATTGAAGAACTTGCTTACTTTGACTGCATCCAGAGAATAGCCAATCACAGCTGGATGATCACTCAGGTTGGACAGTCCCTCTCTCACAAGGCCTAGCAGCCAACAAGGTGCTTCCTCAGGATCAAGTCTCTGCCACAGACGTTGTTGTAGAACATGTAGGAAAACTAAACTTGAAGAACACTTGGATACCTGGATCTTTCAACCAGCTTCACAATATCCAGGAGACCGGATTCTCTTGGGTACTTCAGCTCCTCCAGGCTCATACTAAGAAACCATCCCATATGTGGCCTTCTTCTGAAGAGTCCTCCCCTGGACAGCATGAAGTCACTGGGTCTCTTCCAAACCAGAGACGGCACCCAATCACCTCAAAATATTCCTTGCCTGGGGGCGCATGCGCGGCGCTGAACGTGATGGCGGCTTGAAGAGATAGCTCCGTCTCGCCCGGAACTCTATCAGCGCCCTGGAGGGCTTATAATCAGTTTCGCACCTCACGACCTACACCCTCCAGGTCCCCTAATCACGGTGCATGCCGGCAAAGAAGAAGAAAACTCGTAGCGGGAGCCAGCATACCTTAACTCACTATCTCCTGCGCACGAGGGACAGCAACGTGATGGCCCAAGATGGCGCGGAGCGGTGCGGTATCGCTTCCTCCCCGCTCGCCTCACCACAAGTCTCCGCAGGCTCTCCTTCGCTCCGGCCCCAGGTAGGAGACAATAACTCTCTCTCAAAGGCGGATCTGGACGCCAGCCTGGAAGCTATGTACGACAGGCTGGCGTCCAAGTTTCAAACGGAGCTGCACAAGTCCTCGCAAGCCTTATCACAGGAGATTGCGGCCCTGGGTTCCAGGACGGACAGGCTGGAAAGCAAGCATGACGAACTTGCGCTGGCACATAATGATCTCAGCAGGGAACATGAAACCCTCGTTTCAACCGTTCTGACTATGCAGTCGCAAATCGAGGAGCTTGACAACAGGAATAAACGCAATAACTTGCGTCTCAGAGGGATCCCGGAATCGGAGACAGACCTGATACCCACTGTTATCCGCCTCTTTAAATCTCTCCTGCCGGACCACGAATCGTCCTCCTTTACATGCGATCGGATACACCGAGCCCTCCGTCCGAAGCCTCCTGCAGACAAACCCCCACGGGACATTGTCTTGTGCATGAAAGACTTTCTAGTTAAAGAGGACATATTGCGTGCAGCAAGAAACAAACAGCGCATCCTTTTGGATGATGCTCAAATTCAAATTTTCCCGGATATTTCCCCAGCCACTTTGGAGAGAAGGAGGAACCTCAAGGATGTTACTTCTGCCCTACAATCAGCCCGTATTCGCTACAGATGGGGGTTCCCCTTCAAGTTAGTGGTACCTCACAATGGCAGCACTTACTCTGTCACTACGCTTCAGGAGGGCCAAGAGCTCCTTGTCAAGCTGGGTCTCTTAAATGCAGCGGATCTTCACAGACCACCCTCCACCCCCCGACCAGCACCTATTTGGCAAACTCCACCCTCGCGAAGAGACAGAAGAAGGATTTGTTATGGAATTGGGGACCACAACGCTGACAGCCCACGTTAGTCAGAGCCGTTTCTTTTTGGGTTCCTCCCCTGTTTTCTAACCCTGGCTACCCGCCTTCCACTTGAACTTTATGGCCACCATGACGGTATGCTCCCTAATCTACACATTGTTCCGGAAGGGCCTCTCTGTTGGTCTGCCACGGGTTTGAGCTGCTGCCTGCTTCCCCCACCCAGCAAATCTCCTGTTATTTCCCTTTTTGTGGAACTCTTTGTGTTTTTACGTTAGTACTGAGTTGGGTTCGACACCCTGTAGTCTCGGTGTACTTTATTTCTCCCGTTTTGGGGTTATCAGGTAATTGGACAGTTCACCTTTTTTCTTTTTTTCTCTTTTCCTAGTTACCTGACCCTACTCCTTTTGGAACAGGCTAAGCCTGGGTACGTTCACTTTTCTGGATATGTTCCAGTTCCTTGACTTTTTTCGGCCTGTTTTTGTTTTCGGTTTTTGTTTTTATTTTTCTCTCATTTTTTTCTATTACCCTCAACTAGCGATGGTGGATACTTCTCAGATAACACTGACTGAATATGTTTGTTTGTATCTCTATTTTGGTTCACTGAAGGGAGGTGGTTTTCAGATATTATCGGATGCGTTGGATGGCAGTGCCCCTGGTAACCTTATTTGGGCTTTTCACCCCACCCCCTTGTATCTGTTATTCTACTCCAGTACTGGGGTTTCCTTAGCTAACCTCACCTTAGATCTTATTAATGGTAATCACGTGCATATCTCATAATGTTCAGGGGTTTAACTCCCCTAATAAGAGGAGGAAGGCCTTTGACTTTTATAAGACGTTGGATGCCAAAGTCCTCCTCCTCCAAGAAACCCACTTTGCTCGTAAATCTCACCCTAAATTTTTTCATAGGAATTATCCCCAAGCGATTTACTCCCTTTATTCCTCCAAGTCCAGGGGGGCTGCCATCTTCTTGCACTCTTCCTTTCCTATGGACATTAAACGTGTATTTAAAGACGCGGAGAGTAGATATGTTATCATCCAAGGGGTAGTATGTAATAGAGAATTGACTATTGCTAGTGTCTATGCACCTAATGATGCTCCAGCTACCTTCTTTAAGCAATTTTTTGAAAAACTCTCCTCATTCCAATCTTCCCATTTAATCATAGGTGGGGACTTCAATCTGGTTGCGAATCCCACCCTAGATCGCTCTACTCACACACCTCTATCCAAGGCCTTCCCCAAATCCCTAAATGGCAATCTAATAGAGTTTCAACTCTCTGATACCTGGCGAGCACATAATGTGGGTATCAAAGAATTCACATTTTACTCCCGCCCCCATAATAGCTCGGCGAGGTTGGACTATATCTTTACCTCACCCATTATACTGGCCAACTCAACCAAAGCGGTCATTCACCCCTGTGTTTGGTCTGACCATCACCTCACCTCCTTTTCCACCACATTTATCAAATTGGCCCCTACACCACACTCCTGGAGGCTTAATGAAGGAATACGGCCTCCTTGCATTTGGAATCTACTAGACGGGAAATAGACAGCAGACGGCTAGAGTTGGACTCCTTATTGTCTAACAAGGTAGAGAAGTCCTTTAGATGGGCAAGGGCTAAACACATCCTCTTAGACAATTCGGCATCCTCACCATTCGCACAAAAACTTAACCGCCTTTCCCGCCCTCCTCATATCTATAAGTTAAACAACAGAGAGGGACAACTTACATCCCACCCGAAAGAGGTCTTAGACATCTTTAGAAACTTCTATTCTTCCCTGTTAGCCCCTAATGCAGACATTGAGGCCCAGGCAGTGGATTCCTGGTTGGACACGGTACCTCTTCCCACTCTATCTCAGTCACAGTCTGAACAACTTAATTCACCTGTTTCCACAACCGAAGTTTTGAACGTCATTAAATCCCTTAAATTGGGCTCAGCCCCTGGCCCAGATGGGTTTGCGGCAGTCTATTACAAGAAATTTGCATCTCATTTAGCACCTAGACTTGCCTGCCTGTTTAATTGGGTGATGCGTGGCGGCAGTTTCCCAGAAGAGATGTTACTAGCAAACATGTCTTTGATACCTAAACCCGACAAAAATCATTCCCTCCCACAAAATTACAGGCCCATATCCGTTATGAATAATGACCTCAAAATTTTCAGTATGATCCTGGCAGACAGATTGGCTAAATTTATTCCCTGTCTTATCTCCCCATTCCAATCCGGATTCATTCCCCACAGACTGATAACCGACAACATTCGTTTGGCCTCGAATATCATCCAAGATGCCAACTCTAACTCCCGTAGCTTACTTTTACTTAGCCTGGACATCCAAAAGGCCTTTGATAGTGTTGCCTGGCCCTACCTTACTTCCGTTTTGCAAAAAATGGGTTTTGGGGGGGAATTTTTGCATTCCTTCCACACCCTCTATAAGAATCCCATGACCAGAATTAAAATCCCTGGCTGTTGCTCTGATTTCTTCAATGTAGGTAGGGGCACAAGACAGGGTTGCCCCCTTTCCCCATTAATTTTTGCCCTTGCCCTAGAACCCCTAGCCATAGCTATTCTGAATAACCCTGATATTTCTGGTTACACCAAAGGCCCCCTGTCATATAAGTTTTGTATGTATGCGGATGATGTCCTCATGTTCCTAACGAACCCTCTGCTCTCCCTTCCCAATCTATTTGCCTCCCTTTCAAAATTTGCGGAGATATCGGGGTTAACCATCAATATGTCTAAATCATCTGCCCTTCCTATAGGTATCCCCCCGATAGATCTCTTACACCTCAAACAGTCATTTCCCTTCCACTGGCCGGACTCATCTCTATCCTACTTGGGGATAGCACTCCCAGATCATTATAATAAATTATTCACGTCCAACTACCCACCCCTTGTCAAAAAACTTAAAATGTCCCTGAAGATGTGGTCCAGACTTCATATATCCTTCTTGGGTAGGATTACCGCTCTAAAGATGGTGGTGCTGCCTAGGCTTTTATATTTTTTTCGTTCTCTCCCTATTAGATTATCAAGGTCTTATCTTAATGATGTACAAGCTTCCCTCCTTCGCTTTGTTTGGCAAGATAAACCCCCTAGATTTTCAAAAGCTATATTGTACCGCTCCTCTAAAAAAGGGGGATTGGGGGTCCCACAGATATGGCTGTACTATGTGGCCAGCAGATTCTCGCAAACAGGCTCAATGGAATATCAGGGATTCCAGAGTCCCGTGGGTACAATTTGAACAAGAATCTGTAAAGCCTCTGTTTCTACCGGGTATGATGTGGATCCCTCCTTTGGCCAACCACACTAAGTCCTATGGGAATATGATTGTCTCGGATGGCATGCTCCTTTGGCATAGATATAAGCACGTATATGGTTTGGTGTCTCGGGCTCCTGGTGGTGCCTCCTTTTTGGGGGACTCCAGGTTCCTGACTGCACACAATCACTTAAATGCTTTCCGCCTTTGGATAGAGTTGGGTCTTATATCCCTTAAGGACTTTATAGTGGACTCAAACTTCACCACGTTCCAGGACCTACAAGTTAGATTTCAGATCCCCCACACAGAGTTTCTCCATTTTTTGCAACTTCGACATTTCTTTCTTCATCATTACCCAGGCCCCTACTCAACGCCCCCGACTTCTTTTGAGGAGATCTGTTATACAGCTCCTAGACAGAAAGGGTTGATCTCTTTGCTCTACCGGGGCCTTGAGGAGGTGACAGATGGAAATGACCTGAAATATAGGGCCTCCTGGGAACAGGAACTTGGGGATCTGAGTGACTCAATTGACTGGGCGGAGTCCTGGCGCAATATGTGCAAATGCACGAAATCCCTGTCAGTAAGGGAAACTGCTATAAAAGTGATTACTAGGTGGTATTATACTCCCCTGCGGTTACATAAAATCTTCCCACAGGCTCCGAACAGTTGCTTTAGGGGCTGCCCCCTCCCAGGCTCGTATAAACACATCTTCTGGGACTGTGACCGGATACTGCCTATATGGCAACTTCTCTTTGATATAATTGATAAGTTGGCAGGCTTCCATATCACTTTAACATCACAACATGCCCTGTTGTTTCAGTCCCCGCCAGATGTTCCCAAACCACTGAGAAAGTTGATTCATTCGATCTGCCTGGCCATGCTATGGTCAATTGCTTTCAACTGGAAGTCCCCCTCGCTTCCACTCCCACAAGTCTTGTCTCGAGTTGATCTTATGATGCATTCTGAGAAAATTTACCACACTCTTCATGACACTATGCCTCTGTACGAGGCCATATGGAATCCATGGTTTATATTTCGACTATCACACTGACCACGCTAGTCTCTCCTTCCCACTCTTCTTCTTTTTCTCTTTATATTTTCTTGTGTTCTTTTTTTTTCCTTCTTTTTCATTCTATGTATCT
Source organism: Lithobates pipiens (assembly GCF_037356315.1). Classification (NCBI taxonomy): domain Eukaryota; kingdom Metazoa; phylum Chordata; class Amphibia; order Anura; family Ranidae; genus Lithobates; species Lithobates pipiens. Next base: position 3,526,883 of record NW_027507746.1, read on the forward strand.
ACTTTCTTTTTGCTTATATTGTATCTCACGCTCATTATACATCTGATTTAGTCGAATGTAACAATTAAAACCCATGAGTTTGTCCCAGATCCATGCAGAGTATTATTGCTGAAATATCTCTCTCACCATTGATTACATGTAATTTTGTTTACGGTAGTTGTTTATCATTATGTTATTTTGCTGTATTTAACGATGGATATGTAATACTGCTGTTTGCCCCCCCCTTTTTTTTTGTATGGTTCTGCATGGGAATTTCCCGATACTCATACTTTGTATTTCTGTTGAATCTTTTTCAATAAAACGTTTGAAAACAAAAAAAAAAATATTCCTTGCCTCAGGCTAGCCAGCCCCGAGACAACAAGTCGGGTGGATCCGCACCCCAGGCCATGAATTCAGTACATCCTTCTGGACCAGAAACCCCGAACCATGTGACGTCCACATTTTAAATACCCTCTCCCAGAAAGCACAGCAAGAGTACCACTCCCCCTGGGCGGGCTCCGAGAGATAGTAACACAGCAGCACAGCGGAGACAATTATAATGTAAGAGCCGGTAACGGCGCACTATCCTGATTCCCGTGGCTCTCCTCTTTCTCCAGTTGTGCATTTCCCTGCCCAGGCGAGGCTGAAATGGGCACAGCGAGACTACAATGGGCACAGTATGGCTGCAAAGGGGCACAGTGAGGCTGCAAAGGGGCACAGTGAGGCTGCAAAGGGGCACAGTGAGGCTGCAAAGGGGCACAGTGAGGCTGCAAAGGGGCACAGTGAGGCTGCAAAGGGGCACAGTATGACTGAAGAGGGGCACAGTGGGACTGCAAAGGGGCACAGTGGGACTGCAAAGGGGCACAGTGGGACTGCAAAGGCAGTGCCACGTGTCACCGGCAGACACTCTCGCGGCTGATCATGGTAACGGCGGTGAGAGAATAAGCAATATTGTTTTGAACTGCTTTATTAATCTGCAGGGCTGTCATTTGAAGTAAATTGGTAACTTTTCATATATTAAAGGGGTTGTAAAGGTTCAAATATTTAAAAAAAATAACAAGCATGTTCTATTTGTCTCCACTCTGCAGTTGGTTTTGGACAGAGTGGCCCCGATCCTCCTGTTCTGGGGTCCCTCGGCGGCTGTCTCGGCTCCTCCCCGTTTCTGGGAATCACGCTCCTGAGTGCTGTATACGATATCCATAGCTGCCGAGTACAGGACTCAGCCCCGCCCCCGCGTCATTGGAGTTGATTGACAGTGGCGCAAGCCAATGGCTGCACTGCTATCAATCTTATCAATGAAGAGCCAAGGAGACCGAGCAAAGGAAGAGCACGTTCGACACAGGACTTTCCAGGGCTCAGGTAAGTAAATCGGGGAGCTGGGGGGCGGTAAATGACAGATGTTTTTTCACTTTAATGCATAGGATGCATTAAGGTGAAAAAACATGAACCTTTACAACCCCTTTAAGTTACCAAATGACTCTTGCTTAGTATCCTGTTTATTAGGGATTTGATATTTTTTTAAAGAGACATAAGTGAAGTTGAGCTGAAATTCCTCATAGTACGTCACTACGTTCGTGTTTGTTGGCCAACAATTGTGTACTGTTAGCATGCAAGACAAGATCCCGGCACACACAATTTTGATAAAAGTCTGACTATCTGTTGGTCAACAATCTGATGGTGTGTATGAGGCTTAAAGTGGTTGTTAACCTTATTAAAAAAAAAAAAAAAAAAAAAAAAAACTCTACAAGACAAAGGCCTAAGGCGCTAGAATGCGTAGCACAGTAGCTCATTATGAATTACTTACCTTAGATCAAAGCCCCTGCAGTGGTCCTCATACCCCCCTCCAGCTGGTGACATCTCTTCCGGGGTCACTTGAAGGTATCACGGCTCCGGTGCTGTTATTGGCCGGAGCCGCAATGACGTCACTCCTGTGCATGCGCGGGGCAGCCGCTGGTAACGGCACACTGACTGAAGCAAAGGCTTATATGTGGCATTGCTTCAGTTGGCTTTAGTGCGCATGTGCCGATGACATTCACATACAGGGGACAGGGGACGTCTCCTAAACTGTGCAGGATTAGGAGATATCCGGGGTAGCTGTAGGTAAACCTTATTATAGGCCTTATTATAGGCCTACCTGTAGCATCAAGTGGTTGTAAAGGGTTTACAAGAAAGATTGAGGATGAGCATGACTGCAAGCATGAGCATGACTGATGTAAACAATCATCTCCCCGTTCTGCCTAGTGACAGTGTCACTGATCACAGCTCACCGTGATCGGAGTGGTGATCAGTGATGTGCCACACATAGCCACTTCCCCCCACAGTTAGAATCACTCCCCAGGACACACTTAACCCATACACTGCCACCTAGTGGTTAACCCATTCACTGCCGGTCACATTTACACAGGAATCAATGCATTTGTATAGCACTGATTTCTGTATAAATGACAATAGTCCTAAAAATGTGTCAAATTGTTCGATATATCCACCATGATCTCGCAGTCACGAAAAAAATAAAATAAAAATCGCTGATTGCAGCCATTACTAGTTTAAAAATAATATTAATAAAAATGCCATAAAACTATCCCCTATTTTGTAGACGCTATAACTTTTGTGCAAACCAATCAATAATCGCTTATTGCATTTTTATTTTTTTTTCTACCAAAAATATGTAGAATACGTATCGGCCTACACTGAGGGAAAAAATATATTTTTTTATACATTTTTGGGGGATATTTATTATAACAAAAAGTAAAAAAAAATAATGCGTTTTTTTTTATAGTGCAAAATAAAACCCGCAGAGGTGATCAAATACCACCAAAAGAAATCTCTATTTGTGGGGAAAAAAAGAACGTCCATTTTGTTTGGGAGCCACGTCGCACGACCGCGCAATTGTCAGTTGAAGCGGCGCAATGATGAATCGCAAAAACTGCTCTGGTCAGGAAGGGGGGTAAATTCTTCAGGGGTTAAAGCGGTTAAAGAACCTTTTTAATGATTTTTTGCCCTGTGATGTGCCCGCAAAGTCCGCCATTTCTTTGGGATACACTCTCAGTCCGCTTTGTATATTTATTGGATGTAGACATAGTGGGGTCTTCCCTATTACTATGTGACATCAGTTCTATAAACACTCATCTGTGGTAAATGTATATGTGTCTAATAATATGCATCAAATACCTTTATTTAACCACTTCAGCCCCGGAAGGATTTACCCCCTTTGTGGCCAGGCCATTTTTTATTTATCAGTTTAGGCCGATATATATTCGTTTGCAAATGTTTGGTTAAAAAAATATTCACAAAATTTCACACAACATTAATGGCATGAACTCTCCTCAAAATGGGAAAAAGCTTTCCGCCATTACAAAAGTCTTGGTGCCGACATCATTCTATTACAGGAGACGCACTTTGCTGCTCACAGGCATCCAACATTGTTTGATAAATCATATAGACAGGACTACTACACCACATCTGATACCAAAACTAGAGGAACGGCCATTTTTATCCAGATCTCTGTGGTGTGTGAAACACACAGCGTATCTGAAGACCCAGAGAGTCGATTTGTGATAGGTAAAGGTTCTATAGGAGGTGGTCTGATTACAATTGCTCCCGTGTACGCACCAAATGAAGATCATACAACCTTTTTTATGAAATTCTTTGACACTTTAGACAAATATTCCTCTCCCCACTTAATTATAGGCGGGGACTTTACCTTAGCTGCACATTCGTCATTAGATAGAAGTAGAATGGTAGCTTCATCTAAATCATTTCCCAAAACCTTCAACCGCCTTCTACACAACCTCCATCTCATTGGCTCTTGGAGAGCACACAATGTTGGCATAAGGGGTCACACCTTTTACTCCCACCCTCATGACTGCTCCTCTAGATTAGACCAGATCTTCTGCACCCCAATCCTATTAGCAAACTCGTCATAAGCCGATATCCACACATGTCCCGGGTCAGATCACCAGATCACTTCCTTCACCACCTCCGACATTGGTCTCACACACATCATATAAATGGTGTATTAATGACGCCCTATTGACAGGCCATCTATCATCCGATATGGAAGAATATTTATCACTGAACTCTTCCTCAGACGTTCTCCCTACAACACGATGGATGGCTCACAAGGCTGTTATCAGAGGCCACTTGATTCAATTGGCCTCCACTTTAAATAGAACAAAACTAACAGACATAAAAACTCTGACCAGAGATCTAGATAAACTATACCATAAATACAACCAATCCCCCACAAGTGACATACTTAACCACTTGCCGACCGCCGCACGATGATATACGTCGGCAGAATGGCACGGGCAGGCATATGGGCGTATATATAAGTCCCTGCCTGCCCGCGGGTGGGGGGCCCGATCGGGCCCCCCCCGGTGCCTGCGGCGGTCGGCATTCCTTCGAGAGCGATCCGGGATGAGGGGGCGGCCATTCATTCATGGCCACCCCCTCGCGATCGCTCTCGACGAATGGAAATCCCCCGTGACATCACTTCCTCTCCTGTAATGTAAACACAGGAGAGGAAGTGATGTATTCTCTCCTCTGTGTCGGTATTTTTCGTTCCGGCACCAAGGAGAGAGGTTCGGTGAGTTGCACCAACACACCACACATACAGTAGAACATGCCAGGCACACTCACACCCCCCCTTTACCCCCCGATCACCCCCCCAATTACCCCTGCCCCCCAGTCACAGTGACACCAATTGCTTTTTTTTTTTTTGCATTGGTGTCATTTGTGACTGTAATAACTGTTAGGGCAGTTAGGGTTAGCCCCCTTTAGTTCTAAGGTACCCCCCTAACCCCCCCAATAAAGGTTTAACCCTGTGATCACCCCCCGTCGCCAGTGTCACTAAGGCTGGGTTCACATTGCAGCGGTTTGAGAACGGATGTGATTCGCACCGCACTGCAGTGCAAATCACATCCGATCTCTGTGCGATTTGAGTTCAGCTATACAGATAGTATGGCTGAATTCACGTTGCACCCGCCGCAAACTCGCACGGGACCCTTTTTTTGGTCCGCAGCAGAATCGGATCGCATGGGTGTTCACACCATGCGATCCGAGTTTGCAGATCGCACTGCGATATGCGAACTGATCTGGGGGTGTCAGTAACATTTCACTGACACTCCCAGCAGTTCGCATAGGGCAGTGTGAACTGCCGCCGGGAGGCATGCGATGCGGGAACCCGCCGCGGATTCGTGGCGTTCCCGCATCGCTCCAGTGTGAACCCAGCCTAATAAGCGATCATTTTTCTGATCGCTGTATTAGTGTCACAGGTGATGCTAGTTAGGCAGGTAGGTATTTAGGTTCGCCGCAACTTTTTATAGCGCCAGGGACCCCCATATACTACCGCATAAAGCCCCCTGATTGCCCCCTAGTTAACCCTTTCACCAGTGATCACCATATAACTGTTACAGGTGACGCTGGTTGGTTAGTTATTTTTTTATAGTTTCAGGGCACCCGCTATTTATTACCTAGTCTCACTAGTGTACCCCTAAATTTAGGGGTGTCTACTTTCCAAAATGGGGTCATTTGGGGGGGGGTTGTGCCATCTTGGCATTTTATGGCCTTCAAAACTGTAACGCCCTTAGAAAGCCTGAAGGCGGTGCTTGGTTTTCGGGGCCCCGTACGCGGCTAGGCTCCCAAAAAGTCCCACATATGTGGTATCCCCGTACTCAGGAGAAGCAGCAGAATTTATTTTGGGGTGTCATTTCACATATGCCCATGGCATGCGTGAGCAATATATCATTTAGTGACAACTTTGTGAAAAAAAAAAAAAAAAATTAAAGTTTGTAATTTTCCCGCAACTTGTGGCAAAATATAAAATATTCCATGGACTCAACATGCCTCTCAGCAAATAGCTTGGGGTGTCTACTTTCTAAAATGGGGTCATTTGTGGGGGTTTTGTGCCATCTTGGCATTTTATGGCCTTCAAAACTGTAATAGGTAGTGAGGAGTGAAGTCAAATATTTACGCCCTTAGAAAACCTGAAGGCAGTTCTTGGCTTTCGGGGCCCCGTACGCGGCTAGGCTCCCAAAAAATCCCACACGTGTGGTATCCCCGTACTCAGGAGAAGCAGCAGAATTTATTTTGGGGTGTCATTTCACATATGCCCATAGCATGTGTGAGCAATATATCATTTAGTGACAACTTTGTGTAAAAAAAAAAAAAATTATTATTTTTTGTCATTATTCAAATCGCTTGAGGCAAAAAAATAAAATATTTGATGGGCTCAACATGCCACTTATCAATTTCCTTAGGGGGTCTACTTTCCAAAATGGGGTCATTTGGGGGGGTTTTGTACTGCCCTGCCATTTTAGCACCTCAAGAAATGAGATAGGCAGTCGTAAACTAAAAGCTGCGTAAATTCCAGAAAACGTACCTTAGTTTGTAGATGTGACAACTTTTGCGCAAACCAATAAATATACAGTTATTGACTTTTTTTTTACCAAAGACATGTGGCTGAATACATTTTGGCCTAAATGTATAACTAAAATTGAATTTATTGGCTTTTTCTAATAACAAAAAGTAGAAAATATCATTTTTTTTTCAAAATTTGCGGTCTTTTTCCATTTATATCGCAAAAAATAAAAATCGCAGAGGCAATCAAATACCATCAAAAGAAAGCTCTATTTGTGGGAAGAAAAGGACGCAAATTTTGTTTGGGTACAACATTGCATGACCGCGCAATTACCAGTTAAAGCAGCCCAGTGCCAAATTGTAAAAAGACCTCTGGTCATTTACCAGCAAAATGGTCCGGTCTGAAGGTGGTTAAGCAAATTCAAGCAAAATGTGTAACCCTAGACACCATATTAACATCTGACACAGAAAAAGCACTAAGGTGGTCCAAGGCGAGATTCCTATTATATAGCAACACATCATCCGCTATGTTTGCCAGGAAGCCGAGTCCAACTATGAAACCTCCCCACACCTACAAACTTAGAAACTCTACAGGAAATCTAATCACACATCCCAAGGGAGTTATGGAGATCTTTTTGAATTTTTATAAAAAAACTTTTGTCCTCGCCACAAAATTCTCCAAAAGAATCCTCAATATGTTGGCTGGACGATATCCATTTACCATCCCTCACCAGCGTACAAACTGAGAAACTAACCCCCCCCCCCCCCCCGTGCACTGAAGAGGAAGTAAAAAAGATAATAGGTTCATTAACCACTTGCTTACTGGGCACTTAAACACCCTTCCTGCCCAGACCAATTTTCAGCTTTTGGTGCTCTCACACTTTGAATGACAATTACTCAGTCATGCAACACTGTACCCAAATGAATTTTTTGTCCTTTTTTTCCCACAAATAGAGCTTTCTTTTGGTGGTATTTGATCACCTCTGGGGTTTTTATTTTTTGCTCTATAAATGAAAAAAGACCGAAAATTTAAAAAAAACAAACGCATATTTCTTTGTTTCTGTGACAGAATTATGCAAATTATTAATTTTTCTTCATAAATTTTGGCCACAATTTATACTGCTACATGTCTTTGGTAAAAATAACCCAAATTAGTGGATATTATTTGGTCTTTGTGAAAGTTAGAGAATCTACAAGCTGTGGTGTGAATCGCACAAAATTGATCACATCTGATGTGCTGGTGGCCTATCTCGCTTCTTGTGACCCGAACAAGTCAGGAAAGTACAAATACCCCCCAAATGACCCCTTTTTGGAAAGTAGACATTCCAGGGTATTTAGTAAGAGGCATGGTGAGCTTTTTGATGTTGTCATTTTTTCCCCACAATTCTTTGCAAAATGAAGATTTTTCTTTTTTTTTTCTTTTTCTCCACAAAATTGCCATTGTAATAGGTTATTTCTCTCACGTGACATGTGTATACCACAAATGACACCCCCAAACAATTCTGCTACTCCTCCTGAGTATTACAATACCACGTGTGTGTGACTTTTTCACAACCTGGCCACATAGAGAGGCCCAACATGCAGGGAGCGCCATCAGGTGTTCTAGGAGCATAAATTACACATCTAACTTGTTGACTACTTATTACATTATTTGAAGGCCCCGGAGCACCAGGACAATGACACTTGGCACTGATGACAGATGTCACTGATACGTGGCACTGATGACACGCGGCACTGATGACAGATGGCATTAATATGTGGCACTGATGACACGTGGCACTGAAGACAAGTGGCACTAATACATGGCACTGATGACAGATGGCACTAATACGTGTCACCGATGACAGATGGCACTAATATGTGGCACCGACAGATGGCATTGATAAGTGGCATTGGTGACACGTGACACTGACAACAGATGGCACGTGACACTGACAGGTGGCACTAATGACAAATGGCACTGATGACAGATGGCACTAATACGTGACACTGATGACACGTGGCACTGATGACAGATGGCACTGATACGTGGCACTGATGACAGATGGCACTGACAATAGGTGGCACTGGGGACAGATGGCACTAACAGGTGGCACTGGGGTGGATGGCACTGGGGTGGATGGCACATTTTTTTACACTTACGGCCGCTGCAGCCGTTCATCTCTCCCCTCTCACACGCTGTCTGTGTGAGGAGGGAGAGCGGCGCTGAGAGATGATCTCATATGTTTACATATGAGATCATCTCACATTGGACACGCCGATCGCGCTGTAAACGGCCGCTGTGATTGGCCGTTTACAGCGATCTGTGTTTGCCTGTCCCCGGGGGACACGGCGAACACAGAACTTCCCCGATGCGTGCACGCAGTGGCGCGCATTGCGGAAGTAAACAACAGGTCATCCAGGGACGACCGTCCGGACGAAATCGCCTGCTCTACGGCCGTCATTCGGCTATAGGGCGGGCGCAAGGTGGTTAACGACCAGGCCTCTTTTTCAGACTTGGTGTTTACATGTTTAAAACAGTTTTTTTTGCTATAAAATGGCGGTCATTGAAATACTTTTTTACACACCGTATTTGCGCAGCGGTCTTACAAGTGCACTTTTTTTGGAAAAAATTCACTTTTTTGAATGAAAAAATAAGACAACAGTAAAATTAGCCCAATTTTTTTTTAATATTGTGAAAGATAATGGTACGCCGAGTAAATTGATACCCAACATGTCACGCTTCAAAATTGCGCCCGCTCGTGGAATGGCGTCAAACTTTTAGCCTCAAAAATCTCCATAAGCGACTTTTAAAAAATTCTACAGGTTGCATTTTTTGCGTTACAGAGGAGGTCTAGGGCTAGAATTATTACTCTTGCTCTACCGATCGCGGCGATACCTCACATGTGTGGTTTGACCACCGTTTTCATATACGGGCGCTACTCACGTACACGCTCGCTTCTGTGCGCAAGCTCGTCGTGACGGGGTGTTTTTAAAAAACTTTTTTTTTTCTAATTTATTTTAATTGATTTTATTTATTTTTACACTGTTTTAAAAAAATAAATAAAAATGGATCACTTCTATTCCTATTACAAGGAATGTAAACATCCCTTGTAATAGAAGCAAAGCATGACAGGTCCTCTTATATATATGAGATCCGGGGGGGTCAAAAAGTCCTCACATCTCATATTTGGGCTAAAATGCAAAAAAAAAAAAAAAAAAAAAAAAAGGACATTTAAAAAAATATACATTGAAGAGGTATGGGCGGAAGTGACGTTTTGACGTCACTTCCACCCTCCTTTGGTACAGAGACGAGTGGAGGGGCCATCTTAGCCTCCCCAGCTAACGAAAGGACCCGATCGCCTCCACCGCTACCGACGGCTTCGGTAAGCGGCGAAAGGTGCGGGAGGGTGGCGGGAGGGGGGTGGCACCTCTCCTGCCGCCGATAGCGGTGATCTCGCGGCGAATCCACCGCAGAGACCACCGGCACCTGAAGAGATGGATATCTGGGTTGTGGCAGCAGCTGCTCCCGTTACCGAGATATCCCTCTTCATAAATAGGACGCACATCGGCGTGCGGCGGTGGTAAAGTGGTTATAAGTCATACTTATTAATTGAAGCTTCTAGTTGGATAGCAGTCAGTCGGCGGTTTCCATTGAGCCTCCACAATTTGAGATTTACCTTGAGATGAAGTGAACATGATGTCATAGATCACATGGGTATTGGTGGCGATATTATTTCTCATAACTCGGGGGGATTTTGATCCTTCCAATGCCTCATAATTACCAGTCTAGTGCTCAGCAAGATGCGGGTTACTATTCCGCTGGTGTATTTTGGGAGTAGGTCTATGTCCATGGAAAGAATAGCCATACCCGGATTGTTAGGGATCCATAGCTTTAGTATTCTCTCCCAAAGTCTACGGATGCTTGTACATTCCCATAGAATATGGAAAAGCGTGGGCCCCCACATCCGCATTTCCTCCAACATATCCCGCCGCCAATAGCAGTGATCTCGCGGTGAATCTGCCACAGAGACCACCGTTATCGTACAGCTGACCGGCGCCTGAAGAGATGGATATCTCGGTTGTGGCAGCAGCAGCTCCTGTTACCGAGATATCCCTCTTCATAAATAGGACGTACATCGGCGTGCGCTGGTCGGCAAGTGGTTAAAAACATCTACAGCCCCAGGTCCAGATGGTTTCTCAACTTCTTATTCCAAAAAATGTGCGCCTATCATAATCCCTCATATGGTTCAGCTTTTCAACCATATTCTACAAGGGAACCACTTTCCTTCCGAAATGCTTCTAGTGAATATGTCTTTACTACCCAAACCTAATAAGGATCAAACCGTCCCTCAAACTTTTCCCCCCATATCGATCATTGATAATGACCTAAAATATTTGGTAGAATACTAGCAGATAGACTCGGATCAATCATCTCCCCCCTAATCCACCCCCATCAATCAGGCTTTATCCCTAATAGACAAATTACAGACAACATAAGATTAGCTACAAATATCATCCAAGACTCTCATCTCCACTCCAGATCTACTCTATTACTTAGTTTAGATATACATAAAGCTTTTGTCAGTGTCAGCTGGTCCTACTTAGATACACTTCTCCTCCGATTTGGTATAAATAATGAGTTTCTACGAGGTTTCCAAGCCCTTTATCACGATCCACACACTCAAATCAAATTACCCGGCCACAATTCAGAATGTTCCCCTCTAAATAAAGGGACAAGACAGGGCTGCCCGCTATCCCCTCTTCTCTTCCCCCTCGCCATTGAACCCTTTGCATGCAAAAATTAAAACAAAAAAGTGTGGCGCTTAGGTGGCAACAAGCCACATGGACCAGTAAGGCACTAATTCAAGCAAAGAACATTACATACACTTCAAAAAAAGAAAATGTGTGTAAATTCCATTATATATCAAGAGATCTTACTCCCAGGTGGAAGAGTGCATGAACCTCATGCACACAAAAGGTTAAAGCAATTAAAATTAATTTAACATATACAGTCCATCAAGTGAACGTCTAAGAGTCCTTGAAATGTGTAATATCAATCACAATTCCAAACTTGAGGTGACGTAAAAAAGGTGAAATTCAACTTCTGATGTGTAGAATAATACCACCACCACCGTGATAAAGAAGGGGGGAGGAGGCTTACCAAATGACGCGGACTCAGAGGAAGGCTTACGCCTCTCGAGTCAAATGGGCCTGTAGGTTAGCAAACCAGATAATCGTACATCTAGTATTTAATCTCCCACAAGTCTTCAGGTCATGAAATCATCCGTAGTGATCGTCCTATAGTGCTCATCCCACGAAAATAGGGGGCTCGGGTATCAAAGACCATGGAAGTAGAAAACTAGCATAGCGTGATACCGTTTTAACATCCAATTTATTAATAAAATAAGAATAAAATTACACTCACATTTGGTTCAATCGTAATAACATAGTCAGAAAATAGCGATGTCTGTAATGGGGTCCACCCGACGCATTTCAACTAAACAGTTGTCCTCTTAGTTGAAACGCGTCAGAGTTGACCCCCTTCCAGACATTATTTTCTGACTGACTATGTTATTATGATTGAACCAAATATGAGTGTCATTTTATTATTATTTTTTAATAAATTGGATGTTAAAACGGTATCACGCTATGCTAGTTTTCTACTTCCATGGTCTTTGATACCCGAGCCCCCTATTTTTGTGGGATGAGCACTATAGGAGGATCGCTACGGATGATTTCATGACCTGAAGACTTGCGGGAGATTACACACTAGATGTACGATTATCTGGTTTGCTAACCTACAGGCCCATATGACTCGAGAGGCGTAAGCCTTCCTCTGAGTCCACGTCATTTGGTAAGCCTCCTCTCCCCTTCTTTATCACGGTGGTGGTGGTATTATTCTACACAGCAGAAGTTGAATTTCACCTTTTTTACGTCACCTCAAGTTTGGAATTGTGATTGATATTACACATTTCAAGGACTCTTAGACGTTCACTTGATGGACTGTATATGTTAAATTAATTTTAATTGCTTTAACCTTTTGTGTGCATGAGGTTCATGCACTCTTCCACCTGGGAGTAAGATCTCTTAATATACAATGGAATTGACACATATTTTCTTTTTTTGAAGTGTATGTAATTTTCTTTGCTTGAATTAGTGCCTTACTGGTTCATGTGGTTTGTTGCCACCTAAGCGCCACACTTTTTTGTTTTAATTTTTGCATGTTATTGTGTAGTCTCCAGTAGTGTTGGCAGCTGGGTAGAACACATATTTTCATAGCGCAGTATTTTTTTTCCACCTTTAACCCCTTGCATGCGCAATTCGCAATCATATAAACATTAAAAGGATATACAAAAGGTTGAAAAGAATTGAAATGGAGTCTATATGCAGATGACGTCCTCATGTTCCTTACTGAACCCTTCATCTCTCTGCCTTGTCTAGTCCAGACCTCAGACACTTTCCATGACCTCTCAGGTTTTACCATAAATCTAAATGCTCAGCTCTGCCTATTAATTGCCCTCCAAATCTAACAGCCACACTGAGAGAAAAATGTCCTTTCCAATGGTGCACAGACTCATTCAGATATTTACACCTCCATATCACCCCATCATACAATTCCCTTCATCACTCCAACTACCCCAAACTTATCCCAAACATTAGGAATCTACTTCATTCATGGTCAGCGTATCGGATCTCCTTCATGGGAAGAATAGTTGCAGCCAAGATGGTCATATTACCAAAACTCTTCTTCTTTTTCAGAGCTCTTCCTTTACTGGTTCCCAAAAATACTAAAGACTCTCTACAGAGAGAGAGAGAGAAATACATTTATATGGAACAATAGAAAATCCAGATTCGGATACTCGATGTTTAGACCCCCCTCTAGGGGGGATGGGTACCCCGAATTTATGGATATATGACCTCTCAGCGAGGTACACCCAACTCGCCCAATGGTATGCGACCTCTATCCATATACCCTGGTTAATGTTTGAGGAACAATCTCTTTTACCCCACTACCTACAAGGCCTTCTATGGTCCAAATCAATTAAAACTCGAAGGATCGATCATCTTATTAAAGTGGTTCATCAAACTCTATTATTATGGCCCAGACAAAAAATAAATGTAACGTCTCATCAGATATCCCCCCGGCTTCTTTCTTGGGGGACCCCCTGTTCCCCTCCTTCAATCGTCACACAAACCCTTACACTACATGGCAATCCCTCAAATTTACTCATCTGAAATCTCTCACTAAAAATAATACTTTTTGTTCATTCTCAGATCTCCGATCAGAACATAAAAACTGACAGATTCTGAAAGCACAAATTACAATAATATAAAATTTTATACCCAAAATAATAACTTCTCTGTTACTCTTCAAACACCCTTCACGGTTTTTGAACAAATTTCTTCCCCCTGAGACAGGGGACTGATATCCAGAATTTACAAAAACCTCAATGAACAGAACATGTCTGACGAAACGCGTCAAATGTCTCAATGGGAATCTGATCTGAAGGAGTCCTTTGAATTGGAACAATGGGATGTAATATTCAATAATCTTCATAAATGGACTAAAACAACCATCAGAGAGTCGGCAATAAAACGGCACTACAGATGGTACCCCACCCCCGATAGAATAAACTCATTCTACCCATCCATTCCTCCCCTATGCCTCAGAGGTTGCCAGGCTCAGGGCTCTCTTACACACACCTTTTGGGATTGCACACAGCTTACTCCTACCTGGAAAGTTGCTCAAAGTAAAACAGAACAAATTACAGGGAAGAAAATTGTAGCGACACCCAAATTGTGCCTCCTGTTCCTCCCAATGGCAGATATTGCAGTAGCACAAGCCAGACTTATCCATTCCCTCTTTAGTACAATACACTGGGCTATAGCTTATAATTGGGGTCCCCCTACGGTACCATGGGCCCACATTATGACCCGCATGCTTTCTATAAAGCTCTCCGAACACATCCATCATCATCTGACACTATGACATCATATGAAACAAAATGGAAGCCTTGGGAACTTTCTGTGCTGATTCCATGATTTATCACTTCAATCTGAAACCCTTTTCCTCCTATTCCACACTTATAAATGTTCTGTAACCTCCTGACACTCCTCTGTCTTATATTTACACTTTTCTGGTTGTACCTCTTCCTTGTATACATCGGATACATATATTATATCTTTATATCTTATACACCCAACACTAGATTTGTATTGTAATATCAAACTCTACTGAGACTTATTTCTCAAATAAAACATTTGTAAACAAAAAAAAGAATACATGAATCATGAGGATTATAGGGGAGATTCTCCGCACCTCATATTATACGGTTTGGTAAATCTGAAGACAGAAATCTGCAGTAAATCTGATGGTGTGTAGGGGGGGCTTTATACATCGATCGGAGCGAAGAATAGGCCACTCATTGGTGGATAAATGTCACTGGTAGGGGGAGGGGTTTGGGGCGATCGAGGGGTTAAGTGTTCCCTGGGAGGAAGGGGGAGGGGACTGAGTGGAGGAGGAGAGAGATCGCTGTTCCTGATCACTAGGAACAGACGATCGCTCTGACCTCTCCTGTCAGAACATCGATCAGTTTGTTTACATTGACAGATCCCCATCCTGACTCTCTGTGGATCGATGGCGGGGGTGGGGAGGGGGGCGCTGCGCCCGCTGTAGCTGGTAAAGGGACGGCTGTACAGCTACGGCGATCGGTGGGAAACGATCTGTATAATGACGGCGGATGGTCGGGAAGTGGATAAGCTGGCCATAGATGGATGGAAATGTGACCGATCCCCCAAGGACCGGACGAGATTCGATCCGTCTATGGTCATTCCTGATAAAGAGAAGGAAATTTAATGATCGACTTCTCTGAAACCAGCAGAAACGTTTCCTTCAATCTGCAGCGCTGACATCGATGTCTCAGCGGAAAGGATTCCCTCCCCCGCCTTAGTTGTGTGGATTGGGGGGATCTGATCAGACAATAAAAAAATGATTCGTCTATATCCAACCTCCAGTTTACCATACATTATACAATCTGATTGTACAATCTCTTCTGGATCTACCACCAACCATGGAGTACAAACGCCTTCCTGATTGGATAATCCTTCAATCAATTGTTTAGGTTATTACAAAGATTTGGTGAGTCTAAAGGAGATTGTACAATCAGATTGTATAGTGTATTTTCAGCTTTAATATTTGTTTTCCTTGTTATCTTTATTCTCATCTATGGAGACTTGATTCCCAGATCCCAGAGTGAGTGACTTGTATAGCGCTACCTATGCAAACTGAATTGCTTCAGGGTGCTTTCTTGTCATCAGAGTCCATCTGTGGCTTTGTGTCGTCCTTTTTACCCTGTAAGGTCCTGACACGCTTATAAACACATACAACATTGACCTACACATACAACATTGACCTACACATACAACATTGACCTACACATACAACATTGACCTACACATACAACACTGACCTACACATACAACACTGACCTACACATACAACATTGACCTACACATACAACATTGACCTACACATACAACACTGACCTACACATACAACACTGACCTACACATACAACATTGACCTACACATACAACACTGACCTACACATACAACATTGACCTACACATACAACATTGACCTACACATACAACATTGACCTACACATACAACATTGACCTACACATACAACACTGACCTACACATACAACATTGACCTACACATACAACATTGACCTACACATACAACATTGACCTACACATACAACATTGACCTACACATACAACACTGACCTACACATACAACACTGACCTACACATACACATATTAAGGCCAGTTTTGTTTTTAGACAAGGTCTAATTAACCTACCAGCATGTCTTTGGAGTGTGGGAGGAAACCGGAGTACCCGGAGGAAACCCACACAGGCACAGGGAGAACACGCAAACTCCAGGCAGATAGTGTCGTGGTTGGGATTTGAACCAGTGACCCTATTGCTGCCAGGTGAAAGTGCTAACCACTGCACCGCTGTGTTGCCCCAGAGAGTACCGGGGCAAATGTTTAGTATCAGCCCCGATATCGGGGCAATTCTCCTATACATTATTATTATTTTCCAGCAGGCTGAACAGATCCCTCCATCCACTAAAACAAGGTGGTTGGAGGAAGCCCCTCCCCTCTCTGTACTATTGCACTATGACATCAGGACTCCTCCCACTGTCCGAATATGATGATCGGCTCTGCAGCCCTTATCATTTTTCCTACGTATATATTACCGCACATACGTAGTGGAACAATTTTACAAATGATTTTATTCTGTATGTTTCTCAGTGGAATCCTTAAATGTGTTTGTTTGGTAAAACATACGTAGGAAAGAGGATAAGAGAATTTAGGAGAAGAGTGGGGGGCGTGTCTCTAGTATACTCACCAGGGACGAGGACTCATCTGTACCGATGCATTTCAGGGATCACCATAAAGCAGAACCTTCTGGTCTGCAATGTCTGGTTATCCATAGACTGGAAATGTGTAATAAGAGAGGAGACTGGAGATGAGTAATACGAGAGGAGACTGGAGATGAGTAATAGGAGGAGGAGACTGGAGATGAGTAATAGGAGGAGGAGACTGGAGATGAGTAATAGGAGGAGGAGACTGGAGATGAGTAATAGGAGGAGGAGACTGGAGATGAGTAATAGGAGGAGGAGACTGGAGATGAGTAATAGGAGGAGGAGACTGGAGATGAGTAATAGGAGGAGGAGACTGGAGATGAGTAATAGGAAGAGGAGACTGGAGATGAGTAATAGGAAGAGGAGACTGGAGATGAGTAATAGGAAGAGGAGACTGGAGATGAGTAATAAGAGAGGAGACTGGAGATGAGTAATAGGAGGAGGAGACTGGAGATGAGTAATAGGAGGAGGAGACTGGAGATGAGTAATAAGAGAGGAGACTGGAGATGAGTAATAAGAGAGGAGACTGGAGATGAGTAATAAGAGAGGAGACTGGAGATGAGTAATAGGAGGAGGAGACTGGAGATGAGTAATAGGAGGAGGAGACTGGAGATGAGTAATAGAAGGAGGAGACTGGAGATGAGTAATAGAAGGAGGAGACTGGAGATGAATAATAAGGGAGGAGACTGGAGATGAATAATAAGAGAGGAGACTGGAGATGAATAATAAGAGAGGAGACTGGAGATGAATAATAAGAGAGGAGACTGGAGATGAGTAATAGGAGGAGGAGACTGGAGATGAGTAATATGATGAGGAGACTGGAGATGAGTAATAGGAGGAGGAGACTGGAGATGAGTAATAGGAGGAGGAGACTGGAGATGAGTAATAGGAGGAGGAGACTGGAGATGAGTAATAAGAGAGGAGACTGGAGGTGAGTAATAGGAGGAGGAGACTGGAGATGAGTAATAGGAGGAGGAGACTGGAGATGAGTAATAGGAGGAGGAGACTGGAGATGAGTAATAGGAGGAGGAGACTGGAGATGAGTAATAGGAGGAGGAGACTGGAGATGAGTAATAGGAGAGGAGACTGGGACAAGATACGATTACACAAGGAAGTGGAATGGACATGGGATTGTACACCCCAAAAACACCCATCATACCATAAGAACACACCTAAAATATAAAAAAAACACACCTCTCATATGTGACATGATAAAGAGGGACTCCCTTCTACACAGGAAGTAGCACAGAACATGTCCCTGGTTACAGGGACCTCAGGGATGGAATGTGCAGAAATGATCGGCTGATCCCCACATGTGCTTTTATCTCACCTCTACTTTTACTTTATAATGATTTTTCAGAAGAACAAGTGCAGTAATATGGAGGGCGGATAGGAAGTGTAGTGCGGCAGAAGACTTTGGGCAGTAAAATGGTAGATTTTGTATAGAGAGGTGTCGGTATTCTGACGGAAGCACTCAAGCCCAGTGTGGGGGACGTTCCCTCACAAGATCTACATAGACTAAAAAGAGGGACAACTGAAGCTGCATGAGGGACAGAGGGATTTGGTCCCAAAGGAGGGAGAGTTGGGTGCTATGCCAAACACCGCCAGACCTCCCATGTGACCCTCCACATCACAATATGGAAAAATGAAGTCACTGATAATAGTATACAGGAAATCAGCAGATCAATCTTTACATTTTTATGGTGACTGTACCATGAAGTGACGCCCCGGCCTAGAAAACCATTTATTTGTAGACAGAACAGTCCCCATTTTATTTACAGGGTCTAATATTTTACATCCACTTAAATCGTTCTCTTCCAGGAGAACAACGAGGATATCCAACACAGATCACCCTTATATAGGGAATATGATCAGCCAACTACTCCAAATATATAAGAGAGCTGGGGGGAAATAAACTCCTTCGCACTACACAACATATGAATGTCAGCTGTTTATACTATTAATTTTTATCTATTTTCTTTTTATTATTATTATTATAAAATATATTATATATATTATTATAAAAGGCGGGACTTGTGTAATAAATGCAAAGAGCAGGATGGAGATAAAGAGCAGTGCGCCCGTCTACCTCCTGATCCACTCCCTATGTAGCTGCACATCCGGCACCATCAACATCTTTTACAGACAGATTTATAATATGATTGTGATAAAGGAGAGCCGGTCACATGACACAGAAAAAGGAAAGAATTGTGAAGAGGTGAAATTGCTGAATCAGCTCTATTGGGAAATGGGAATGGCCTAAGACAGGGATGGGAACCTTTTTGAGCCCGAGTGCCCAAACTGCACCACAAAACCAACGTCTTCATTTCAAAGTGCCAACATATAGAGAAGTTGATGAGCGTGTGCTGTGATGTCGGGGGGTGAACATGGGGCACATCACAAACCGTTGTGCATTCACTATGTAGTCATCGTGTTTTGTACAAGAAGATCTAAAACTAGAAGACATTTTGAGAAAAGTTCCATTTTTTGGAAGCTGTCCTAGCATTGTCCAATCACATTCCAGGATCACTATTCTACTAACTATATATTAATATTCAATACAGTCAAGTTGCATGACAGGTGCACTTTAAATGACTAGTTGTTGAGTAGAAGCACCGGCTGGATGATAAAGAAATCCTGTGACAGGGGTGACCTGCAACCAGCAACTCTCCAGCTGCAGCAGAGCTTCCAGTCCCCCCATGCTCTGCTGGCACACATTATGCACTGTTTGGTTGCCAAGGTATGCTGAGATCTGTAGTTCTCCTCCAGCTGAAGACGTACTGGTTGCTCTGCATTGCTGTAGCAGAAGACTACTTCAAAAATCTCTCATTCCTGACGATGTTCTCAGTCCTATATGTCCAGGAAACATCCTTCACAACGGAAACACTGAAGGACAACTGTAGCAATAATGCTTTCCCAACGCAGTTCAGTCCACAATGCTGTGCAGTTCATTGCATGTCAAATGCAAACTCCCAGCAGCTCTACACGTCTTCCCTGTATAATGCCAGGGATTCTGGACTGTCTGTCATGTGACTTGTGTCATGAAATACAGGGGGATGGCGGGGAGAAAAACCATATGTATTTACACCTCACTGTACTGCAGTGGTCTTTGCTAAGTCTAGCCGGCTTTCCCAGCCAGATCAACCTGAATAGCAACACAAAGTATCATCAAAGCTCATATCCTACAGGAAATGCTTCCGACAGCTTTGATGGAGAGTAATGCCGCGTACACACCATCAAACAAGCGGCTGGAAAAGTCCGGCAAACTCAAGTCCACCGGACAATCCCCCCGTGTGTCGCCTCCGGCGGACTTTTTTGACCCGAAAGTACGGCGGACTTAGAAAGTCGTTTTACACTCCAATCTTCCCGCCGGACTCGCATTTCGGTGGACAATCCGGCCGTGTGTGCGCCAGTCTGCCGTACTTGTGAAATGAACGGACTTTTCCCACCCGGAGTTGTGATGAGAGAATGTGGAGACCGAGGAGAGCGGAGCACACACAGCAATGTGAGGTGTACATTCCCGTCCTCAGAGATGGTGGGAGAGGAGTATAAGATGTGCAACTCTCCTTCCCATACACTGATAGATATTCCTACATCTATCTCAGTGTATATCTCATATATCTCAATGTATATCTCATATATCTCAATGTATATCTCATATATCTCAATGTATATCTCATATATCTCAATGTATATCTCATATATCTCAGTGTATATCTCATATATCTCAATGTATATCTCATATATCTGAATGTATATCTCATATATCTGAATGTATATCTCATATATCTCAATGTATATCTCATATATCTCAATGTATATCTCATATATCTCAATGTATATCTCATATATCTCAATGTATATCTCATATATCTCAATGTATATCTCATATATCTCAATGTATATCTCATATATCTGAATGTATATCTCATATATCTCAATGTATATCTCATATATCTCAATGTATATCTCATATCTGAATGTATATCTCATATATCTCAATGTATATCTCATATCTGAATGTATGTCTCATATCTGAATGTATATCTCATATATCTCAATGTATATCTCATATCTGAATGTATGTCTCATATCTGAATGTATATCTCATATATCTCAATGTATATCTCATATATCTCAATGTATATCTCATATCTCTCAATGTATATCTCATCTATCTCAATGTATATCTCATATATCTGAATGTATATCTCATATATCTCAATGTATATCTCATATATCTCAATGTATATCTCATATCTGAATGTATGTCTCATATCTGAATGTATATCTCATATATCTCAATGTATATCTCATATATCTCAATGTATATCTCATATCTCAATGTATATCTCATATATCTCAATGTATATCTCATATCTCAATGTATATCTCATATATCTCAATGTATATCTCATATATCTCAATGTATATCTCATATATCTGAATGTATATCTCATATATCTCAATGTATATCTCATATATCTCAACGTATATCTCATATATCTCAATGTATATCTCATATATCTGAATGCAGAAAAAAAAAAAAAAGAAGGTAAGTGGCCATCGCTTTCTGGCGTGGTGTGGCATGAAGAGGATGAGGACACGGCGCCACAAGTGGAATATTTGGCACATCAAACAATTTTGCACTTTTATAGGTTGTTTTGCACATCTGGAAATGTGGTTGATATGAGGATTAGTGGCAGATATATGTATTGATCCGACATCCTGGAAAATGTTTCCCAAATACAAACTAGAAGAATCACTGGATCTCCATATCAATTGGTGGATATATATGTACTAAATACTACGTCACATGATTGTCTGATAGAGATATATATATATATATATATATATATATATATATATATATATATATATATATATATATATATATATATATATATATATATACTCTGTTTTTCCCCCCATACTCCGCACATGAGCACTGTGAGATCTCTGTAGTAATCTCCAGCTCTGTATTAGAAGGAGATTTGCACATCTTATATTCCTGTTGATGATATTATTACATCGGATTTGTTTTGCACTTTAATATCAGCAGATAGATATTGGGATTCCCCCCTATAGGATCTATTCCCTGTAAGATTGGAGATTATCACATCACTTATCTTATATCTTCTCATTGATGTTGCTTTGTAGACTTTTGTCTTTACACATTTCTATGGTAGATTTATTTCTGCTTTATTTCCAGAAGATAAATGACATCTCTCTGGTTTTTAGTAGATCTCTCCCCTCTAAGCAGCGCAGCCCCATTCTCTGCTATAGGAGACATTTTGTGGACACGGCTTGACCCACACAGGTGTTTGCTGCAGCTTCACCTTCACTACCCGCATCCTCTCCTGTCCTCCCTTTCTTCTTATTACCTCTCCCTCCCCCCTCACCTCTCCCCTCCCCCCCCCTCACCTCTCAATCCTTCCTCCCCCTCACTCCTCCGCTCTCAATCCCCCTCCCCTCACCTCTCCCAATCCCCTCTCCCCTTCCCAATCTCCCTTCCCCCCTCACCCTCTCCCCTCTCAATCCCCCCTCCCCCTCACCTCTCAATCCCCCTCCCCCTCACCTCCCCCTCTCAATCCCCTCCCCCCCTCACCTCTCCACTCTCAATCCTCCCCTCACCTCTCAATCCCCCTCTCCCCTCTCAATCCCCCCCCCTCACCTCTCAATCCCCCCTCCCCCTCACCTCTTCCCTCTCAATCCCCCTCCCCCCACCTCTCAATCTCCCTTCCCCTCCTCACCTCTTCCCCTCTCAATCCCCCCCCCCTCACCTCTTCCCTCTCAATCCCCCTCCCCACCTCTCAATCTCCCTTCCCCTCCTCACCTCTCCCCTCTCAATCCCCCCTCCCCCCTCTCCATCCCCCCTCACCTCTCAATCCCCCCTCCCCCTCACCTCTTCCCTCTCATTCCTCCCCTCACCTATCATTCCCCCCTCCCCCCCTCCATCCCCCCTCACCTCTCAACCCCCTCACCTCTCCCCTCTCAATCCTCCCCTCACCTCTCAACCCCCCTCCCCCCTCTCCCCTCTCAATCCCCCTCCCCCCTCTCAACCCCCCTCCCCCCTCTCCCCTCTCAATCCCCCCCTCACCTCTCAATCCCCCTCCCCTCACCTCTTCCCTCTCAATCCCCCTCCCACCTCTCAATCTCCCTTCCCCTCCTCACCTCTCCCCTCTCAATCCCCCCCCCCCCTCTCCATCCCCCTCACCTCTCAATCCCCCCTCCCCCTCACCCTCTTCCCTCTCAATCCTCCCCTCACCTCTCCAATCCCCCCTCCCCCTCTCCATCCCCCCTCACCTCTCAATCCCCCCCTCACCTCTCCCCTCTCAATCCTCCCTCACCTCTCAACCCCCCTCCCCCCTCTCCCCTCTCAATCCCCTCCCCCCTCTCAACCCCCCTCCCCCCTCTCCCCTCTCAATCCCCCCCTCACCTCTCAATCCCCCCTCCCCCTCACCTCTTCCCTCTCAATCCCCCTCCCCCACCTCTCAATCTCCCTTCCCCTCCTCACCTCTCCCCTCTCAATCCCCCCTCCCCCCTCTCCATCCCCCTCACCTCTCAATCCCCCCTCCCCCTCACCTCTTCCCTCTCAATCCCCCCTCCCCCTCTCCATCCCCCTCACCTCTCAATCCCCCCTCCCCCTCACCTCTTCCCTCTCAATCCCCCCTCCCCCACCTCTCAATCCCCCCCCTCCCCTCTCAATCCCCCTCCCCCCTCTCCACCCCCCCCTCCCCCTCCCCTCTCCCCATCT